>NC_086446.1:603822912-604177912 GCF_028390025.1 Pseudophryne corroboree
TTGCTTCTGGCTCTGTAAGGGGGCCGGCGGCGCGGCTCTGGGACCGGACTCCGAGGCTGGGCCTGTGTTCGGTCCCTCTGGAGCTAATGGTGTCCAGTAGCCTAAGAAGCCCAAGCTGGCTGCAAGCAGGCAGGTTCGCTTCTTCTCCCCTTAGTCCCTCGATGCAGTGAGCCTGTTGCCAGCAGGTCTCACTGAAAATAAAAAACCTAAAACTAACTTTTCCTAAGAAGCTCATGAGAGCCCCCTAGATTGCACCCAGCTCGGTCGGGCACAAAAATCTAACTGAGGCTTGGAGGAGGGTCATAGGGGGAAGAGCCAGTGCACACCAGGTAGTCCTAAAGCTTTTCTTTTGTGCCCAGTCTCCTGCGGAGCCGCTATTCCCCATGGTCCTTACGGAGTTCCCAGCATCCACTAGGACGTCAGAGAAAAGGCAATGGAGGGAGGGGGCGCCAGAAACTATTTTGGCTTGAGGGAGAAACTGTATGAAACATTCACGTTTACAAGTCGCGCTCCTTGTTCTTGATGTTTATTAGTGTCACCCATGATCCTCCATTTCTTTACCTACTGTACCTTGGGGAAGGCACCAGGAGCAGTTGTTTAGGATGTGGATAAGTGCCAGGCATTTTGGACTACTTATGTATGTATTTATGCAAGTACAGTGTGTCTGTGTGCGTGTGTGTATTATTTTTTATTTATTAATTTTTCCAAGATAATGCAGCCTATAAAAGTGCCTTAGCTGAATCTTGGTTTATCCTTTAACATGGTTGCGTTTGCTACCGAGTGTGTAGTGGATTGGTCCACTTTAAGTTTTCACTTGCTACCAATTGTTATTTGGAATAGAAACATCCTGAAATCTGTGCATTGTGTGAAAGCATGTTTGCTAACCCTGGCAGCTGTTCACATTCCTAGCTGACAGAATGCCTACTATTGCTGGATGTAATCCATCAAAATCACATTCTTTAAACACCCACAGAACAACAAATTTAAATAGCAGTTACTCAATATGTAAATCCCCCCCACCTACGACCATTTTTAGAACTTCGAAAAGACATTATTACATTTAGCGTAAATAGTGCGTCGCATTTAGAACAATATAAATGGAAAAAGTGTTTAACCTCCAAATGTTAAATTTGTCATCTTAACCACGCAAACAGCAATACAGAAAACAGAATGATGCAACTATCAGTAGAGTTTTATATTTTTATATATATATATATATATATATATATATATATATAAATCTAAAAAATAAAAATAAATAAATATATATATATATATATATATATATATATATATATATATATATATATATATATATATATGTCATGGACCATTAAAACCCTTTTTCCAGTAACCTGGAGTGACGTGCCATTTGCTTATTCAGCAATAGAGGGACTATATATATATATATATATATAAACACATACACACATTATATATATATATATATATATATATATATATATATATATATATATATATATATATATATATATATAAAAACACCAATGAAGCCAGCACTCCCCTTGCTGGCATAAATTCTGCTCCGGTGCCCTCCCTAGGAACAAACATCCAATTGTATATTATATATAATAAGATTTTAAACCTACCGGTAAATCTTTTTCTCCTAGTCCGTAGAGGATGCTGGGGACTCTGTAAGGACCATAGGGTATAGACGGGCTCCGCAGGAGACATGGGCACTCTAAAGACTTTAGATGGATGTGCACTGGCTCCTCCCTCTATGCCCCTCCTCCATACCTCAGTTAGAGAAACTGTGCCCAGAGGAGACGGACAGTACGAGGAAAGGATTTTTGTTAATCTAAGGGCAAGATACATACCAGCCCACACCATCCACACCGTACAACATGGAACCTACGAACTAGTTAACAGTATGAAACAAAACAGCATCAGCTAGAGACTGATCAAAACTGTAACATAACCCTTATGTAAGCAATAACTATATACAAGTCTTGCAGAATTTAGTCCGCACTGGGACGGGCGCCCAGCATCCTCTACGGACTAGGAGAAAAAGATTTACCAGTAGGTTTAAAATCTTATTTTCTCTTACGTCCTAGAGGATGATTGGGACTCCGTAAGGACCATGGGGATTATACCAAAGCTGCAGACCGGGCGGGAGAGTGCGGATGACTCTGCAGCACCGATTGAGCAAACATGAGGTGCTACTCAGCCAAGGTATCAAACTTGTAGAACTTAGCAAAAGTGCTTGAACCCGACCAAGTAGCCGCTCGGCAAAGTTGCAATGCCGAGACACCTCGGGCAGCCGCCCAAGAAGAGCCCACCTTCCTAGTGGAATGGGCCTTTACCGAATTTGGTACCAGCAATCCAGCCATAGAATGAGCCCGCTGAATCGTGTTACAGATCCAGCGGGCAATAGTCTGCTTAGTAGCAGGGGCGCCAACCTTGTTGGCTGCATACAGGACAAACAGTGCCTCTGTTTTCCAAACCCGAGCCGTCCTGGCTACATAAACCTTTAGGCCCTGACTACATCAAGAGACCTGGAATCCTCCAAGTCCCCCGTAGCCACAGGCACCACAATAGGCTGTTTCATATGAAACAATGAAAGCACCTTAGGCAGAAATTGAGGACGAGTCCTCAACTCCGCTCTATCCACATGGAAAATCAGATAGGGGCTTTTGTGAGACAAAGCCGCCAATTCAGACACCCACCTCGCAGATGCCAAGGCTAACAACATGACCACTTTCCAAGTGAGAAATTTCAACTCAACTGTTTGAAGAGGTTCAAACCAGTGTGACTTAATGAACTGTAACACCACGTTAAGGTCCCATGGTGCACTGGGGGCACAAAAGGAGGCTGGATGTGCAGCACTCCCTTTACAAAAGTTTGGACTTCTGGGAGAGAAGCCAATTCCTTCTGAAAGAATATTGACAGGGCCGAAATCTGTACCTTAATAGAGCCTAACTTTAGGCCCATATCCACTCCTGTCTGCAGAAAGTGGAGAAAACGGCCCAGGTAAAAATCTTCCGCAGGAGCATTCTTGGCTTCACACCAAGATACATATCTCCTCCAGATACGGTGATAATGTTTCGCCATCACCTCCTTCCTAGCTTTTATCAGAGTAGGGATGACCTCCCGCGGAATACCTTTCCTAGCTAGGATTTGGCGTTCAACCGCCATGCCGTCAAACGTAACCACGGTAAGTCTTGGAACACGCAGGGCCCCTGCTGCAACAGGTCCTCCCTGGAAGGAAGAGGCCACGGATCTTCTGTGAGCATTTCCTGAAGATCTGAATACCAGGCCCTCCGAGGCCAATCCGGAACAATGAGTATTGTCTGGACTCTTTTTTGTCTTAGGAGTCTCAGTATTTTTGAGATGAGTGGAAGAGGAGGGAAGACATAGACCGACGGAAACAGCCATGGTGTCACCAGGGCGTCTACTGCTACCGCCTGAGGGTCCCTTGATCTGGAACAATATCTCAGAAGTTTCTTGTTGAAGCGTGATGCCATCACATCTATTTGAGGAAGCCCCCAACGACTTGTTATCTCTGCAAAAACTTCTTGATGAAGACCCCATTCTCCTGGATGGAGGTCGTGTCTGCTGAGGAAGGCTGCTTCCCCGTTGTCCACTCCCGGAATGAAAACTGCTGACAGCGCGCTTACGTGATTTTCCGCCCAGCGAAGAATCCTGGTGGCTTCCGCCATTGCCACTCTGCTCCTTGTCCCGCCTTGGCGGTTTACATGAGCCACAGCCGTGACGTTGTCTGATTGAATCAGAAAAGGTAGGTCGCGAAGAAGAGTCTCCGCTTGTCGTAGGCCGTTGTATATGGCCCTTAATTCCAGCACGTTGATGTGTAGACAAGCCTCCTGTCTCGACCATAGTCCCTGAACATTTCTTCCTTGTGTGACTGCTCCCCATCCTCGGAGGCTCGCGTCCGTGGTCACCAGAACCCAGTCTTGAATGCCGAACCTGCGACCCTCTAGAAGGTGAGCACTCTGCAGCCACCACAGGAGAGACACCCTGGCCCTGGGGGACAGGCTTATTTTCTGATGTATTTGTAGATGAGATCCCGACCATTTGTCCAGAAGGTCCCACTGAAATGTCCTCGCATGGATCCTGCCGAAGGGTATGGCCTCGTAGGCCGCCACCGTTTTTCCCAGTACTCGAGTACATTGATGAACTGACACTCTTTTTGGCTTTAACAGATCTCTGACCATGCTCTGGAGTTCCTGGGCTTTTTCCGTTGGGAGAAAAACCCTCTTCTTTTCCGTGTGCAGAATAATGCCTAAAAATGATAGCCGAGTCGTTGGAATCAACTGCGATTTTGGCAGATTTATGATCCAGCCGTGTTGCTGCAGCACTCTCAGGGAAAGTGACATGTTTTTCAGCAACTGATCTCTCGATCTCGCTTTTATCAGGAGATCGTCCAAGTATGGGATAATTGTGACTCCTTGCCTGCGCAGGAGCACCATCATTTCCGCCATTACCTTGGTGAAAATCCTCGGGCCGTGGACAGCCCAAACGGCAACGTCTGAAACTGGTAATGACAGTCCTGTACAGCGAGTCTCAGGTACGCCTGATCAGGAGGATAAATGGGGACATGAAGGTATGCATCTTTTATGTCTAGTGACACCATAAAATCTCCCCCTTCCAGGCTGGAGATCACTGCCCGGAGAGATTCCATCTTGAATTTGAACTTTTTTAGATACAGGTTTAGGGATTTTAGATTCAGAATGGGTCTGACCGAGCCATCCGGTTTTGGGACCACAAATAGAGTTGAATAGTACCCCTTCCACTGTTGCACTAGGCGAACCTTGATAATCACTTGCTGTTGACACAGCTTTTGTATCGCAGCTAAAACTATTTCCCTCTCTGGGGGAGAGGCTGACAAAGCAGACTTAAAAAATCGGCGAGGAGGCACTTCTTCGAATTCCAGTTTGTAGCCTTGGGATACAATTTCTATCGGACAAGGATTCAAATCTGACAGAACCCAGACCTGGCTGAAGAGTCGAAGACGTGCCCCCACCTGCGCGGACTCCCGCTGTGGAGCCCCAGCGTCATGCGGTGGATGTCACAATCCTGACTGTAGTTTTCATATTTGGTGACTTACCCCTGCCATCTGTCCCGGATCCTGTGCCTTTTTGTTCACTGAGTTAAACAGCTTGACAGCACCATGAGTTTCCTGAGTTCTCTGCCTGAAAGGTAATACTTAACTAGCTCCACCTGTGGTGATCTCCTGTGTGAGTCTGAATTCAGTAATCTGAAGTTTAGGCCTAAAAGCCAGCATCCTATATTTTGCAGAAGTTCAGGCTTCAGTGTTCTCTCGGCCTGCTAGGCCTCACTCTACATCACAGCCTAGTCTAGAGTACTCACATGACAGTGACTGTTCACCTGACCCAAAGCTGTCCAATCCTCTGCCAGCCTGAGACTCTCTGCATCACCTAACACTGCTCACCAATCACCAAGGACCAGGAAGTATAAGTCGGGAGACTGAGTTGGAAACTGGGCCAGTTCCTCGTGTCACACACAACTCTGTGTGAGCTTTGAAGCTGAGCTCCCTAAAGGTAACCCTTGTACTTTAGTTCCTTTGAAAACTCTGTTCCTTTGTTACCCAGTTTGGTTTACCTTTGTGTTGCCACTGATATTCACTATTTCCACGAGTCTCAACGTAAAGGCACAGCTGCAGTGGTTCATCTTAAAGGCACAGTACAGTATTCCATAGTCTCAACTGAAAACCACAGCTGCCGTGTTTCATCTTTACTGCTGTTGTAGTTGTGATCTCCAGAGCTCCCGTATCCCTGTGGCTTCAGCGCCTCCAAACACCTCAGTGCCTCCAGGCACTTCTGCACCTACAAGCACCTCAGTGACTCCAAGCACCTCAGTGACTCCAAGCACCTCAGTGACTCCAAGCACCTCAGTGACTCCAAGCACCCAGTGCTCACAAGCGTAGTTGGTGTCTCCAGCATCCGGTTCTCCTTCATTCATTCCTCAGCACCTTTTCAAGTTCTGTCTTTCAGGAGACCTCCAGCATCCATACATGCCTCCTGTCTGCCGACCAAATCCTGCATGAGGAAAACCTAGATTCGGCCATCTCTGCTGCGGTCCAGCTGCGGTTCCTTTTCCCGGTCACCGGAAGAAACCCCGAGTCTACAACACTCCCAAACCAGGTCAGTGATAGTATTCACATAGTCCTCCAGTCGCCCACACAGACTTCACTAACACCGGGTTCACAAAACCACAGTCATGACAGTAGGAACTGGCCACATGGACCCGGCCGAAAGTGTTTGTCTGACGCAGGACCTCCTAAGCAATATTGCAGGACGATTGGAGGGTTTGGAGTCGACTCAGCATCAATTGGCACAGTGTCTGCAGCGGAATTCGTTCTCCAGAGATTCTCTGACCTTCTGCACTAAGACTCCTGACCAACTGCAGATTTTCTACCAGATGTTATTACAGTTACAAGAACTTTTGTCTAGTATTCTTTCTGTGATGCCTGATCTCTTCAGGAATACTACCAAAGTTGTTGATCCTGTTTTGTCCCATCCAGTTAATAGAGTCGCTTCCTCTGTGCAAGGAAAAGTTGTTCATCAGAGCTTTCCACGGCCCAAGCTCTCTGAAGCTGAACGTCAGCGGCGTAGGGAGCTACACCTGTCTTTACTGTGGAAATTCCGGTCATTTTGTTAAAGACTGCATTCTTCGCAAGCCAGGGAATGGTGACAAATCTCAGTATCATAGTGCTCATGTCTACAAGTCATCCACAATAGCCGATCCTGCTACTGCTGACGGGGGTATCAAGAAGGCTACTCTGAAAGAGACTCAAATTTATGACTGGGGTCCAGTGATTAAAAGACCTTATCCCAAGTTGGGTGTCCAGAGAAGAATGTTCAAGCCATTTAGAGTCACAGAGGAGTCCGTGTCCACAGCCCAAGGAGGGGCGTCCGTGTCCACAGCCCAAGGAGGGGCGTCCGTGTCCACAGCCCAAGGAGGGGCGTCCGTGTCCACAGCCCAAGGAGGGGCGTCCGTGTCCACAGCCCAAGGAGGGGCGTCCGTGTCCACAGCCCAAGGAGGGGCGTCCGTGTCCTCAGCCCAAGGAGGGGCGTCCGTGTCCTCAGCCCAAGGAGGGGCGTCCGTGTCCTCAGCCCAAGGAGGGGCATCCGTGTCCTCAGCCCAAGGAGGGGCGTCCGTGTCCTCAGCCCAAGGAGGGGCGTCCGTGTCCTCAGCCCCAGTGAGGGGTTCAGAGCATCCAGCCCCAGTGAGGGGTTCAGAGCGTCCAGCCCCAGTGAGGGGTTCAGAGCGTCCAGCCCCAGTGAGGGGTTCAGAGCGTCCAGCCCCAGTGAGTCTAAAAAGTGCAGCCCAGCCCCGTGAAGTGGGGGCTCTTGCCTCAGCCCAGCCCCATGAAGTGGGGGCTCTTGCCTCAGCCCAGCCCCGTGAAGTGGGGGCTCTTGCCTCAGCCCAGCCACGTGAAGTGGGGGCTCTTGCCTCAGCCCAGCCCCGTGAAGTGGGGGCTCCTGCCGGTCAAGCAATATTCCAGGCTCCACCTGGTCAGTCCGTCCCGGTTCCAGCCGGTCCAGCAATACTCCAGGCTCAGCCTGGTCAGCCCGTCCCGGCTCCTGCCGGTCCAGCAATACTCCAGGCCCTGCCTGGTCAGTCCGTCCCGGTTCCAGCCGGTCCAGCAATACTCCAGGCCCTGCCTGGTCAGTCTGTCCCGGTTCCAGCCGGTCCAGCAATACTCCAGGCCCAGCCTGGTCAGTCCGTCCCGGTTCCATCCGGTCCAGCGATACTCCAGAACCAGCCTGGTCAGTCTCCTTTGGCTCCAGCCAATTCAAGTATCCTCGGATCCAATCCAGTCCTACTCGTCCAGCCAAAGATTTCTCCAGTTTCAGTCTGTCAAGCTCATCTGGACTCAAACCAATTCCAAGCATTGGTCCGAGTAAAGGACTTTCACCATCTAGGTTCTAAAATTAGACTTCAGTCTGTCTCTGATTCTGTTTCCTCGTCTTCCAGCATTGAGTCCACAGCTTCTGCAGGGAAATCTAATACCTCTTCTCATCAATGTCGGAATAATTCTGCTGTAGCCGCCAAAGTAAAGAAAAATCCCAAGGCTACTCACTTAAAGTCTGAACGTGCTACAGAGCTGGATACCGATCTGAGTACAGTTTTCTCAGCTTTGTCCCTAAGCTTGTCTGAGCAACCTAATGTTCCATTTGCTGATTCGGATAAAGAACTTCAGACTAATATTGCTGAGAAGGACACCGAAGTTACTTCCTCAATCCAGTCACCAGAGTCGTTTACCTCAGTCGCAGACGCAAGTGGTGCAGCTTCGGGGAGAATTACTAGCATCTCCATCCAGAAGGAGATTTCAAGTGATTTCTCAGTCTTATTTGAGGATTTCAGCCAGACTACTTCAGAAGGGATAGTTTCTCATCAGCCTGACGTTCCACAAACTAACTCCAATCTAGCTTCTGAGAGTGCATCATCGGTTTCAGCCTCTAAGTTTTCGTCTGATGCTTTACCACCTATTTACATTGATTGAGATTTATTGCAATATGCCACTCTGGTTGATCGATTTCTCTCTCTGATGGAGTCGGATCCTTCGGGTGCAGTAACTCCTTCCAACGTTACTCGATCTGTTCCTGGCATTCAGAGGAAGAGCTTTGGAGTGGGCTAACACGCTTTTTGAGAGTAATGATCCTGTGTTCCATGATTTACAGACTTTTAGTAATGCTGTGGTTAAAGAATTTAATCCTAAACCTTTGGAATCTGACTCAGTAAAAGAATCATGCTCTAAAGGGAATGCAGAAGGAAGTTTGTGCTGTTCTCCCAGGGATAATCTAAGTATCTCCTTCGGTAACAATCCGACCATTAAAATTGCTCATGTAGGAGTCTCTCCTAGCCCAGAGAATTTAAAACTCCATTGCACCTCCTTTTCATCTGCAAACTGTGTATCTAAGGGAGATTCATATCTTCCATTAGACTTGGACTCAGACTCTGAATTTGATCCAGTTCATGATGCTACTCCTTTCATAGGAGGTCCCATGTTTTCTAAGGAAGGTTTTTCTTTACAGGAGATTCCGCTCTCCCTGGTCAAAACCAAATGTTCCCGTAAGAAGAAGAGGCATCGACGAAGGTCCTAAGTTCTTCTGTATGAATTTCTCAAGTTCCTCTAAGATTCAAGATGGGTGTCCGGAGTCCACCCTTGAAGAGGGGGGTACTGTCACAATCCTGACTGTAGTTTTCATATTTGGTGACTTACCCCTGCCATCTGTCCCGGATCCTGTGCCTTTTTGCTCACTGAGTTAAACAGCTTGACAGCACTATGAGTTTCCTGAGTTCTCTGCCTGAAAGGTAATACTTAACTAGCTCCACCTGTGGTGATCTCCTGTGTGAGTCTGAATTCAGTAATCTGAAGTTTAGGCCTAAAAGCCAGCATCCTATGTTTTGCAGAAGTTCAGGCTTCAGTGTTCTCTCGGCCTGCTAGGCCTCACTCTACATCACAGCCTAGTCTAGAGTACTCACATGACAGTGACTGTTCACCTGACCCAGAGCTGTCCAATCCTCTGCCAGCCGGAGACTCTCTGCATCACCTAACACTGCTCACCAATCACCAAGGACCAGGAAGTATAAGTCGGGAGACTGAGTTGGAAACTGGGCCAGTTCCTCGTGTCACACACAACTCTGTGTGAGCTTTGAAGCTGAGCTCCCTAAAGGTAACCCTTGTACTTTAGTTCCTGTGAAAACTCTGTTCCTTTGTTACCCAGTTTGGTTTACCTTTGTGTTGCCACTGATATTCACTATTTCCACGAGTCTCAACGTAAAGGCACAGCTGCAGTGGTTCATCTTAAAGGCACAGTACAGTATTCCATAGTCTCAATTGAAAACCACAGCTGCCGTGTTTCATCTTTACTGCTGTTGTAGCTGTGATCTCCAGAGCTCCCGTATCCCTGTGGCTTCAGTGCCTCCAAGCACCTCCGTGCCTCCGAGCACTTCAGCGCCTCCAAACACCTCAGTGCCTCCAGGCACTTCTGCACCTCCAAGCACCTCAGTGCCTCCAAGCACCTCAGTGCCTCCAGGCACTTCTGCGCCTACAAGCACCTCAGTGTCTCCAAGCACTTCTGCACCTACAAGCGCCTCAGTGTCTCCAAGCACCTCAGTGTCTCCAAGCACCTCAGTGTCTCCAAGCACCTCAGTGCCTCCAAGCACCTCAGTGCCTCCAAGCACCTCAGTGACTCCAAGCACCTCAGTGACTCCAAGCACCAAGTGCTCACAAGCGTAGTTGGTGTCTCCAGCATCCGGTACTCCTTCATTCATTCCTCAGCACCTTTTCAAGTTCTGTCTTTCAGAAGACCTCCAGCATCCATACGTGCCTCCTGTCTGCCGACCAAATCCTGCATGAGGAAAACCTAGATTCGGCCATCTCTGCTGCGGTCCAGCTGCGGTTCCTCTTCCCGGTCACCGGAAGAAACCCCGAGTCTACAACACTCCCAAACCAGGTCAGTGATAGTATTCACATAGTCCTCCAGTCGCCCGCACAGACTTCACAAAACCACAGTCATGACAGTGGATTTTGTAGAAGCCGGGGAGGACTTCTGTTCCTGGGAAATAGCCGTAGCCGGCATTCTTTTCCCTCTACCCGAGGAAGGAAGAGCCCCGGCCCCTTCTGGACTTATGCGACCGAAAGGACTGCATCTGATATTGAGTTGTTTTCTTTTGCTGTGGGGGAACATAAGGCAAAAAAGAAGATTTACCCGCGGTAGCTTTGGAAACCAGGTCCGCGAGGCCCTCCCCAAATAAAACCTCACCCTTGTAAGGCAAAGTTTCCATATGTCTCTTTGAATCGGCATCACCCGTCCACAGGGCTCGCCTAGCAGAAATTGCCATGGCATTGGCTCTTGAACCCAACAGACCCACGTTTCTCGCAGCGTCTCTCATATATAACGCTGCGTCTTTTATATGACCCAAGGTCAATAAAATGCTATCCTTATCTAGGGTATCAATCTCAGATGACAAGTTATCTGTCCATGCTGCTATTGCGCTACATACCCATGCCGACGCTACTGCCGGTCTGAGCAAGGCCCCCGTATGTGTATAAATTGATTTTAAAGTAGTCTGCGATCAGCAGGATCCTTGAAGGCTGCCGTGTCTGGAGACGGTAGCGCCACCTTTTTGGACAAGCGCGTCAAAGCCTTGTCCACCCTGGGCGAGGATTCCCACCGTAACCTGTCCTGTGTGGGGAAAGGATACGCCATAAGAATTCTCTTGGGAATCTGCAGTTTCTTGTCCAGAGTTTCCCAAGCTTTTTCAAATAAAGCATTCAGCTCATGAGATGGGGGAAAAGTTACCTCTGGTATCTTCTCCTTAAACATGCATACCCTCGTGTCAGGCACCGAGGGGTCCTCTGTGATATGCAAAACATATTTTATTGCAATAATCATATAATGAATACTTTTGGCCACCCTTGGGTGTAACTTCGCATCATCGTAGTCGACACTGGAGTCAGAATCTGTGTCGGTATCAGTGTCTGCTACCTGGGACAGGGGACGTTTATGAGACCCTTAAGGGCCTTGTGACACAGTCAAAGCCATGGATTGACTTCCTGCTTTTTCTCTGGACTCTGCTTTGTCCAATCTTTTATGTAATAAAGACACATTTGCATTTAAAACATTCCACATATCCATCCAATCAGGTGTCGACTGTGCCGACGGAGACACCACAATCATCTGCTCTACCTCCTCCTTAGACGAACCTTCCGCTTCAGACATGCCGACACACACGTACCGAATAAATATATATATATATATATATATATATATATATATATATATATATATATATATACAGTCCCCCAATAAGGTCCTTTGGAGAGACAGAGTGAGAGTATGCAAGCACACACCCAGCGCCACCGGACACTGAGACAAAATCCCAGTCTGTACAGCGCTTTTATATATATCAATAATACACTCACTGCGCCGGGGAGCAGCTTCTCTGTAGCGTGCTGTGGAGAAAATGGCGCTGGTTAGTGCTGGAGGATCAAGCTCCTCCCCCTCAACGGCGGGCTTCGGTTCCGCTCAAATTCTTTATACTGGCGGGGGTTTATTTAATATACTGCCTCCGCAGTATATATATGTCAGCCAGTGTCCCTTGAGGTTTATTATTGCTGCCCAGGGCGCCCCCCCCCTGCGCCCTGCACCCATACAGTGCTATCAGTGTGTGTGAATGTGGGAGCAATGGCGCGCAGCGTTACCGCTGCGCGGTACTTCAGTGAAGATCTGAAGTCTTCTGCCGCCTTTGAAGTCTTCTTTCATCTTATACTCACCCGGCTTCTATCTTCTGGCTCTGTGAGGAGGACGGCGGCGCGGCTCCGGAACGAACAGCGAGGTTGAGACCTGCGTTCCAACCCTCTGGAGCTAATGGTGTCCAGTAGCCTAAGAAGCAAAGCCTATCATTTAAGTAGGTCTGCTTCTCTCCCCTCAGTCCCACGATGCAGGGAGCCTGTTGCCAGCAATGCTCCCTGAAAATAAAAAACCTAACAAAAGTCTTTTTCAGAGAAACTCAGGAGAGCTCCCCTGCAGTGCATCCAGTCTCCTCTGGGCACAGGATCTAACTGAGGTCTGGAGGAGGGGCATAGAGGGAGGAGCCAGTGCACACCCATCTAAAGTCTTTAGAGTGCCCATGTCTCCTGCAGAGCCCGTCTATACCCCATGGTCCTTACGGAGTCCCCAGCATCCTCTAGGACGTAAGAGAAATATAAATATATATATATATATATATATATATATATATATACATACACACATATATACACACACATATATATATATATATATATATATATATATATATAAAAATTTACATTAGAATGCATAGGGGCAGCATACCATGTACTTAGTGTATTGGACCCGGTGCCTTCCGTGGGTACTCCCCGGTCAGGAGTCCATACACAGGTACAAGCATTGGCGGCACTCAGTGTACAAAATGGCAAAGGACACAGGCTAAATGCCATCTAGCCTGTGTCCTCTGCCATTCTGTACACTGAGTTTCGCCGATACTTGCACAATATATATATATATATATATATATATATATATATATATATATATATATATATATACACACACACATACACAATGTGATAATCCCGGCACTCCCTCTCCCAATGGTAAAGTGCTGCGGTGCCCTCCTAGAGAAGCAATGCTGTTCCTCAGAATATAGGATGGAGACAGGCGGCACTCAAGCAGACTCAATTCATGTGAAAAAAAGCGGTCTGTTTATTCCGACATGTTTCGGGGAACTCCCCGTCCTATAAGGCAGGTTTTATTGTGGTTTAGTTTGGCTTGTTAGGCCCTGAGGTTGGGGAGTTCCCCGAAACATGTCGGAATAAACAGACCGCTTTTTTTCACATGAATTGAGTCTGCTTGAGTGCCGCCTGTCTCCATCCTATATATATATATATATATATATATATATATATATATATATATATATATATATATATATATATATATATATATATGTTGAAATTCAGCCCGGCACTCTGTTTGTAATGTAAGATCTGCCCCGGTGCCTCCAGTAACGGAATCAATAGTAAATTAAAGAAGGCTGCGGCACTCGAGGTCTCCAGTGATGAGATCCCTGGACCTAGGTGCCTTTGTAGTAAGAATATAATAATGGGTTGATCAAACCTTGTAAGGCGAGTAAACACATTATCCTTTCACATGGGAGCTACACACACACACACACACACACACACACACACACACACAGTTTGGTTGCTCTACTGAAACTCTCAGTTCTGTGTGATTGTTACTGGGCCCAATAAGCGGACATTTTCACTTTTACCTAATCCCATTTGGGGTTCACACAGTCTACTGACTCGTCTAATTTAAATATTCTACTATCAGCACCAAAAAGGAGTTAGGAGAATCTATTTCAATTTAGGCTTATAAAACCAATTGTATATTTTAAAATTGATTATATTGCTCCTGCGGTCTCATTTGAGCTATGGGTGAGTTGATTGAGTTTTTAGCAGCCGTGCAAACGCTAAGCCGCCGCCCACTGGGAGTGTATTTTAGCTTAGCAGAAGTGCGAACGAAAGAATCACAGAGCGGCTACAAAAATTTTTTGTGCGGTTTCTGAGTAGCTCTAAACCTACTCAGCGCTTGCGATCACTTCAGACTGTTCAGTTCCTGTTTTGACGTCACAAACACACCCTGCGTTCGCCCAGCCAAGCCTGCATTTTTCCTGGCTCGCCTGCATTTTTCCGAACACTCCCTGAAAACGGTCAGTTGCCACCCAGAAACTCCCACTTCATGTCAATCACTCTGCGGCCAGCAGTGCGACTGAAAAGCTTCGCTAGACCCTGTGTGAAACTACATCGGTCCGTTGTAATAGTACGTCACGCATGCGCAGAAGTGATTTTTTTTTTGCCTCATGGCTACACAGCGAACGGATGCAGCTAGCGATCAACTCGGAATGACCCCCATGGAGTAAATAGAAGCCAATTTTCTAGAAGATACCTACCCCTGAGAAAGTCCGTTTGGATAAAGCGCGTAGGGTTTACCAAATTTCGCTCACCATCCAACTGAATGAGTATACACCTTAGAGCTCACACCTCTTTAAGGTGAGAGTGAAAAAATTGTCAACTATTCTCAAACACTTGATTGTATGTATTTTAATTATACTGTCTATCTTACAATGGATACATATTAATCCTGTATTGTCAACTACTTCTGTAATTGTCAAATAAATTGTTTGGTATCTTACTAATTGATTGTCTTAAACTTTTTGGGTGACTTTCTTTGGTGAGAGGGTATGTTCACAGGCCCCGAATCGGGTGATCTGAAAAGGTTGGAAAATTAAAAGAAGACCTATGAATAAAAGCTGTGTATTGGGCATACTCCACTCACTTCATATATATCAGTGCCAGATTTGGTAACACAGGATACAATCAATCCACTTATACAGCAATGTTCTTTTATCTTATGTGAGGAAAGACGGAGGAGGCTAAAGAGCTGATGCCATCAAGAACCATATGTATGGATTGGGGTTAGAGCAATGGATTTCAAGTAAGCACATGAAATCATACTTGGCTACTTTACTGAGAATGTACGGGCGGACTGACAAATGTTAGGGAATTCTAACAGACTAACAAAAAAAACAGCCTCCCAGAGAATTGGAAGGTAATTGGGCACAATGATGCATTTATGGTTAATCCCATCATCGTGGCCTACATCCATGCTGCACAATGCTATGAGTATGCATAAAATCACATATGAAACTCCCCAATTGTTCTTAAAGCTTTTAATGCATTATATCCTAATAGGATTAAACACACAATGCTTCCCAGAGGATGACACATCAGATCTCACTGCACTTCACCAGTGGGCGTCTACAGGCTCTCAGTTGAGTCATAGGTTTAAATAAGGACTGTTCCACCTGTAAGGTTAGCATTTCTGGATACAGCTGTAGAAAAGATGTAAAACAAACTCAATGACTTCTTAATGGGCCATCTTGGAGATGCCGGAGGAGGTGGTCCAGGTTAGAGGTAAAAGGGGGGAAGTGGCATAAATCACTTCATAGTGGCTCTTACCCTACTGTACAATGCTATAATCTGTGGCATTGTCCAATGGAGGGATGTGCCACAATGATTGTGAAAAGTGTCATTAAAACCCAAGACCGCCTGCTTTTCTGGGGTAGAGGACAAATCCAGAAGGCTGGTTTACTCTCTTAGGGGTATATTCAATAAGAGTCGGGTCCATTCCGACATGCAGCGGAGGAAACGGAGCGGACAGGGGAGGAGACGGGGAGCAGCGGCAGCAGCAGCGGAGGCTCATGGCAGCGTCCACCCGGCTCCAGCAAGCGGGATGTCGCTTGCTGGAGCCGGGTGGATGCTGCCGCTGGGTCCCTGCTCTCCCCGCTGCTCTCCCGTCTCCTGATCTCAACTCACTCATCTCAATCCGACTTTTTTTAAAGTCGGATTAAGATTGTTGGAAACGGGGCTAAAACCTGTCGGGTTTGGCCCCGCTTCCGACAATGCACGCTGAATGGCGGCTGATCAGCGTGCATTCCGACAAGTCGGGTTTCCCGACTTGTCGGAATAAATGGGGCCGTAATGAATAGACCTAAACCTGTCGGAAACTGCCGTCTTTCCGACAAGACGGCAGCTTCCGACAGTTATTGAATATACCCCTTAGTGGTCATGGGGAGCTCCCAGAAATATGTAAATTTCCTTGATATTCTGGGAGAGTAATTACTACAATTAACAGGTGAGCATTAGTGTAGAGAGTCAATAAAACAACTTAAAGTTAATGTGATTTTTAGGTTCACTGACCTGCAATAAGTCCAGTCTGGCTACTTCTTGCTTCTCCTAAATTGCTTGATTTGTTAACTTGAAACCATTTCAGGTCATCTTCATCCAAAGCAATATCCCCCCAGAATGCAGCTGTGGAGACCATGACAAATGAAATGATAATTATCTTGGTTACATGTTAAGAGAGAATTTCACTAATGCAATAAAGGTTGAATATCACAATGTTCTAAACTTTAACATATGCTGCCATTCTTCAAGTGCCTGGCTTCTTAACAAAGCTATACTACATGTAAATTAAAGACAAATGAATTTATGCAGAATTCCACTATTATCCTACAACAAAAAATGACAAAGGTGTGCAAAGATAATATATTATATATATTTTATCACATAAATCTTTACATTGTTCCAAAAATATTAACAAAGCATGCACATTAAGATCATTATTTAATCAATATGAGTAATTGGATCCGGTATGAAATGCGCTTCGGGCCCAGTGGCTCACTCGGTTGGAGGCATGGATCCACCAACTGAGTGGGAATAGCGGGGTTGTGTCGGGATTCCATCCGTCGGTATCTTTTTACAGACTGATGTGTTCCCGAATGTGTAAGACACCTAAGTGGACTATTTAGCTGTGCGCAGTTGAGGTAGTACCTATTTTTCTGTATATGTCTGTATTGCAGGGTGTTGAGTGACACCCAGGGTCTACGCAACTGCAGCCGCCTAAAGCGCAGTGGTTTACTAACCTTTTCATTTCCTGTGCATTTTAAACTTCTGACTACTAATGCATTGCACACTATGGACAATGCTATCCCCAAGATATGAGATACACGTTCCGTTACAGAGACACAACATACAGTAAATGCTAAATATTTATTTTGATAAAACGTTTGCCTGCTCTGCTTATACGCATATTGGCATACTGCACATGCATCATTCTCTCCTACCCGGCAGCAACTGCGGCGAGTTAGCTGACTGACATACTGTACTTATCTCAATCCCATTATACTGTAGTACTACCTCCTACTGAATTTAAAATCTACGACAGGGATGGGGAACCTTTGGCTCTCCAGCTGTTCTTGAACTACACATCCCAGCATGCCCTGCAACAGTTTTGGCGTAGTCAAGTAGCAAAACTGTTGCAGGGCATGCCGTTATGTGTGGTTCAGCAACAGTTCGAGGGCCAAAGGTACCCCATCCCTGATCTACGACAACATAAAAAATAGGATTTTGGTACTTACCAGGTAAATCCTTTTCTTTGAATCCATAGGGGGCACTGGAGTACTCTTGGGATATGGACGGCTTTAGCAGAACAAGGCACTGAATATTTAAATTTAGTAACTCTCCTCCCCTCCATATTCCCAGAGTACCTCAGTGTTTTTTACTGAGCCGAACAGGAGCGATAGAGAGGATGACAATGGTGAATTACATATAACATTATAACATAACGGACAACAAGAAAGTTGACACATAACGTTACTGACAACTAAACAGTTGACACCATAACCGATAGAACTTGAAAATTGAACAAATCGGTGAGAATGTGTTACCAGAAGATCCACTGAACTTACCACAAACCAGATAAAACTGCTCTGGGTGGGCGTCCAGTGCCCCCTATGGATTCAAAGAAAAGGATTTACCTGGTAAGTACCAAAATCCTATTTTCTTTTTCATCCACTAGGGGTCACTGGAGTACTCTTGGGACGTACCAAAGCTTCCCTCGTGGGCGGGAGAGCTGTTTGGCACCTGTAACACTAGGCGACCAAAGCTAGATGCTGATGCCGCAAACGTATCAAACTTGTAAAAGCGCACAAACGTGTGCACTGTTGACCACGTAGCCACAGGGCAAAGCTGCGTCGTAGAAGCCCCACGACCAGCTGCCCATGATGATCCCACAGAACGTGTGGAATGAGCTGTTACTGATGTAGGCGGCTGTAACCTAGCATGAAGATAAGCCTGACGTATGGTCAGTTTAATCCATCTGGATAAGGTATGCTTAGAAGCTGGCCAACCCATCTTGGCAGCATCATAGAGAACAAACAACGTATCCGTCTTACGAATTGTAGACGTGCGGGATACATAAACGCGTAATGCGCGTACCACATACAAAGTTCCAGAATCTCCTGTTAATAGAGGAACTACTATTGGTTGATTGATGTGAAAAGATGACACTACCTTTGGCAAGAAAGCGGGATTCGTCCGAAGTTCCGCTCTGTCATCATGAAACACCAAATACGGTAGCTTGCATGACAAGGCACCCAAATCTGAAACACGCCTTGCCGAAGCTAAGGCTAGGAGAAAAATTGTTTTCTAAGTGAGAAACTTAATATCCACTTGTTGTAAGGGTTCAAAATATGAAGACTGTAAAAAATCCAAAACCAGATTCAAGTCCCATGGCGCTGTAGGTGGAATGAATGGAGGCTGTACTCTGAGGACACCTTGCAGAAAAGTGTGTACAGACGGCAATAGAGCCAATTGTCTTTGAAAGTAAATTGACAAAGCAGATACCTGCACCTTTAGTGTAGATAAACGCAGTCCTCCATCTAACCCCGTCTGTAGAAATAACAAAAGACGGGATAACTTGAAAGATGATGTCGGAAACTTCCGAGCTTCACACCAACCTATATAGGCATGCCAAATACTGTAATAATGAGCTGCCGTAACTGGCTTCTTAGCACGTAACATGGTTTGTATAACCGATTCTGGAATGCCCTCTCTTCTTAAGAGGGCGGTCTCAACAGCCACCCTGTCAAACGCAGCCGCGCTAAATCGGGGTAAAGGAATGGACCCTGTTGTAACAGGTCCGGACGTAGCGGGAGCGGCCAAGGATCGTCTGCGAGTAGCCCGCGAATATCCGAGAACCAAGCTCTCCGAGGCCAATGAGGCGCCACTAGTATGACTGTGGCGGACTCTCGTTTGATCCGTTTTAGCAATAGAGGGAGCAGCGGAAACGGTGGAAACAGATACACAAGGCTGTACGGCCACGCAATTGTGAGAGCATCCACCGCCACTGCCTTTGGATCTCGCGTTCTGGACACATACTGGGGCGTTTGGCGATTGTGGCGAGATGCCATCAGGTCCACTAGAGGGTAACCCCACCTCTGGACCAACATGTGAAACACTTCTGGATTTAATGCCCATTCTCCTGGATGAAAATCCCGACGGCTGAGATAATCCGCCTCCCAGTTGTCCACTCCCGGAATGAACACTGCCGACAATATCACCTGGTGATGCTCGGCCCAATTGAGGATTCGAGCTACTTCCCGCATGGCCATGCGGCTTCTCGTTCCTTCTTGTTTGTTGATGTACGCGACCGCCGTCGCGTCGTCTGACTGCACCTGGACAGTCTGAAACCGGAGCATGTGCACTGCTTGTCGTAGCGCATTGTAAATTGCCCGGAGTTCCAGGACATTTATAGACAGCAATCTTTCGTGATCCGCCCAGAGACCCTGGAGCTGACAATTTTGAACCACAGCTCCCCAAACTCTGAGACTCGCGTCCGTCGTTAGAATTATCCAATTCCAGACGCCGAACCGTTTCCCTGCAGTTAGATTGTGTACTTTGAGCCACCAGAGTAGAGATACCCTGGCCCGTGGAGACAACCTCACCCTCTGGTGAATCTGCAGATGCGAGCCCGACCAGTTGAAAAGGACGTGAGCGAAAATTCCGAACTGAAGCGCATCGAAAGCCGCCACCATTGTGCCTAACAGGCGAATGCACAAATGTACTGAGACTGTTCGTGGCTTGAGCACTAATTGCACCAGTGACGAATACTCTGTACTTTCTGTTCTGGTAGGTAAATTCTTTGCTCTACCGTATCTAGAATCATTCCTAGGAATTGAAGTCGTTGAGACGGAATCAGATGTGATTTCTTGAAGTTGACAATCCAACCGTACTGAACTAGTACATTGTACGTCAGCAACGCATGTTGGAGGAGCATCTGTTGAGACGGAGCTTTGATGAGCAGATCGTCCAAGTACGGAACTATTATCACTCCCAGGGATCTGAGATGAGCTATCATCACACAGACATCACTTTGGTGAATACCCGAGGCGCTGACGAGAGGCCAAACGGTAGAGCCTGAAACTGGTAATGGTTTTGCCATATCGCAAAACGCAAGAACCTCAGATGAGGTGGCCAAATCGGAATGTGTAAGTACGCATCCTTGAGATACAGCGCAATCATGAATTCCTGTGGCTCTAAACCTGCAATTACTGACCGCAGAGATTCCATCTTGAATCTGTAGTAAGTGACGTACTGATTGAGGCTCTTTAAGTTCAATATTGGCCTGACCGAGCCATCCGGCTTTGGTACCACAAACAGACTGGAATAATAACCCTGACCTTGCTGGTGTACAGGGACCGGAATCAAAACTGCTGAATCCAGCAGAGACTGAATGGCAATTTGCAGAACCGCCCTCTTGTCGTCCGACACAGGCAGTCCTGTCTTGAAAAACCGCAGTGGCGGGAGACAGTCGAACTCTATCTTGTAACCTTTTAACACTAAATTGCGGATCCACCCATCTGTGGATGTCTGGAACCACGCCAAATGGAATGTCTGAAGGCGTGCCCCCACAACTGGAGATCCGAGATGGGCTGGGAGACCGTCATGCCACTGGCTTGTCGGTGACCTTAGCGTCCTGACGACTGGTGTTGGTTTGTTGAAAACCACGTCCTCGACCTCGTCTACCTGGCGTGGCTGTTCCTCTACCACGGCCTCGAAAGGGCTGAGGTCTAAAGGATTTGAACACCGGCCCAGAGTATTTCCTTCTAGGTACCGTTGGAGGCAATGGTAGGAAAACAGACTTCCCTCCCGTGGCCTCAGAAATCCATTTGTCCAATTCAGGACCAAACAACTTCTCGCCACCGTAAGGTAACGCCTCTATACCTCTCTTAACCTCTGCCTCCGCTTGCCAAGACCGCAGCCAGAGTGCTCGTTGTGCCGTAACTAGCGTCGATGAAAGGCGAGAAGTGAGCTGACAGACGTCAGTAGAAGCTGTACATAGATACTCAGCAGCTTCACAGATTTGATCAGCGAGAAGTATAAGGTGATCGTCATGTAAACCAGACTTGAGTTCTGTTATCCATACAATTAGCGCCTTAGTTACCCAAATGCCAACCAACCCAGGTCTAAGCAACACGCCTGCTGCTATATACATGGACTTTAGCATAGCTTCTAGTTTACGGTCTGAAGGGTCTTTAAGCGTCGTAGCAGTTGGTACTGGTATGGTTAATTTTTCTGTAAGTTTTGACACAGACGAATCCACTATTGGCGGATTTTCCCATGTAGATGTCACAGACTCTGGAAACGGGTAACTAGACCTAAATCGGCGAGGTATAGAAAACAGTTTAATTGGATTCTTCCGTGTTTCTACTAACATCTTATTAAGAGATTCAGAAACAGGAAAACACATGGGAGATCTGTGTCGTTTAGTAAAGACCACCTCATCATTTGTGAGAGGCTCCTCAGTCTCCGTAAACTTCATAGACTGACGCACCGCCCTGACGAGATTATCAATGCCTGGGCTATCAAAATCTTCACTATCTGACTGCTGGTCTAATTCACCCTCCTCACCCTCATCTTGTGCAGTGAGGTCTGGCATAAAATCGTCAGAATGCAACATAGCAGACACTGGTAAATCATAAGACAAATTAAATTTATCCCTTCTACCCAAAGTGGACTTGGACCTTTGCAAAGGCTGAGACCCCTCCGGTAGTTCTGGCGGTCTCACCCGAGACTCAGATCTTGCCGCTTCCCGCTCGTGTCGAGCGGCGGCCAATTCCGATTGCAACCCAGCCATTACATCTACGAGCATTGCCCATGGAAGGTCCGGGGATGAAACCGGATTCGAAACCGGAGCGGAAATTGTATTTGTAGCTGAGATTCACAAAACATACTGTACATGTGGTAGATCCATCCGGTAACACACTCTTACAGACATTGCAGTGAAACTGCTTTTTTGTTTTTGCTGGTGCCTTACTCATTATGCAGACAGACAATACAATATACAAAGACAGACACTTGCACGACTCAGTAAAATTTTTACTAAGGTGTGTCTATATAAATATGGCCGAAATGCAGTGCACGTGGCCAGTTCTATATGAAACCTGATCCCAAATTCCCACTAACACCCCTGCGCCATCCAGTGGAGTAGTGTTGTAGGGCAGGATCTTCCAAACTGAAAGAGAAACAGGATTGAACAGGAAGCATGGTTAAAATGGCCGCCATGCCATGCTTACACTAATAATCACAGTACAGGTTAAAACCCATATGTAAAGTCTATAACCTGTAACCAACATGCTAAAAAAACAACCCTGTTAACATAGGCTTAATAGCCTATGTAATTATACCACAAGTCAGCAGCCTTTACAAACACCTCCCCCCCCCCCTTTGCAGCTGAGCTGCTGTGAGGAGACTCGCCCCCCCCCCTCCCCCCCCTGTGCTCCGTGTACCTTATACAGTGATCCAGAGATCTGGTGCAGGGAGCCAGGGAGAGCGCTGTATAGCGGCGAGACGCGGCGGCTGTGGACTTACATCGGGAAGCTGTTGCCTGGGAGCGGGTGCCAGGAGCCGGAGCAGGTGGCGTTGTGAGCGGCGTGTGTATAGCGGCGGCGGGCGGCTCTGGCGGGATGCTGTACACAAACCAGCGGCGGCGGGCGGCAGTTATCAGAGAGCACTGGTGCGCACAGTAACCTGTTCCCCACACAGCGGGGCGGCAGCGTGAGCTGACCGCCCTGTCCCCCCGCATACCTGAACTCCTGTGGTGAGGGGGCTATGACGGGGCTTCTTCTGCAAGCTACGTCCAGCCTGTCCTGCAGGATGATCTGCTCTTGGCTGTGAGGGTGCTCTTTAGTGAGGACCGACATGCCAGCAGCTGCTTGTAGCAGCTTACACTATCCCGGACCCACGCCTTTTGTAAGGGGGGAAGGGATGTGTAATAAAGTTTAGAAAAAATAAAATAAAAAATAAGTATAAGTGCTGCAGAGCTAGCACTCGTGCTTGTTACTACTGTGAGCATAGAAAAAACACTGAGGTACTCTGGGAATATGGAGGGGAGGAGAGTTACTAAATATAAATATTCAGTGCCTTGTTCTGCTAAAGCCGTCCATATCCCAAGAGTACTCCAGTGACCCCTAGTGGATGAAAAAGAAATAAAACAACAACTTTATTACGTTCTGTGTGCACAAACCCTGACTGCATATTCTGACCGCAAGGGAACTGCAGTACAGACAGCCAGAGGAGGATACAGAACGGTCTGTGCAACGGACCGTTTATAACTTCTGAATAAATAATCACCACCATAGAAAAGTAATGAGTTACTGATAATAACGGAGGTGCCCAACACTTCCTTAATGCCTGTCATTTCTCTGCTTTATACATGCAGGGACGCAGTAAGTGACCAATTGGCACATATCTGCCCTTGATACATTCCCCCATTGTTCCTAGGGCCTAAAACACAGAGGCGATCAGTGTGATGCGAAAGCATGCTGGGCGTCCCCACGCATGTCAGAGAATCTGATCGTAGATGTGCTAATTTTAGTCCATGTGGACCAAACCAACTTAATATGATTAGTGAATGCATTTTGTCCTAATATAACTGCTTGAAATTTTGTTGTGATATTCATCTCTATACAATGTTGTGGATTTATTTTTATATTGATCCCATGGGCTTTTTTTTTTTTTATTGGAATGGAACATATGCATTTTATTTCAAGACCAAAATTCTAGAATATTATTGTCTACATAGAAATTTGTAGACTTCGAAGATTTTTTTATTGAGTAGTTATGTATTTAGGGCCTAATGCAGCATGGATTGTTACTCTGAGAAATTGCATTTGTCTACGAGTAGAAATGCACCGCTCCGACAGGAAGAAAAAATGCCCGCTGCAAGTTTGCGAATGCATCGCAGATTGTGATCCATTCACAGATGCATACGCAATTTCCGGAACATCTAAGAGGTTTTGCTGCCTGAGCAAATGTTAGTAGGTCTGAGGCTGCCGCTAATCTCCGACTGAGACGGCCTGGAAGCAGTCTGCACTGACATCAGAGACCCTGCCCAAAAACGCCTGGGAACGCCTACGTTTTACTGACACGCCCAGAAAACGTCAGGTTTCCGCCCAGAAACGCCAGCTTCCTGTCAGTCAAACAGCGGCTACATTGAGATTGTGATCTGTACGCAATTTCTGTCACTATTACCCCTTGCGCGTGCACAGTCTTTTAATAAAAGCTCAATTTGTGAATTCTCTGAATAGTGATCCATGCTGCATTAGGCCCTTATTGTAGTAATAATTTTTATTCCTTATAAAAATTACTGGTTAAGTGTGCTACTTTTGTCAGAATACGGTCAGTACTAGAGGATTCGACGATGTGGGAGAGCTTCCTTCGGATGCCAGTCTGTTTGTATCACAGAAGACCATGTGATCCGACTGTAGCTGCTTCATCTAGGGATGCAGAGAATATAGTGTTGTGGAAAGGGAAGGGTAATAATAGGACAGAAACATCTTCTGCAAGCCTCTAGCAACTATTACCTCAGCCAGGGCCGAAACTAGGATTTTTGTCACCCGGGGCAAGATAGTCATTTGACCCCCCCCCCCCCCCCCCCCCCCCCCGCAAAAAAAAAAAAAATTATTTTACAATAAATAAATAAAAATAATAATAAAAAAATTAAAATAAATAAATACATGAATAAAAATATGATATATATATATATATATATATATATATCTCTTTCAGAACTTTTTTACCTGAAAAATTGCCTTTTCTAACATGAATTTCATATCCAGGAAAAAGTGTCCCCATTTTACACAGTACGACAGGCAAGTGTCCCCAGTCCCCATTCCCCATTTTACACATTGCGGCAGACAGGTGACCCCATTTTACACATTGCGGCAGACAGGTGTCCCCATTTTACACATTGCGGCAGGAAAAAGTGTCCCCATTTTACACATTGCGGCAGACAGGTGACCCCATTTTACACATTGCGGCAGACAGGTGTCCCCATTTTACACATTGCGGCAGGAAAAAGTGTCCCCATTTTACACATTGCGGCAGGCACGTGTCCCCATTTTACACAGTACGCTGGCAAGTGTCCCCATTTTACACATTGCGGCAGGAAAAAGTGTCCCCATTTTACACATTGCGGCAGGCACGTGTCCCCATTTTACACAGTACGCTGGCAAGTGTCCCCATTTTACACATTGCGGCAGGCACAGGTCCCCATTTTACACAGTACGCTGGCAAGTGTCCCCATTTTACACATTGTGGCAGGAAAAAGTGTCCCCATTTTACACATTGAGGCAGGCACAGGTCCCCATTTTACACAGTACGCTGGCAAGTGTCCCCATTTTACACATTGTGGCAGAAAAAAGTGTCCCCATTTTACACATTGAGGCAGGCACAGGTCCCCATTTTACACATTGCGGCAGGCACAGGTCCCCATTTTACACATTGCGGCAGGACGGTGGTGGAGGGAGAGAGAGAGAGAGAGAGAGGAAGGGAGAGGGGCTGACTTACATTTGAAGCGGTTCTCGCCGCTCTTCAGCCGCCTCTCCCTCCTCGTCCGGTCTGCGCGGCTCCCCCTTCTCCCTCCTCCGGCGGGGTTTCGTGGAATGACGCGTTTGCGCCGTGACGTCACGACGCAATCGCGTCATTCCGCGAAACCCCGCCCCCCGAGCTGGGCACTCGGGAGAAGGGGGTTTCAACGTTATAAAAGTGCCGCGGCGGGTGTTAGGGGGTCTCGGCGCCCCCTCCAATCCGGCGCCCAGGTCGCCTGCCCCCCTAGCCCCCCCCCCTAGTTTCGGCCCTGCCTCAGCATTACCCTTCCAGCTCTAGAATGCAAGATCTCACAAACCGCCCCCTCACTAACCACTATCTCATATCTGTGCCTTCTTAATAAACCTTGTATATCATTGTCCTGTTTGTATGCATGGTTATATAGGAGTTACGGTACAATATCGTGTTGTAGAGTTTTATGATGCTACAAAAATAAATTATGTTGCAGGAACCCGCTCAACTGTCGACCCCCAAAGTACAATGCCATTACTTGCAGCCTGTGGCAGCAGAATTCAGAGCCACAATGACACCAACATTAATCAGGTCCTCAAGCCCCTAGACCACTCACTTTCTTAGGAGGTATTCAGAGCCTGGAAACTGGTTTACTCTGACACAGTACAGGAAAAAATAAGATTATAAATTACCTACCGGTAAATCCTTTTCTCATAGTCCGTAGGGGATACTGGGAATCTATTTAGTGCCATGTGGTATAGACGGGTCCACTAGGAGCCATGGGCACTTTAAGAATTTGCTAGAGTGCGCTGGCTCCTCCCTCTATGCCCCTCCTACCAGACTTGGTCAAGAAAACTGTGCCCGAGGAGACGGACATTCTTTGAGAGGATAGATAAAGAAAGTGGTGAGATTACGAACCAGCACACAAAGAACAAGAGGAAAGCCATACTAACCAGACTTGAAAACCAGAACAGCAACAGCTGAATCAAACAACAGTAGTTAAACAAGTAACCATAGGAAGAACGAAGCACCGGGCGGGCGCCCAGTATTCCCTACGGACTACGATAAAAGGATTACTGGTAGGTAATTAAAATCCTATTTTCTTTTACATCCTAGGGGATACTGGGAATCCATTTAGTACCATGGGGAAGTACCAAAGCTCCCAAACCGGGTGGGAAAGTGCTAAGGTTCCTACAGAACTGATTGACAAAACTGAAGATCCTCAGAGGCCAAAAGTATCAAACTTGTAAAACTTGGAAAACATGCTTGACTCCGACCAAGTAGCTGCTCGGCAGAGTTGTAATGCCGAGACACACCGGGCAGCCGCCCAAGAGGAAACTACCGACCTAGCAGAGTGGGCCTGTACAGATTTTGGAACCAGCAAGCCTGCCGTGGAATACGCATGCTGGATAGTGAGCCTGATCCAGCGTGCAATTGTCTGCTTTGAAGCAGGACACCCAATCTTATTGGCATCATAGAGAATGAACAGTGAGTCCGATTTCCTGTGACAGGCAGTTTGCTTTACATATAACCTCAAAGCCCTTACAACGTCCAAGGACTTTGAAGTAGCAGTGGTGTACGTAACAACCGGAACCACAATTGGCTGGTACATGTGAAACATCTACACCACCTTAGGAAGGAATTACTGACAAGTCCTGAGTTCAGCTCTGTCCTCATGAAAAATCAAATAGGGGCTCTGGTAAGACAATGCCCCCAGCTAAGATATGCACCTTGCCGAAGCCAAGGTCAATAGCGTGACGGTCTTCCACGTAAGATACTTACGTCTACCTCCTGTAATGGTTCAAACCAGTCCGACTGGATGAATTTAAGAACCAAATTGAGATCCCAAGGTGCAGTAGGAGGCACAAAGGGAGGATGGATATGAAGGACTACCTTCAAGAACATCTGAAAGAAAATCGACAATGCTGAAATCTGAAATTTTATGGAGACTAGGCGTAGGCCCACACCCACTCCTGACTGCAGAAAATGCAGGAAGCGTCCCAGATGAAATTACACCTTAGACTACTGTCTGTTCTCACACCAAGAGACATATTTCTTTCAGATACGATGGTAATGTTTGGACGTTACCCCCTTCCTGGCTTGGATCATAGTCAGGAATCCCTCTCCGGGCTAGAATCAGCCATTCAATTTCCATGTCGTCAAACATAGCCGTGTTAAGTCTTGATAAACGAATGGGCCCTGTTGCAGAAGATACTCTCGAAGAGGCCGAGGCCACGGATCTTTGTTTAGCATCTCGAGAAGATCCGCATACCAGGCCCTTCGCGGCAAGTCCGGAACAATGAGGATTGTTTTAACTCTTTCCCTTTTTATTCTTTTGAGAACACTTGGGATCAGAGGAATGGGAGGAAACATGTACACCAGCTGGTAGACCCACGGAGTTGTCAGGGCATCGACCACTACACCGGACCGCTTGTGGGTCCCTTGACCTGGAATAATACCACTTGAGCTTCTTGTTGAGGAGAGAGGCCATCATGTTGATTTGTGGATAACCCCATTGACGTGTCAGCCACTGGAATACCTCCGGGTGGAGGACCCATTCCCCCAGCTGCAGGTCGTGTCTGCTGAGGAAATCTGCTTCCCAGTTGTCTACTCCCGGAATAAGGATCGCAGACAATGCAACGGCGTGTTTTTCAGCCCAGAGAATTCTTGACACCTCTGACATTACGACTCTGGTTTTTGTTCCGCCCTGTCGGTTTATGCAAGTCACCGCCGTCACATTGTCCGACTGAACTTGAATGGCCTGATTCTGAAGAAGAGAGGAAGCCTGCAGAAGGGCGTTGTAAATAGCCTTGAGCTTCAGGATGTTTATTGAAAGAACGACTTCCTGACTTGACCACCTTCCTTGAAACTGCACCACCTGGGTGACTGTACCCCAACCTCTGAGGCTTGCGTCTGTGGTTAATAGAATAGACTTCTGAATCCCGAACCTTCGACCTTCCACTAGGTGAGAAGTTTGAAGCCACCACAGGAGGGAGATCCTGGCTTTTGGCGACAGACGAATCCTCTGCTCCATGTGAAGATGCGATCCGGACCATTTGTCCAACAGATCCAGTTGGAAGGGCCTCGCATGAAACCTTTCGTACTGAATTGCCTTGTAAGAAGCCACCATTTTCTCCAGAAGGCAGATGCATAGGTGTACTGAGATTCGTGTCGGCTTCAAGACAGCCCGAACCATCGATTGGATTACCATTGCCTTTTCCAAGGGAAGGAACACTTTCTGAGATGCTGTGTCCAGTATCATTCCCAGGAAATGAAGCTTCTGCATTGGTTCTAGCTGAGATTTCGGCAGGTTCAGAATCCACCCATGATCCAGGAGCAATCTGGTTGTGAGACCAATATTCTCCAACAACTGATCCCTGGACGCAGCCTTTATCAGAAGATCATCCAGGTAAGGAATTACATTCACTCCCTGTCTGCGGAGTAGCATAATCATCTCTGCCGTCACTTTGGTGAACGCCCTTGGTGCTGTGGAGAGACCAAATGGCAGGGCCTGAAACTGGCAGTGACAGTCCTGCAGTGCAAACTGTAGATAAGCCTGATGAGGCGGCCAGATCGGAATGTGAAGGTTCTTGATATCCAGAGACGCTAGGAATTCCCCCTCTTCCAGACCAGAGATCACCGCTCTCACAGACTCCATCTTGAACTTTAACACTCGTAAGTATGGGCTCAATGACTTGAGATTCAGAATTGGTCTTACTGAACCGTCCAGTTTCGGAACTACAAACAAGCTGGAATAGTATCCCCTGTTTTGTAGATGAGGTGGAACTGGAACAATGACCTGGGTCTGTACCAGTTTTTGAATGGTTTCTTGTAAGGTTACTCTTGTGAAACTGGTAAGCCTGATTTGAAGATTCTGTAAGGTGGGAGATCCTGGAACTCCAGTCTGTAGCCCTGGGATATAAGGTCTATGACTCAGGGATCCTGGCAAGATCTTGTCCAGGTTTGACTGAAGAATTTTAGCCGGGCTCCCACCTGCCTGTATCCCAGGCATTGCGGGCCACCGTCATGCAGAAGGCTTTGAAGAGACAGAGCCGGAGCTCTGATCCTGAGAACCAGCAGCCGCTGGTTTGCGTAGTTTACCTCTAGCACCTCTGACAGCGGTAGAAGAACCTCTGGCCGAAAGGACTGTAAATTGGGACCTGAGTAGGCCTTCTATGGAGCTGCAGAAGGTAGATAGGTGAATTCACCCGTAGTAGCTTGCGAAATCCACTTATCGAGTTCTTCGCCAAATAAGGCCTCACCTGTGAAAGGCAGGCCTTTCATGCCTTTTTTGGAGTCCGCGTCAGCAGTCCACTGACGTAGCCATAGTCCCCTGCATGCCAACACTACCATAGCTGTGGTGCATGCATTAAGCAAACCTATCTCCTTAATGGCTTCCACCATAAAGATTGCAGAGTCTTGTATGTGTTGCAGGAGTAAAACAATTTTCTCTTGAGGTAAGGTGTCTAACACCTCAATTAAATTACCAGACCATTTAACAATGGTTCGCGTAATCCACCCACATGCTATAGTGGGTGTCTGGGCCACCCCTGCTGCTGTATACAAAGATTTGAGTGTAGTCTCAATCTTAGGATCAGCTGCATCCTTTAGGGAGGTTGCACCAGGAACAGGTAATACGATTTTCCGTGATAACCTGGAGACTGACGTATCCACTATCGATGGATTTTCCCATTTTTTCCTATCCTCCGGAGGAAAAGGAAAATAATAACCGCCTAGGAATTTTAAATTTCTTATCTGGATTAACCCATGGTTCTTCAAACAGGGCATTTAGTTCCTTAGACACAGGAAAAGTGACTGAGGATTTTTTCTTTACATTAAAAGAAAGATTCCTCACACACCTCTGTCACCTTATCAGGAATATTGAGTACTTCCCTGATAGAGTCTATGAGAGCCTCAACACCTGCGACACAGAGTACCCTCCCCCACCTCTATGTCCACCTCACCTTCCTCCATTTCTGACACTTCATTATCAGTCAGAATGCAGGAAATGAGCCAAAAGTACGTTTTTGCGGACAAATGGTAGAGGACTGAGATGCTGGTCTGAGTACTGAGCCTTTTGCATAAACTCAGCCATAGACTGTCTTAAGTATTGCGTCTCCTTCTCATTACGAGATAATTTAGTAGAGATGGTGGAAATCATCCCCCGAATGGAGTCCAGCCATGCTGGCTCCATCCCACTAGCGTGAGAAGGGATACTACACTGAGGACACACTAGTGAACCCCCTGGAAAAGAGGAGCACTGTGCCTTGCATGATACACACTCGTTGCCTGACATACTGCAGCAGTAACAGCACACACACAGGAAAAGGTTCAAAGCACAATTCGCTCATAAAGAGCCCTTCCCGAGAGACACAGAGGAAATAGAACCAGCACACGGCACCCCTATCGATAAAACCAAGCTTAGCCAGGTCGCAGACTAAGTACCTAGATTAGCGACTAAGTACACAAGTATAGAGCTCCCCCCTGCTATGACCCCCTGGTACTGCTAAGGTAATCTGGAGGCTCTCCGGAGGAGTTGCGCGTCCCTGCAGTCAGCGTCTGTGTTGCTGCAGTAGGGTAAAATGGCGCCTGTGAGCTGCTGGATCCGCTCATAGTGAAGCCCCGCCCCTGCAATGGCACACAGTCTTCCCGCTCTTCTTTATACTGGCTTTATGTGTCTAAGTGCATAAAATGAAGTAAGCCCCCTTTTAAGCTGCAATGCCAGTCTGTGTACCGTATACACATACTGTGTACTAAGTCTGGAGACTCAGTTCACCCCATAGAAGCTGTGTGTTTCCGTACCCAAATGCCGCCATAATGGCCGGCGACCCGCTAGCTGGGATATCAGCTTAGTACTCACCACTCTTCTATCTTCTGGCTCTGTTAGGGGTGGCGGCGCGCTTCAGGAATGTACGCTCGCCATGGTGGGACTTGCAAATAGTTCCCTCAGGAGCTAGCGTCCTGTCAGCAGGGAACGGGACCATTAACCCTTAGTGGGGTGGGGTTAGGCCTCCCCCCCCCTAAGTCCCACGAAGCAGGCAGGCTGGTGCCATCCAGTCCTGCCTGAAAACAACAAACTTTAAAAATAGATGCAGAAAACTCTTCAGGAGCTTCCAGAGATGTGACCGGCTCCGTCGGGCACATTTTCTAAACTGAATCTGGTAGCAGGGGCATAGAGGGAGGAGCCAGCACACGCTATCAAACTTCTATAGTGCCCATGGCTCCAAGTGGACCCGTCTATACCCCATGGTACTAAATGGATTCCCAGTATCCCCTAGGACGTAAGAGAAAATATACTTGTTACACATTGCCTTTCATAGGTGAAGCCCTCTTATAAGATCGCTGCTTTCAGAATTGGATTAATAAAATAAGTTTTTAGTTTAAAATGTACTTTTCACATGCGCCAGCAGAGGTGTCGCTAGATGCTATGGTGCCCGGAGCAAGGGTATTTTTTGGCGCTCCTCTCCCCTATACTGAATTGGGGGCCTGGCCAACATGTGATAACATGTTACATTTGAAATTAAACAATATTTAAATTGGTGACGATCAGTTCTAGAGCTTGTAGAGCTCATAGCGAAAGTTTCCTTTGGGTGCCCCCATCTATAAAATATGGACAGTGCGGGCCAAAGGCGAGCAACTAAAATATTAGGCATGGCCGTATAATAGTACCAATTCACATTACACTGCACAGTAGTGTCCATTATTCACATTACACCACACAGTAGAGCCGCTTAAACACATTATGCCACAGTAGAGCTCCTTATACATTTTATACCACAGTAGAGCCCCTTATACACGTAATACCATGGTAAAGCCCCTTATACATGTTATTCCATGATAAAGCCCCTCATACACGTTACATAACAGTAGAGCCAATATGGAAGTAGCTGTATTAAAGTATTTACTTTTTTAATTCAAATAAATTAAAAACACTAAGTAAGCCCCTTGACTGACCTGACCTCACAACTCCTCAATCCCTTAATGAAAATAATGCCCCAAATGTGACCTCACACAGACCTGATAATCCCCCCAATCTCTTAGTGAAAATAATGCCCCAAAACGGATACCCTCCCCAGATCTGATAATCTCCCAATTTCTCAATGAAAATAATGTCCCAGAATTGTCTGAGTGGCAGAAATAGCTGCTCCGCAGCAGCTTGAGGGGCAGAGAGCGCTCCAGCATATGCTGACTGGCAGTGTCTCCTGCCGACGCCTCTGCCTGCTCTAGTCTCAGAGTCTGAGTCAGTGTGTGCCTCCTCTGCTCCTTCTCCTCCTGCTCTGCGGCGCGCCCTCTAACTTTTCAGGCACCTAGAGCTCGTGCTCCACCGGAGCCACCCTCGCTATACCCCTGTGCGCCAGTAGTGGTTTTTCTTTCCCTGTATTGTATGATTTGTGGCTTTGTGCAGCAAGGCCATGGCACAATTCTCTACAAAATGCTTCATCTTACCCCCTGACTGTCCATTTCACTGTGGAAGGGAGCAAGAACTGGAAGGCTGGGTTACTTTATCTGGAGAGCTCCCCGGGAGACCAGGCAAGTATGGTATCAACACCCCTGAACAAAAACACATCTGCTACTTTTACAGAAACACAGAATAAACCATTTCTAAACCCACAACTGGATGTAAAACAACTTTCTAACATTACATTTTCCATGTTTGCCTTAGTCTTGAACTGAATAGAGAAAGGTGATCTCTTGGTTTTACTCTTATGATCAGGGTGAGAAAAATAAATTCTGATTAAAAAAAATATATATATATTTTTTTTTATTTAAATCAGAATTTCTTTAATTTAAATTGGATTTTCTAATTCATTTTTTTTTTTTTAATTTATTTAAATTGGATTTTTATCAATATGATCAAGTAAACATATAAACCAAGTAAAAACAATATTGGTGACATTATACCACTGACTTTGTAAAGAGATTTGATATAGTTAAGTGTACCATTACTGTTTTGTGCTTTATTGTGTTCAAAACCTTATAGCAGAGCTGGCCAAACCAGTCCTCGAGATCTACCAACAGTTCACATTTTCCAGACCTCCTAGCTGGTGCGCAGGTGTAGTAATTACTAATTAAGATGTGCTGCATTCATTCCTAACTGACAATTCTACAGATCTCCAGGAGGCCTGGAAAACATGAACTGTTGGTAGATCTCGAGGACCGGTTTGGCCAGCCCTGCCTTATAGCATGTATAAACTAATTAGTATACTCAAACATACAGAGTAATAAATTGTACAACTGTACTGCACAGTTGGTCAGCATTGAAAGACATGACAAACATTTTCAAGGATTAATCTTTTAAATCTTGGAATGTCCCTCAAAATTAGGGACAGTTAACATCTTTACAGGAAAACATAGTTGTCAAAATACGTTTACAACAAATAAAAAAAAAAAAGAATTGGTCTATGCTATTTGGTTTTTCTTCCCATGAAATTGAAGTTATTTACTGTTGAATGCTATTTTACAAACTTAGAACAGGAGAGCAAAATAGATTTATTTTTACATGGAGATTTGAGAACTGTGACAAATTTGTTTAACATTGTCACTATTTAATTCAATATTATCTAAATTGGTGCACATACAAATTACTGGAATCCTTCCACACTAACATTTTATTTGGAACGGAAAGCCATGGAGCAGGCAGAATGTGTTTTTTCAGCTGATACAATCTGGGATAACTCCAGCTGTAGTAACTGGAAAAAAAATAAAACCCACATAAAACTTAAATTTCAACATGCTCATTCAAGACCATGCAAATGAATGGAATAACTGAACTTTTGCCACTACTGCTGTTTTTAATGTCTCCACTGCCAAAATCAGCAACTCATTCAATGTCAATGACCTAGGACTACTTATCTGTATGTAGTAAACAAAAAGAATCTACAATGCCAGTCTTTTTCTAAATTACTGCACGGTTATAGATCAGAATAAATCCTTCAGAAAAAATTGGGAACCATTAGGCCCTATACAGTAACATCCAGATTCCTTTCCTTGGAATATACCCCAGATTGCTCTTCGAATGAAGTCCTCATTTCCTCTAGACTCTATTACCTATACTAGGACCTCCTAGATCATTTATTTTTCCCTTGTTGCCCCTCTACCATTCTCCTTCGATTTTCAAAATAGACAGCAGACAGAGAAGGGAGGTGCTTCCCCCCCCCCCCCCCTCCTCTGGTATCCCCCCCAGCACACTAAAAATCGTGTTTAGCTGCTGAGCCCTATGATGGCCCTATGTGGGCATTGTCATTATGCAGTGTTAGGACTGCTGAAAACAGAGAAGCCTTGACGCGCCTCAGCAGCTAAACATGTCTTTGCAAACACATGTGACCAATTTCTCTGAAATTCTATTACCAGATAGGTTCAGGGATGATTACAGGTAATTTTTAGTGTGCTGGGGGATACGGGGGGGGGGGGGGGGGGGGGGGGAAGCACCCCTCCCTCTCTGTCTGCTGTTTGTTTGTGTCACCTCCCCTTTTCTAGCACCTGATATATAATTATATCCAGGAATGATTGAGCAGCTATCACTATTTGTCTGCATTTTCAAAATAGATTAAGCGTCTTTGTTTGTATTGTCACTTTTTTTGCCCTGTTTGAAGCCGGCATTTTGTAATGGTTTGTGTTCAATGTATGGAAAACAAGACTTCATTGAATCTTCAATAAAAATATAGATTTTAGAATATCGAAACAACTACTGTACAAAAAGGACGGCCATCTGAAATATACAGAAGTTTTCAGGCTAGAAATAAAACAATCTAAAAATATATATACCTTCTAATCACATAATAACCTTAAAATCCCTTTCTGTGAGTAATGACAATTGGATTTCAAGAATATTATTTGCAATTACATAGAGCTATGACCTGAAAACAATGCATATACATATCCAGCGTTTCAATTAACTGGAGATTGGTACTGCTGTTAAAAGTAGGGATATTAAAGTCACAGGGAAATGTTTTTATGCAGAGTATGATTGGCATCATGCTTATATTTTTCATATTACACAACTGTATTTTTTTTTTTACTATAACCGGAGAAAGTTTAGGGACAGCAATGAGGCCATCCATAGAAGTTGTGTTAGCATTTGTAGAAAACACTACTTCAGTGTAGATGCAGCATACACCTTAAGACGGAAAATTGAAACGTGTTGGTGCAGCGGTGAAGCGAGTAGCTGAGTACTTCACTGAATCTTAAAGGTTTAGGTTTAGTCTATTTTTTTTAAACAATGAATAAGGATAATTAGTGAGGAATTTCTCCTTTCCAGATCACCGAAGGACACATATATCAATATATGTGAACAGTGAAAAGGATTGAAAGGGGAAACAGCTGCTGTAGCCTTGCTGGATAACAGCATACACCTGACACTTAGAACAATGTCAGCGCCGGTGGCTGTGCGCAACCAAATGGAGAATACTTGAATTGCTTTGTCGTGGCACCATATAGTGGCCGCCAGTGTGCAAAACACTTGTATTCCCCCCCAGCCCCCCCCCAGAGGTGAGGAGCAGTATTAGCCTTTTATCATGTAGGATCCATTGTACTGTTTAATTTGTTTCTTTGGTCGTGATGCACCCTAGATCTAGAAAATAATTAATATATACACTATGTCCTCATTAACTGTTGCTCAAGTTGTGCCAAATAGCACCTCCCAGTCCCAAGAAAATCCGCCATACCTCTCACTCAAAATGTGCGTCTTATGTACATAAAATAAAACAAATGGGATCGACAAAACTGCTTGCTTGCACTGATCAATTTGCTGTTCAACATTTTATACTGCGTCTTTCTCTCTCACCAAGTTCCATTGCACTTCATCTGCAACGTTGTAAGTGTTTAAAACAAATTCTTGTGTGGTTAAAGTTTCAGCCCAGCATCTCTATGCAAATAAAACATCCAATTTATAGAAAAATATGGTACTTTACTCCTCAGAGAGCTTCAGTCGCACCAGGCGGATCTAGTATTCTAGGGATTTTTACTTATATCCCATAGTAATGTGCCACTTAAATGTAGTTATTTTTTTCATTTATCATAGGGTGGGTTAGCGTCAAGTCAACAGGCGAGGGTTGACATTTCTCAAGACCAACATGAGCTTTATTGTGGGAATCCCATCACAGTTTACAGGAACTGGAGTGTAGGCGTTTATACAGTACACAATATTCTAGAAGATGTTTCAGAGCAGCGGTGCAAGTTATAACAAACTCTACAAACACTAATCTAAAAGGGACTGAGGTTTTAAATAGGCTCAAATGCCACATCATATGAGAAGGAGGCAGATCCATTGACTGAATCCCTGGAGTTTTCCCCCCTTTCTCACATCTCTATGACATAACAGTTTATTTGGGACCAAATTTTTCAGGTTTTTTCTATTTTTTTTTTTTAAAGGCAGCCATGGAGCCCAAATGGTATAATTAAAAATTGATGTAAACCTAAGAGGGAAGAAAACACGATCATGCTTGTAATCTTCTGTGAACTCCTTTGATCTGCCAATAGCCTATTGTAAGATCAAAATGTGGAAATATAATATATGTCTCAGCTAATCAATGACCTCAATCACCTATGACATGGGGTATACAAACTCTGAAACTTAATTTACCTTGTGGAAATCTACACAAACGCAGATACTGCCGACACAGTACAATGGGGCTACACCATTCGCTAGTAGACTCTTCTATTATTATTATTACATTTTATTTATAAAGGCGCCACAAGTGTTTCGCAGCGCCGTACAAAGGACAGTGCAGGGAGACAAAACTTAGCATTACAGTAAATAATTAACAGAAATAGAGTACAGGTAACAAAGAGCACCACAATTCTCAAGACATAATACAGCTAAGATGTAAGTAGTGAGGGAGTGATAATCGTACTACTAGGAGCTGGTGGCCATAGATGGGGATGAGCCTTTACCAGCAGGAGAAAAAGCGAGTAAAGATGGTCACTGAGTAGTGGAGAGCTGCTAGTGAAATGTGTCGAGGAGAGAGCTTAGATAACAAGAGGAAAGAGGGCCCTGCTCTGAAGAGCTGACAATCTAGTGGGAAGGGTCGACAGACAGATGACATGAGGTGCAAGCAAGCGGGAGGTAAGGGGGGTACTCACGGAGCGATCCCAGCCTAAAATCTAAGCAATATAACTAGATTGCTTAGATTTTAAGCATGATCTCTCAGTGTGTACCCCCCACAGCGATAGCGATGCACAGCCCCATGCATCGCTAGTGCTAGATTCGCCAGGCTCAATCTAGCAGGTCGCTCATTTCACCCGCATGGTGAAATGAGTGTCGTCGTCCCCCCCCCCCCCCCCCAGCCCACCGCACGCTCAGCACACAGCTCTTCCCACATCTGCCCGTGAATACAGGCCTGTAAACATAGAGACATAGAATTTGACAGCAGATAAGAACCACTTGGCCCATCTAGTCTGCCCATTTTTTTTTTATCCTTTAGGCAATCTCAACCCATTTTGAACCTTAATTCTTTATAAGGATATTCATATGCCTATCCCAAGCATGTTTAAATTGCTCTACAGTCTTAGCCTCTACCACCTCTGATGGGAGGCTATTCCACTTATCCACTACCCTTTCTGCGAAGTAATTTTTCCTTAAATTTCCCCTGAACCTCCCCCCCCCTCCAGTCACAGTGTATGTCCTCGAGCTCTAATACTTATCTTCCTTTGAAGAATGTTTCCCTCCTGAACTTTGTTAAGACCCTTGATAGATATATTTGAAAGTTTCTATCATGTCCCCCCGATCCCTTCTCTTCTCCAAACTATACATGTTAAGATCTTTTAGCCTTTCTGGTTATGTTTTGTGAAGTAGGCCATGCACCATTTTAGTTGCCCTTCTTTGTATACTCTCTAATGTATTCATATTTCTGGAGATATGGTCAACAGAACTGAACACAGTATTCCAGATGGGGCCGTACCAATGACCTATACAGTGGCATTATCACACTTTTTTTCCTGCTACGGATTCCTCTCCCTATACAACCAAGCATCTGACTTGCCTTTCTCATTGCTTTGTTGCATTTGTTTCCTGCCTTCAAGTCACTTGAAATAGTGACTCCTAAATCCTTTTCCTCCTCTGTAGTTTCCATGATCGTACCCTTGATAATATATTTAGCATTTGGGTTTTTGAAACCCAAGTGCATGATTTTGCATTTTTTAGCATTAAACTCTAGCTACCACGTTCTTGACCATTTCTCAAGCCTAGCTAGGTAATCAATCATTTCTTTTACCCCTTCCGGGGTGTCTACCCTGTTGCAGATCTTTGTATCATCTGCAAAAAGGCATACTTTCTCTTCAATACCATTTGCAATGTCACCAACAAAGATATTAAAGAGAACTGGACCAAGTACAGATCCCTGGGGTACTCCACTGGTAACATTTCCCTATATTGATTGCACTCCATTTACTACAACAGTCTCTTTCCTATCCTGCAACCAGATTCTTATCCATTTAACTGTTTCATAATCCACCTCCACGCTTTTATGTTTATTTAGCAGTCTGCGATGTGGGACAGTGTCAAATGCCTTACTAAAGTCTAAATATGCTACATCTACAGCTCCCCCTTGATCTATTATTTTCGTCACAGAGTAAAAAAAGTCAATAAGATTTGTTTGGCATGATCTCCCACCAGTAAATCCATGCTGTTTTGGATCCTGTAAGTTGTTTGATTTAAGATATTCCACAACTCTTCCTTTTAATAGTTTTTCCATTACTTTCCCTACTACTGATGCAAGGCTTACTGGTCTGTAGTTACTTGCTTCTTCCTTGCTTCCACCTTTGTGCAGTGGAACTACATTTGCTCTTTTCCAGTTCTCTGAATGGCACCTATATTTAGTGACCAGTTAAATAATCATTTTAAAGGTGTGACCAGCACATCTTTTAGCTCTTTGAGTATCCTTGGGTATATCCCATCTGGCCCCATTGATTAATCCACTTTTAGTTTTGAAAGTTTTGTTAGGACCTTCTTCTCTGTAAATGTAGTTTCATCTACCTTATTTTTATGAATGTCCTTGCAACTTAACTGTGGCCCCATACCTTCTCCTTCTGTAGTAAATACTGAGCAAAAATAATTATTTATGTAGGTGATCTGCTATTGCCTTGTCTCCCTCCACCAAATGCTCACTCTCTCTCTTAAGTCTTATTATTCCTCCATTTGATTTTCTCCTTTCACTTATATACTTAAATGTTTTGCCCCCTTTATCTACTGACTGGGCCATTTTCTTCTCAGCTTCTGCATTTGCACGTATGATCACTTTCTTAGCATCCTTCCATCTGTCAAGATACACCTCATTGTCGTTATTGTTTTTAGTCTGTTTGTATTTCCTAAAAGCCATCTTTTTTGCTTTCACACTAGTTGATACTTCTTTTGTGAACCACACTGGCTTCCTTTTCCTGGTGCTTTTCCTAACCTTTTTGATAATAAAGGTCTGTTGCACTTTGTATTGCACTTTTCAGTGTTTACCACCTCTCCTGCACTCCTTCCACGTTCCTCCAGTCCGCCAATGAATCACTTAAACATCTCCCCATTTTTGCAAAGTCAGCATTTCTAAAATCCAACACCTTTGTTTGTGTGTGACAGGAGTTGGATCCTGTCTTTATACTAAACCATACTGCTTGATGATCACTGGATCCCAGGTGCTCACCCACATATACTGTATGTCGGATATCCTGTCACAATTTGTAAGAATTAAATCTAAATATTGAGTCTTTGCGAGTGGCTCCCTCACCAATTGCTTGAGAGATGCTCCCTGTAAAGAATGTAGAAATTTGCCACTTGTAGCTGAACTTGCAAAAGACCCCTCCAAATTGACATCAGGTAAATTAAAGTCTCCCATGATTATGACTTCTCCCTTTAAAGCCATTTTAGTGATATCCAACAATAGGTTCCTATCCAAATCCTTCCCCTGGCCTGGTGATCTACAGATCACCCCAATGCAAAAAAATGTCCTTCTCCCCGGTTTATATGGTGACCCGAAGGGCCTCAGTTTTATCTTCAATATTTTGTATTGAAGTAGCATTTATGCTTTTTTTCCACATACATTGCTACCCCTCCTCCTATTCTTTCCATTCTATCCTTCCTAAATAAATTGTATCCTGGTATAGCTATGTCCCAGTCATGATTCTCATTGACTCTGTAATTGCCACAAAATGCAGGTTATCCCTTATCATTATCGCAATTAGCTCTGGAATTTTGTCTCCTAATCCCCTAGCATTTGCATACATAGCTTTAAGAATTTTGTCTGTGCATCTGTTATTAGTAGCCATGTCCAGACAGTACAAAATAAATGACAAGTGTAAAGTTGAAATTACCTGTTTCTATTACACTGAACAGATTTTGTATCTCTAATCACTCTCCCACAGGAAGTCTGTACAAACTTAACATAGAAAAAATAGGAATTTAATACCTACCGGTAATTTCTTTTCTCATAGTCCGTAGTGGATACTGGGGAACTGTACTTTAGTACCATGGGGTATAGATCGGGTCCACTGGAGCCTGGAACTTTAAAACGTTTAGTGTGTGTATGTGTGTGCTGGCTCCTCCCCTCTATGTCCCTCCTACCAGGCTCAGTCTAGGAAAACTGTGCCACAGGAGATGGACATATGAGAGAAGGAATAAATACAACAGCGGTGAGGCAACAAGCCAACACACAACCAAAACCAAAGGAGGGCGCTAACCAGAACAGAGGATAGCAACACCAACCCAACCAGGATAGCACAGCTATCCCAACAACATAAAGGGACTGCAACGGTGGACCAACCAAATACTTACTCAAGTAAGAAGGAATCGAAGCACTGAGGCGGGCGCCCAGTATCCACTACGGGAAAAGGAATTACCGGTAGGTATTAAATTCCTATTTTCTCTAATGTCCTAGTGGATACAGGGGAACTGTACTTTAGTACCATGGGGAGGTCACAAAGTTCCCAAACGGGTGGGAGAGTGCTGAGACCCCTGTAAAACCGCCTGACCAAACTGAAGGTCATCCCCAACCAAGGTGTCAAACTGATAGAATTTCACAAAAGTGTTCGAACCAGACCAAGTAGCAGTTTGGCACAACTGTAAGGCTGAGACACCGCGGGCAGCCGCCCAGGAAGAGCCCGCAGACCTCGTCGAGTGGGCCTTAATAGACGTCGGCAAAGGCAGAGCCGCCGAAGTTTAGGCCTGTTGAATGTACAACCTAAGCCAACGAGCAATGGATTGCTTGGAAGCTGGAACAACCGATCTTTGTGGCATCATAAAGGACAAACAGCGAATCAGATTTCCGATGACGAGCAGTCCTCTTGACATAAATCTTCAGAGCCCTCACTACATCCAAGGACACTGGCCCAACGGAAGCATCAGAATACACCGGAACCACAATGGGTTGATTGACATGACAAGCTGAAAACTTTTGACAAAAACTGAGGAAGAGTCCTGAGTTCCACCCTGTCTTCATGAAAAACCAAATAAGGGCTCTTACAGGATAAGACCTCCAATTCAGAGACACGTCTTGCAGACGCTAATGCTAATAGGATCACTGCTTTCCAGGTGAGAAATTTTAACTCCACCCTATGTAAGGGTTCAAACCAGTCCGATTGAAGAAAGGACAGAACCACACTGAGATCCCACGGAGCCGTGGGAGGTACGAAGGGCAGTTGCATATGAAGAAGAACTCCTTTTAGGAAAGTTTGTACTTCCGGCCACATGGCAAGTTGTTTCTGGAAGAAATTAGAAAGCGCCGAAATCTGGACTTTGGTGGAGCCTAAACGTAGGCCCATATCCACTGCCGCTTGCAGGAAAAGTAGAAAACAACCAATTCTAAATTCCAATTCCACGGAAGACACTTTTCTACTTTCACACCAGGAAACACAAAACTTTTTCCCGATACGATGATAATGTTTTGACGTCACCATCTTCCTGGCTTGGACCATGGTGGAAATAACCCCGGAGAGAAGACCTTTTCTTGCTAGAATCTCCCTCTCAACTTCCAAGCCATCAAACGTAGCCACTAAGTCTGGATAGACGAACAGACCTTGTTGAAGATCCTTTTGGAGTGGTAGAGGCCAGGGATCCTCCAGAGGTTAGGGGATCCTCCAGGGGTCATGGTTAGGAGGTCCGAGTACCACGCCTGTCAAGGCTAATCCGGGGCAATTAGAATTGCTTGAACTCTTTCCCTTCTTAGTCTTTTTGGAACCCTTGAGGTTAGCGGTAGAGGAGGGAACAGGTACACAAACTGGCACATCCAAGGCGCCGTCAGCGCGTCCACTGCTACAGACTGTGGAACCCTCTTCTGGAGCAGTAATGGCATAGCTTCTTGTTGAGACAAGAAGCCAACAGGTCTATCTGCGTACAGCCCCACCGGTGAATTAACTGTTGAAACACCTGGGGATGAAGGCCCCATTCCCCCAGATGGAGGTCGTGTCTGCTGAGGAAGTCCGCTTCCCAGTTGTCCACTCCTGGAATGAATATGGCTGAGATGGCCCTTGCGTTGGCCTCTGCCCAGTAGAGTATTTTTGACACTTCTCACATTGCTGCTCTGCTTCTTGTTCCCCCTTGTCAGTTTATGTACGCCACCGTCGTGGCATTGTCCGATTGAACCTGGATCGCCCGATCCCTCAGGAGATGGGAAGCTTGCAGAAGGGCATTGTAAATTGCCCTGAGTTCCAGGACGTTTATCAGCAGAGTAGATTCCTGACTTGACCATATCCCCTGGAACTGGGCTCCTTGGGTCACAGCCCCCCAACCCCGGAGGCTGGCTTCCATTGTCAGTGGAATCCTTGATTGGATATTGAAATTCCTGCCATCTACCAGGTGAGGAACTTGTAGCCACCATAATAGAGAAATCCGGGATTTTGGAGATAAGGTCACTTCCTGATGCATGTGAAGGTGAGACCCCAACCATTTGTCCAGCAGATCCAGCTGAAATGGCCGGGCATGAAATCTGCCATATTGGATTGCCTCGTAAGCAGCAACCATCTTGCCCAGCAAGCGTATGCAAAGATGCATGGATACTTTGCAAGGATGGAGCACTGAGCGGACCATAGCCTGGATAGCCAAGGCCTTGTCCATCGGAAGAAACAACTTTTGAGACACTGTATCCAGTATCATTCCTAGGAACTGAAGACATTGGGTCGGTTCCAGGTGAGATTTCTGAAAATTTAGGATTCACCCATGATCCATAAGCAGGCGAGTCCTCGGATCGATGCTGTGCAATAGACGCTCCCTGGACATAGCCTTTATCAGGAGATCGTCCAAGTAGGGAACTATGTGGACTCCCATCACGCGCAGTTGCAGCATCATCTCCGCCATGACTTTGGTGAAGACCGTCGGAGCTGTGGACAGGCCAAAGGGCAAGGCCTGAAACTGGAAATGGTCGTCCAAGGTGGGGAACCTGAGGTAAGCCTGATGAGGGGGCCACATGGGAATGTGTAGGTAAGCATCCTTGACATCTAGGGATACCAAGAATTCCCCCTGCTCCAGACCGGACACCACTGCCCGCAGAAATTCCATCTTGAGTTTGAATACCCACAGATAAGGGTTTAGAGACTTCAGGTTTAAGATGGGTCGCACCGAACCGTCCGGTTTTAGAACGACAAAAAGTCTGGAGTAAAACCCCCTTTTGTGTAACTAAGGAGGTACTGGAACCACCACTCCTGTCCGCAAAAGTTTTTGAATTGTCTCTTGCAAGGTAACTTTTGCAGCGGGCAAAACTGATAAGCCGATTTGAAAAATCTGGGAGGAAGAAGTGCTTGAAATTCCAGCCGGTATACCTGGGCAAAGTGTTGAAGGCGAGCACCCACCTGAAAGTCGCCTTGCAGCTGGGGCCAACCGTCACGCGGAAGGCTTAGCGGCAGGAGATCCGGTGGTCTGGTCCAGGGATGCCGCAGGTGCAGGTTTACAGGACTTACCACGAGATCCTCTCGGAGTGCCTCTGAACCTTGCCACACGAAAGGACTGCAAGGAGGGTCCTGTGTAAGAACGTCTAGCAGATGGCGCAGCCAACGGCAGATTGGTAGACTTACCCGCCGTTGCCTGGGAAATCCATTTATTTAATTAGTCCCCAAACAAGGAATCACCTCACCTGTAAAGGAAAGATTTTATACACCCTTTTTGAAATCAGCATCCGCTGACCATTGACGCAACCACAGAGCTCTGCATGCCGAAACTGCCATAGCAGTAGTGCGGCCATTTATCTTACATAACTCCTTTATAGCCTCACTCATGAAATTTGCAGCATCCTATATGTGTTGCAGCAGAGTAATGACCTCATCCTGGGGCAGATTGTCTAATCCATGAATAATATTATCGGACCACTTGACCATTGCCCTGGAAATCCACCCACAAACTATTGTGGGGCGCTGTGCTATGCCCGCTGCCCTATAAATTGCCTTGAGAGTGGTCTCAATTTTATGGTCACCTGGCTCTTTTAGGAATATTGCCCCTGGCACCAGCAGTACCAACTTCTTAGACAGTCTGGACACAGACATATACACTGACGGGGGGTTTCCCATATCTTCCTGTCATCAGCTGGGAGGGGAAAGGTAGCTAATTTTAAATTTCTTATCAGGGTTTAACCATGCTTCCCTGGCCAGGGAGTTTAACTCTTTAGACATGTGAAGAACCTCTCTTACCGCAAAAATGAGGGCCTCCACCCCTGGGGACAGAGAGCTGTCCTCATCCATATCATCATCATCATCATCCACATCAGGCTGATCAGACTCAGACTGAAGCACCTGTGGCAGTGAGCATTTATGGGAAACCAACAGAGAGGGCTGAGAATCCTTTTTGGTATCGGCTGCTTTTGCCATACAATCAATAGACTGTTTTAACACCTGTATTTCCTTTTTAGCTACAGCTAATTCCAAATTAACATTCTGGATCATGCTTTTAAAATTATCCAGCCAGTCAGGTGCCTGTTAACTGTGTCCCTGAGGAGACGAGGAGCACTGTTCACACATGAGACCCCGCTGATGAAGGGGTAGAGTTACAAGCAGCACACATAATGTACACAGACATCTTGAAACAACTGTAATATAGCGCAGCTCACTGGAAAACACCCCCACACAGACCCTAGAGAGCCCTTGGAGTGACACTGAAGAGCGGTGACCAGCACACAGAACACAGCAACACAGTGTGAAATAATGTGTATAACCTGATAAAAGTGCAGCGGCGCTACCGCTGTAGTGTTTCCCCCCTGCTATGACCCCCTGGTACCAGTACAGAGTCTGTAACAGCGTGGATCCGTGGAGGAGCAGCGTACATGCAGCCTTGATGATCCGCAGCAGCAGGAAATGGCGCCTACCCGCCTCTGGTCCTGCCCTGGGAAGCCCCGTCCCTTGCAAGGGCGCGCTGTCCCTCACAGTATTATACTGGCCCCTAGTAAATTTTACACATATACAGCACAGACAAGCCCTAAGGGGCAGTGAGCACTGCGGGGCATGAGCCCTGAGCCAGTTTTGTCCGCGGCAGGCACTGCAGCTCGTGGCCCGTGACCGCCACGTGACCTGAATCCAAACTGCATCGGGGATCCTTTAAACGGGAGCCTGGTGTAACACTCACCGCACCGCAACCTTCAGCATCTGTTAGAGGGTGGCGGCTAGCTGCTGGTGTGGGCACACATACTCAGGAGCTCAGTGTCCTGTCAGCTGGGATTACGAACCATTAACCCTCAGGAAGTTTGTTCGGTTCCCCCTCTAAGTCCCATGAAGCAGATAGCCTGGTTTACAACCATGACTACCTGAAAACAATAAACTAAAAACAAAAATTAAAGGAAACTCTCTGGAGCTCCAGAGAAATGCACCCGGCTCCTTGGCCACATTTTTCTAAACGGAGTCTGGTAGGAGGGGCATAGAGGGGAGGAGCCAGCACACACATACACACACTAAAGGTTTTATAGTGCCAGGCTCCAGTGGACCCGATCTATACCCCATGGTACTAAAGTACAGTTCCCCAGTATCCACTAGGATGTTAGAGAAACAGAATTTGATGGCAGATAAGGACCACATGATCCACACAGTCTGCTCATTAGGGTTATGCTATTACATTTATGGGTTAGCATACTCAGTGCCATCTTAATGCATAGGCACGCTGGGCAGCTACACAGGGCCCCCTGATTCTAGTGGCCTTCCATCAAGGCAAACTGTTGCCTCCAGAGCTTCCTCAGAGGCAATTAGAGAATGCTGCCCGGCCACTCTGATTGTGATTACACACAATCAGAGCAGCCAGGCAACATTCTCAACCTGCCTCCCTGTCTGCTGGTTAATGACTGGAGTTATCCAACAATCAGAGTGCTAATAGCCATTCACTGTATGGAAGCCTGTGGAGAGATGGTAAGTTATATCTACAATGCTGTTAAGAATGCCCTGAGGGCATTAGGGTTAGTTAGTTTATAGAGGTTTGGGTATTGGGTTTACATATTAGGGACAGGGTATTAACGGCTCTATAAAAACACAGCACTTGATGGCAAATAAGAACCACATTCATGGTCCTTTAGGGTTAGTTTAAGGGTTTGGATAATAGGGGCAGGCTATTAGGGTTAGTTTAACAGTTAGGGGGCTAATGTCCTTCCTACCTCTCTCTGTCTGTCTGTCTGTCTGTCTTTGCCCAGTTTTGTTCTATAATTGTTGTTCTAATTGTAAAGCGCAACGGAATATGCTGCGCTATATAAGAAACTGCTAATAAATAATAATAAATAAATAATAGTGTTAATTTAGGGGTTTGGATTAGGGTATTAAGGTTAGGTCGAGGTTTGCAGTTAGGGTTCAGTCAGGGTAAAACACAGAAGGAGTCACTACGTTCTGCCAGACCAAATTAGTCATCCATGGGTATCCGAGGACACATCTGAAAATTGGGGCACTTGGGGCTCTAAAGGGGCCTAACCGTGCCAGAGTTAAAGTTAGCTCACATCAGTCATCATGCAGCCTCCATGCATTCTGAGGTACCAGGGGACCAAAACCAATATGTACAAATAAAGGTTCCTCTCCCCAACTTTATAACAGGTTTATATAATAAATCTGTCTCCCTTTCCAAGGGTCAGGTTGGAATATCTCATGAGTCCGAAGCATCCATCTCTGGCAATCTTGACTAAGGAGCCCTGGATTGATAAATATAAGACTGAAAAGAAAAAAAAAAGGAGGCAATATGTGGTGAAAATAATTTAATTAGCTTTCGGGGCCATAATGCTAATAAATACAGTAGGCCCCTAATATCTTCTGAATATTCTGACTTGTTCTTTTTCTATACCTCTGCAAAGTAGCTCAGGAATGGCTGGAGGCTTTGGCTTCTGATCATTCACTGTCAAAGATTTGTGATTGTAACACATACAATTTTATTAGGATAGTCTATTCTTATTTTTTGTCTGCAACACTAAATAAATCTGTTTATTTTCTAAAAAGTGAATATACCTACATCCAGCAGCTAATTCTTTTTTTCAGACAGCAAATCTAAAAATAAATTACAAATAGACTAGTAAATTGTTACATTAGTAGTTTGCATGTACTAAAACGTCATCTGTTTGCCAGTTTGTAGGAGGAAATAAAAGTGAGCTAGTCCAGAAATGCCGTACGTATAAAATTAGAGCTGTATTTTTCACATTCACACCGATTTCATGGAAAAACACAAATCTGTCACACAGCCATCCACTGTAATCTCCATGCAAAATGTTCCATTTTCAACAGTACGACATTATATCCGGCTTGATGCATATGGATAACAGTGATTGAGGAATCCTTCACGCTGAATTACGTAGACAGCAGTTATCCAACATGTAACAAATGGCAATAAAATTGTAAGAGAATTGTAAACACATGGTTAAAACAAAACGCCTATTGCATTACTGAAACATTAGTCAAGGACTGGACAGGTTTGTTTTAATTTGAGCAAATTACTTAAATTAAAACCCTCTATGGGCAGCAAAATAACAGCAGGGATCTAATGCGCAGGTCACCTATTATTAAGGAGGTACCCTGACATAGGCCAATCACTCACCTCGTGCCACGGAAGTGGCGGAACTCTATGGTTAGGATTGCTAGGAGAGTTCCAAAACACAGCGATTCCAACACATCATACCATGTGTGTCTCTTGGCCTTAGAAGGGCTATGAGTTTTCTCATAAGGCATGGTCCCCTAATAGGATCATTCAATTTTTTTACTTTCCACCTAGGGTTTATGAATGTTTTACTATTTTACCATGGTGAACAATAGCTCTTTAGACAAGTTGGCTCCCATTGGACTTAAAATAAGAGCCAAACAGAGCTCATGGGATCTTCTAGTAAACACAAATAAATTATTTTATACATGTGTGCTCATAACTTGGGAGCAAATGGATTTCTCAGAAAGAGAAATTTGATCAGTATTTGTAATGTGAAGTCTACATATAGTTTTATGTTCTCTGGAATAATGAGAAGAAATTTCCAAAATGCTTTCTATTGCCCGGCATGACAGGCTTCCTGTTTGTCCTTCCATTGCTGCTTATATAAGACACAGCTGCTTTATATCTGGAATGAATTCCTATTGGCAAACATTCCTCATCTCAATGGGAATTTATCATGGCCAATCTTATGGCCGTTAGCGCTCACAGATTAGAGGAGAATGTCTACTCTCATTGGGATCGCTATCCTTGACAGAACTTTGTTACAAATATACCATTCAATACTTTCTAGGTTACATCTGTGGTTGCTAACAGGCCAAACAAGTTCACGAAACAAATATCCTCTGGAAAGATCAGTTTCTTGTTTTTGCCATTTCAGTGACAGATGTGCAATTTAATTTAACGTCATTTTACACAACAAATAGCAACAGTCTTCGCTGCATCAAGACAGAATTCTTAACGGCTAATAGGTCTTATTATCATCATCATCAATGTGTAAAGCACTACACCGTACCGCAGCACTGAACAGTAAGGACAACAGAACATGACATGTACAAGTTGAGTCTCTCATATCTAAAATGCTTGGGACCAGAAATATTTTGGATTTTTCCGTATTTTGGATTTTTCCGTATTTTGGAATACTTGCAACTCGGGGATGGAACCCAAGTCTAAATACAGAATGCATTGTGTTTCATATACACTTTATACAAATAGGCAATTTTCTACAGTATTTTTAATAATCTTGCGCATGAAACAAAGTTTGCATACACTGAACCATCAGAAAGCAAAAGGTGTCACTATCTCATACTGCTTTCACATCGCAAAACCTGCTTTTGAAACGGTATTTTAAACGGTACTTAAAACGGGTCTGAGCAGTTAAACCCCCTTCACATCGCATGTTGTAACCAGTATATTACCATTTCATTACCGTTTTGGTACCTTTCACACTGAACCCGTTTCAACCATAGAAAACAGTGGTTGTCATTATAAATGGACTTTTCTGGCCCACACATTATTAATAATTATTAATTAATTATTAATAATTTGGATAGTTGTACGATGGAACCCAGCAGCTTGAAGCATTTTAACCATGTTTTTATATATGAGTGCATCCTTGACTGTCCCAGTTATTTCTCTGCAGATTTCCTCATCCCCTCTGATCCTTAGCAGCTCCCTCACCTCTTCATCACTCCAAGTTGCCATTGTACACTGCTCAAAAAAATAAAGGGAACACTAAAATAACACATCCTAGATCTGAATGAAGGAAATATTCTTTTTAAATACTTTGTTCTGCACATAGTTGAATGTGCTGACAACAAAATCATACAAAAATTATCAATGGAAATCAAATTTATTAACCCATGGAGGTCTGGATTTGGAGTCACCCTCAAAATTAAAGTGGAAAAACACACAACAGGCTGATCCATCTTTGATGTAATGTCCTTAAAACAAGTCAAAATGAGGCTCAGTAGTGTGTGTGGCCTCCTCGTGCCTGTATGACCTCACTACAATGCCTGGGCATGCTCCTGATGAGTTGGCGGATGGTCTCCTGAGGGATCTCCTCCCAGACCTGGACTAAAGCCTCCGCCAACTCCTGGGCAGTCTGTCTGCAACGTGGCATTGGTGGATGGAGCGAGACATGATGTCCCAGATGTGCTCAATTGGATTCAGGTCTGGGGAACGGGCGGGCCAGTCCATAGTATCAATGCCTTAGTCTTGCAGGAACTGCTGACACATTCCAGCCACATGAGGTCTAGCATTGTCTTGCATTAGGAGGAACCCAGGGCCAACCGCACCAGCATATGGTCTCACAAAGGGTCTGAGGATCTCATCTCGGTACCTAATGGCAGTCAGTCTACCTCTGGCGAGCACATGGAGGGCTGTGTGGCCCCCCAACGAAATGCCACCCCACACCATTACTGACCCACTGCCAAACCGGTCATGCTGGAGGATGTTACAGGCAGCAGAACGTTCTCCTTGGCGTCTCCAGACTCTGTCACGTCTGTCACATGTGCTCAGTGAGAACCTGCTTTCATCTGTGAAGAGCACAGGGCGCCAGTGGCGAATTTGCCAATCTTGGTGTTCTCTGATAAATGCCAAACGTCCTGCATGGTGTTGGGCTGTAAGCACAACCCCCACCTGTGGGCGTCGGGCCCTCATACCACCCTCATGGAGTCTGTTTCTGATCGTTTGAGTAGACACATGCACATTTGTGGCTTGCTGGAGGTCATTTTGCAGGGCTCTGGCAGTGCTCCTCCTGTTCCTCCTTGCACAAAGGCGGAGGTAGCGGTCCTGCTGCTGGGTTGTTGCCCCTCTACTGCCTCCTCCACGTCTCCTGATGTACTGGCCTGTCTCATGGTAGTGCCTCCATGCTCTGGACACTACGCTGACAGATACAGCAAACCTTCTTGCCACAGCTCGCATTGATGTGCCATCCTGGATGAGCTGCACTACCTGAGCCACTTGTGTGGGTTGTAGGGAGGTCATACAGGCACGTGGAGGCCACACACACTACTGAGCCTCATTTTGACTTGTTTTAAGGACATTACATCAAAGTTGGATCAGCCTGTAGTGTGTTTTTCCACTTTAATTTTGAGGGTGACTCCAAATCCAGACCTCCATGGGTTAAATACATTTGATTTCCATTGATAATTTTTGTGTGATTTTGTTGTCAGCACATTCAACTATGTAAAGAACAAAGTATTTAATAAGAATATTTCATTCATTAAGATCTAGGATGCGTTATATTAGTGTTCCCTTTATTTTTTTGAGCAGTGTATAATGTATTTGCACTGAAAACGCTTCTAAAGCCACTCTCATGTGTCTCCTGTGTTTAACAACCAGTTTCCTGGTTCTGCCTGGTGACATCACACATGGAGACAGCCTATCACCTTCTGGGGCTTGCAAATACCGTTTCAGACCCTTTCACACTGCACAATGAAACGGGTCTGAAACGGGTAGGACCCTGCTTTTTTACAGTTTCAAAATACCGGTATTTTAAAAACGGTAAATTGAAGGTGACCCTTTCACATCGCAGCTCGAACCGTTTATGAAGCCTGAAAAAATAAGATTTTACTTACTGGTAAATCTATTTCTCGTAGTCCGTAGAGGATGCTGGGGACTCCGTAAGGACCATGGGGTATAGACGGGCTCCGCAGGAGATAGGGCACTTTAAGAAAGCTTTGGATTCTGGGTGTGCACTGGCTCCTCCCTCTATGTCCCTCCTACAGACCTCAGTTAGAGAAACTGTGCCCAGAGGAGATGAACAGTACGAGGAAAGGATTTTTGCAAATCTAAGGGCAAGATTCAGACCAGCCACACCAATCACACCGTATAACTTGTGATAAACTACCCAGTTAACAGTATGAACAATAACATAGCTTCGGTTCAAACCCGATCAACTATAACATAACCCTTATGTAAGCAATAACTATATACAAGTCTTGCAGAAGAAGTCCGCACTTGGGACGGGCGCCCAGCATCCTCTACGGACTACGAGAAATAGATTTACCGGTAAGTAAAATCTTATTTTCTCTAACGTCCTAGAGGATGCTGGGGACTCCGTAAGGACCATGGGGATTATACCAAAGCTCCCAAACGGGCAGAAGAGTGCGGATGACTCTGCAGCACCGATTGAGCAAACAGGAGGTCCTCCTCAGCCAGGGTATCAAACTTATAGAACTTTGCAAAGGTGTTTGACCCCGACCAAGTAGCAGCTCGGCACAGTTGTAGTGCCGAGACCCCTCGGGCAGCCGCCCAAGAAGAGCCCACCTTCCTAGTGGAATGGGCCTTAACCGATTTAGGCAATGGCAATCCTGCCGAAGAATGCGCCTGCTGAATCGTGTTACAGATCCAGCGAGCAATAGTCTGCTTTGAAGCAGGAGCGCCAACCTTGTTGGCCGCATACAGAACAAACAGAGCTTCGGTCTTCCTGATCCTAGCCGTTCTGGTCACATAAATCTTCAAAGCCCTGACCACATCCAGGGACTCGGAATCCCCCAAGTCCCGTGTAGCCACAGGCACGACAATAGGTTGGTTCATATGAAAAGATGAGACTACCTTGGGCAGAAATTGAGGACGAGTCCTCAACTCTGCCCTATCCACGTGAAAAATCAGGTATGGGCTTTTATAGGATAAAGCCGCCAATTCCGAAACCCGCCTTGCAGAAGCGAACGCCAACAATATGACCACTTCCAAGTGAGGTATTTCAACTCTACTGTTTTGAGTGGTTCAAACCAAGGTGACTTGAGGAAACTTAATACCACGTTAAGGTCCCAAGGCGCCACCGGAGGTACAAAGGGAGGCTGAATATGCAGCACGCCCTTCACAAAAGTCTGTACTTCAGGAAGAGAAGCCAATTCTCTTTGAAAGAAAATGGATAAGGCCAAAATTTGAACCTTTATGGACCCTAATTTTAGGCCCAAATTCACTCCCGTTTGAAGGAAGTGAAGCAGACGGCCCAACTGGAACTCCTCCGTAGGAGCAGTTCTGGCCTCACACCAAGAAACATATTTTCGCCATATACGGTGATAATGTTTCGACGTCACGTCCTTCCTAGCCTTGATCAGGGTAGGAATGACCTCCACCGGAATTCCTTTTTCCGCTAGGATCCGGCGTTCAATCGCCATGCCGTCAAACGCAGCCGCGGTAAGTCTTGGAACAGACAGGGCCCCTGCTGCAGCAGGTCCTGCCTTAGAGGAAGAGGCCACGGATCTTCTGTGAGCAACTCTTGCAGATCCGGATACCAAGTCCTCCTTGGTCAATCTGGAACAATGAGGATTGTTCTGACCCTTCTTATTCTTAATATCCTCAACACCTTGGGTATGAGAGGTAGAGGAGGAAACACATAGACCGATCTGAACACCCAAGGTGTCACCAGAGCATCTACCACAACTGCCTGAGGGTCTCTTGACCTGGCGCAATACCTCTTTAGCTTTTTGTTGAGGCGGGATGCCATCATGTCTGAGGCAGTCCCCACCTATCCGTGATCTGTGTGAAGACTTCTTGATGAAGTCCCTACTCTCCCGGATGCAGGTCGTGCTGAGAAAGTCCGCCTCCCAGTTGTCCACCCCCGGGATGAACACTGCTGATAGTGCGCTTACATGGCCTTCCGCCCAGCGTAGAATCCTGGTCGCCTCTGCCATGGCCACTCTGCTCCTTGTGCCGCCATGGCGGTTTACATGAGCCACTGCCGTGACATTGTCTGACTGAATCAGAACCGATTTGTTCCGAGGCCATTCCTCCGCTTGGCGTAGGGCGTTGTATATGGCCCTCAACTCCAGGACATTGATGTGGAGACCAGTCTCTAGGCTTGACCAGAGACCCTGGAAATTTCTCCCTAGTGCGACAGCTCCCCAACCTTGGAGGCTCGCGTCCGTGGTCACCAGGACCCAGTCCTGAATGCCGAACCTGCGACCCTCCAGGAGGTGAGCACTGCGCAGCCACCACAGGAGAGACACCCTGGCCCTGGGAGACAGGGTGATCCATTTTTGCATGTGTAGATGGGACCCGGACCATTTGTCCAATAGGTCCCATTGAAAGGTCCTTGCATGGAACCTGCCGAAGGGGATGGCCTCGTATGAAGCCATCATCTTCCCCAGAACCCTCGTGCAAAGATGCAGCACTGAAACCTTTTTTGGCTTCAATAGGTTCCTGACCAGAGCTTCGAGCTCCTGAGCCTTCTCCACTGGAAGAAAAACTCTTTTTTGGTCTGTATCTAGAATCAGGCCCAAAAAGGGCAGACGCGTTGCAGGGACTAGCTGGGATTTTGGTAAATTGAGAATCCAGCCGTGCCTCTGCAACGTCTTCACGGACAGAGACACGCTGTCCAGCAACTTCTCCCGAGATCTCGCCTTTATGAGGAGATCGTCCAAGTACGGGATAATTGTGACGCCCTGCCTGCGCAGGAGCACAATCATTTCCGCCATTACCTTGGTGAAAATTCTCGGGGCCGTGGAAAGACCAAATGGCAACGTCTGAAATTGGTAGTGACAGTCCTGCACTGCAAATCTCAGGAACGCCTGGTGAGGAGGGAAAATCGGAACATGAAGGTACGCATCCTTTATGTCCAGGGACACCAACCAATCCCCTCCCTCCAGGCTGGCGATGACCGGTCTGAGCGACTCCATTTAGAACTTGAACCACTTCAAGTACAGGTTCAGGGATTTCAGATTTAAAATGGGTCTGACCGAACCGTCCGGTTTCAGTACCACAAACAGGGATGAATAATAACCCTCTCCTTGCTGGAGATGAGGAACTTTGACTATTACCTGTTTAATGTACAATTTGTGAATTGCAGTTAACACCAGCTCCCTCTCCGACGGGGAAGCCGGCAGAGCCGATTTGAAACACTGGCAAGGAGGCATGTCTTCGAATTCCAGTCTGTATCCCTGGGAAACAATCTCTATTGCCCAGGGATCCACCTGTGAGAGAACCCAGGCGTGGCTGAACAGACGAAGACGTGCCCCCACTTGATCTGACCCCCCCGGAAAGCCCCAGCGTCATGCGTGGACTTTGCGGAAGTAGGGGAGGACTTCTGCTCTTGGGAACTAGCCGAGTGCAGCTTTTTTCCCTTGCCTTTACCTCTGGCAATAAAGGACGATCCTCGTGCCTTCTTGCTTTTATTGGAACGAAAAGACTGCATTTGATAATGCGGTACCTTCTTAGCATGCTGCGGCGGAACATAAGGTAAAAAATTCGATTTACCGGCCGTAGCAGTAGAGACAAGGTCCGAGAGGCCTTCTCCAAACAACTCCTCCCCCTTGTAAGGCAATGACTCCATATGCCGCTTTGAGTCGGCGTCTCCTGTCCACTGTCGGGTCCACAAGAGTCGCCTAGCAGAAATAGACATAGCGTTTATTCTGGAGCTTAGTAAACAAATGTCTCTTTGAGCATCCCTCATATACAGTATTGAAAAACGAAACAGTGACTTGCGCCCTAGCTGCAGCTTGGCACTCGTCCAATAGAACACCACTTCCTTCTTAGATATACAGATACATATGATGAACGATCTCCAAGCGCTGCTACATAAAACTCGAAATCCTTATATCCTGGGAATTTTCTAAGAAACAGAATATAACACCATATATGAGAAAGTCCTCAATCTGTTTGTTGCAATCCTGTTCTGTCACGGAGACTAACCTTGTTCACAAACCCTATGTTCCCATAAAGGATTCTTTCAAGAGTTTCTCACTTCTTCCATGCACTATACAGTTATACCAATGGCATCCATCCATCAAAACATGGATTACCTTTATAAGGAGCCCTATATGCACCAAAAGGTATCTTTAGCGCTCCTTCCTTCACCGGGATTTTCCTGTATTCCAGATATAGCCTTGTTTTATGACAGAAGGACCCCAGGCTTGAATCCCACCACCTATGTGGACATCCACTGAGATTGAGTATAACTACTAATTATCTTAGCGGTGTATACACATCCCCTATTCCATCTAAGGGGTATGAGTGGAAGTGGCCTTGCCTGTCGATAGGGGGTTCCTTGTTTTTATTGTTTTTATTGTTCTGTATTTTTTTCACTGTTGGGTGAAAATAAATTGTGTTTTTAATGAGAGAACATGCAGTTGGATTTTTAATATTGCATGAAAGGCTATATCTGGAATACAGGAAAATCCCGGTGAAGGAAGGAGCGCTAAAGATACCTTTTGGTGCATATAGGGCTCCTTATAAAGGTAAGCCATGTTTTGATGGATGGATGCCATTGGTATAACTGTATAGTGCATGGAAGAAGTGAGAAACTCTTGAAAGAAACCTTTATGGGAACATAGGGTTTGTGAACAAGGTTAGTCTCCGTGACAGAACAGGATTGCAACAAACAGATTGAGGACTTTCTCATATATGGTGTTATATTCTGTTTCTTAGAAAATTCCCAGGATATAAGGATTTCGAGTTTTATGTAGCAGCGCTTGGAGATCGTTCATCATATGTATCTGTATCCCTCATATACAGTACAAGGCAGCATCTCTGATATGCTCAATGGTCATTAGAATGGTATCCCTATCTAAGGTGTCAATCTCCGTAGATAAGGAGTCTGCCCATGCCATGACGGCACTACAAACCCAGGCCGACGCCATGGCCGGTCTAACGATAGTTCCTGAATGTGTGTAAATGTGCTTCATGGTAATTTCCTGCTTGCGATCAGCAGGATCCTGGAGGGAAGCAGTATCCGGAGAAGGCAGTGCCACCTTCTTGGATAAGCGTGTCAGTGCCTTGTCTACTTCAGGCGAAGATTCCCATCGTATCCTATCCTTCTGTGGAAAAGGATACACCATAAGAATCCTTTTGGGAACATGTAGTCTCCTATCCGGAGACTCCCAAGCCTTTTCGCACAATTCGCTTAGCTCAAATGAGGACGGAAACGTGACCTCAGGCTTTTTCCCTTTATACATGTGAACCCTCGTGTCAGGGACAGGGGGTTCCTCAGTGATATGCAAAACCTCTTTTATGGCAATAATCATGTATCGAATACCCTTTGCCACCTTCGGCTGTAATTTTGCATCCTCATAGTCGACACTAGAGTCAGTATCTGTGTCGGTATCTGTGTCAGCGACCTGGGATATGGGGCGCTTTTGAGACCCTGATGGTCCTGGCGCCACAGGGACAGGCACGGTCTGGCTACCTGACTGATCCCTAGCCTCAGCCTTGTCTAACCTTTTATGCAGGAAATTCACATTTGCATTTAAGACATTCAGCATATCCACCCAGTCCGGTGTCGGCGTTGCCGACCTGACATTCAACACTCCCCCTCCACATTAAGCAAGCCTTCCTCGTCAAACATGTCAACACACACGTACCGACACACTTCATACACACAGGGAAACTCTTTTCTGAAGACAGTATCCCCTTTAAGGCCCTTTGGAGAGACAGAGAGAGAGTATGCCAGCACACACCCCAGCGCAATGACCCTGGAGACCAACACAAAATGTTTTTCCCCAGCAGCGCTGTATAATATCTTATCCGCATATTATGTGCCCCCCCTCTCTTTTAAACACCCCTTCACCGTGTGTAAGCAGGGGAGAGTCCGGGGAGCTTCCTCTCAGCGTTCTGTGGAGAGAAAAATGGCGCTGGTGAGTGCTGAGGGAGAAGCCCCGCCCCCTCGGCGGCGGGCTTCTGTCCCGCTCAAATTTGTGTAAAAATGGCAGGGGCTCTTTTATATACATGTACAGTGCCCAGCTGTACATGTATATATCTTTTTGCCATGTTTTGAGGTGTTATTATTGCTGCCCAGGGCGCCGCCCCTGCGCCCTGCACCCATACAGTGACCGGAGTGTGTGAGGTGTGTGGAGCAATGACGCACAGCTGCGGTGCTATGCGTTACCTCAGTGAAGCTGCTGAAGGCTTCTGCCGCCTGAGACGTCTTCTTGCTTCTGTTCTTCTGGCTCTGTGAGGAGAACGGCGGCGTGGCTCCGGGGGTGGACGCCCAGGACGAACCTGTGTTCACCCCCTCTGGAGCTAATGGTGTCCAGTAGCCGAGGAAGCAGATCCTATCATTTAAGTAGGTCTGCTCCTCTCTCCCCAGTCTCTCGATGCAGGGAGCCTGTTGCCAGCAGTGCTCCCTGTAAAAATAGAAAAATCCAAACAAAAATGCTTTCTAATGCAAAGAACTCAGGAGAGCTCCCTGCAGTGCGCCCATCTTCCTCTGGGCACAGTGTAAAACTGAGGTCTGGAGGAGGGACATAGAGGGAGGAGCCAGTGCACACCCAGAATCCAAAGCTTTCTTAAAGTGCCCTATCTCCTGCGGAGCCCGTCTATTCCCCATGGTCCTTACGGAGTCCCCAGCATCCTCTAGGACGTTAGAGAAATAGGCAATTTACCGGGTTCAAGCTGCGGTGTGAAAGGGGTATTCGTTGTGCTAACAAAAAAATTTGGTTTTGTAATATTTTGGATATGGGAGACACCTGGTGCAAATAAGTGGGCAATATGCTGCGGGTGTGCGTAAGTGGGCAATATGCTGCGGGTGTGCGAAGAAGTGGGCAATATGCTGCGGGTGCGCGAAGAAGTGGGCAATATGCTGCGGGTGCGCGAAGAAGTGGGCAATATGCTGCGGATAAGAAGAAGTGGGCAATATGCTGTGGGTGAGAAGTGGGCACTATGCTGCGGGTGAGAAGAAGTGGGCAATATGCTGTGGGAGCTAGTAAGGGGCAAGTTCCAATATGGTCGCTGGCATTTGAATTGACTTGAGCCCATAGTAGACCACAGCCCCAGCAGCATCATGCAGCTAGAGAATGACACACATGAAGAATCCATTGCTGATGCAATTATCTCCTATCAGCCAGTCTGCACCTTCTATAGTATAAATCATAAAAGTTGTATGCAAATATTGTAACTTCCGTTACCATGGGCAAATGCGGTCCTCCCCATACCACACAGTCACTCCAACCAGCAACAATTACAACATTGTTAAGATAAATACAAATGGACTGTATTAGAATATGCATATGAGCATTGGATTTATTTACTGCTAAATAAATTTAGTGTCAAGATCTACAATTGTACAGCAATAAATGTGGGTCGCAGTAATTGTTGACTAAAATGCAAACCACTGCTAAAAAAGGTCAGCATTATTATTATTATTATTATCCTTTATTTATATGGCAGCACAAGGGTTCCGCAGCGCCCAATTACAGAGTACAGAAATAATCAAACAGGAAAACAGCAACTTACAGTTGATGACAGTATAGGACAAGTACAGGGTAAATAAACATAGTTACATCAGCAGATGACACTGTAATAAGTATCAGGTGGCAGAAGACTGCTGGATGTGGTACAGTTGAAGATTATTAAAGTAAGACAAAGAATAAGAACATGAGGGAAGAGGGCCCTGCTCGTGAGAGCTTACAATATCAAGAGGAGTGGTAGACAGACAGGGGTGACACAGATGGGGTACATAGAGAACGTGGAACAGAGGGTTAGGATGAGATTTGGCTGGGTTTGGTGAAGGAGTGGGTCTTGAGAGCCCGTTTGAAGTTTTGTAGAGAGGTGGAGAGTCTGAGGGGGAGAGGTAGGGAATTCCAGAGAACTGGAGCAGCACGTGAAAAATCTTGGAGGTAGGAGTGGGAGGAAGTAATCCGTAGGCAGGAAAGTCGTCGTGCATTAGCAGAGCGAAGAGGACGGGTGGGAGTGTAAAGGGAGATAAGATCAGAGATGTAGATGGGAGAGGAGTGGGTGAGGGCTTTGTAAGCGAGTGAGAAGCTTGAAATGGATTCTGAAAGGGAAGGGGAGCCAGTGAAGGTCTAGTAAGAGAGGAGAGGTGGACGTAGTGCATTTGGTGAGGAAAATGAGCCGGGCAGCAGCATTGAGGATAGATTGGAGTGGAGAGAGATGTTTGTCAGGAATGCCAGTCAGGAGGAGAGTACAGTAGTCCAGTCCGGAGATGACCAGTGAGTGGATAAGAGTCTTAGTAGCATCCTGGGTCAGAAAGGGTCTGATACTGGAAATATTTTTTAGATGAAAACGGCAGGTTTGTGAGATGTGCTGAATGTGTGGTTTGAAGGAGAGGAAGGAGTCAAGGATTACTCCAAGACACCGCACTTGGGGGCTAGAGGAGATAGTAGTGCCATCAATAGATAGTGAGATTGTAGGAGGTGAGGTTATGCGGGAGGGAGGGAGGGAAGATGATCAGCTCGGTCTTAGGCATGTTAAGTTTAAGAAAGCGCTGGGACATCCAGGAAGACGTAGCAGAGAGACAGTTGGAGATACGAGTGAGGAAAGCAGGGGAGAGGTCTGGAGAGGAAAGATAGATTTGGGTGTCATCAGCATAAAGATGGTATTGGAAACCAAAAGAACTAATGAGCTTACCTAGTGAGGATGTATAGAGAGAGAAGAGAAAAGAGGACCAAGGACAGAACCTTGGGGTAGCCCTACAGTTAGTGGAAGTGAGGGGGAGGTGGAGTCATGAGAGAAGACCGAGAATGAATGGTCAGAGAGGTAGGAAGACAGCCAAGAGAGGGCAGTGTCACGCAGACCAATGGAGTGAAGGATTTGCAGTAGGAGAGGATTGTCCACAGTGTCAAAAGCAGCAGAGAGATCAAATAGAATAAGTAGAGAGTAGTGTCCCTTAGATTTAGCAGCATGGAGGTCATTGCATACTTTTGTAAGGGCAGTTTCAGTGGAGTGGAGAGGACGGAAGCCAGACTGGAATGGGTCAAGTAGTGAGTGTGAGGAAAGAAAGGAAGTAAAGCGGTTGTAGACAATACGCTCAAGGAGTTTGGAGGCAAAAGGGAGGAGAGAGATGGGTCGGTAGTTGGAGAGAGTGTTTGGATCAAGGGTAGGTTTTTTAAGAATAGGAGAGATGAGTGCAGGCTTGAAGGCAGAGGGGACAGTGCCTGATGAGAGGGAGAGATTTAGAAGGTGGGAAAGATGGGAACAAGCAGAAGGAGAGAGGTAGTAGAGGAGCATATACTGTATAATAAGGAGAAGTGCTTATACCCTTCTTATTCATTTAGCGCACCGCATGTAACTAGGTAATGCCTGGGTCTGGTGCTCATCTGTGCAGCATCCAAATATATCTGCTCCATCACCAGTCAGTATCCAATAGGGCTTGTCTGGCACATACTTCTTAAGTAAATATAGTACTGCATGTTAAATGATTAGTAAAAGTAGGTTAAAATGCCTGGATAAATTAACTACAAACCCATATTAAGTCTGAATTTCTGGCACATTTTTCCTTTAGGACAGGGCCCCTTGTGCTGCCGGGCTCCAAATCAGTATGGCATTCTATGGCCATAGTTACACCCTTGCCTTCAAAACAGCTGTTAAACTTTTATTCAACTTAGAAAATAATAATACAAAACAGGAAGTACAAAAAAAGAAAAGAAAAGAAAAAAAATTATGCCACCATAGTTTTTGTGCAAAGATCAGAACAACTGCATGCCGTGGTTCCAACCCTTATAAAACATGAATAAATATATAATATCCTATATATTGTAAGTATACAGCTTAAATACAGAAACGAAAAAGAGTCCCTAAAAGCAGACTGAACTCTGTTTTTAGTGGAAACATTTTTTCGATTTTAATTATTGCTCTTTCAAAAGCGGTTCCTATTTTCCGATACTTGCACTTTTATACTCTTCATAAAAAGAACACTGGGAACATATGATGACTTCGATGATGCGTTCTGTAAACGTTCCACAAAGTTCACCATCATCTTTTATTGGGGAACAAGTATTTCTGCCATATTATAGAATTTGTGCACATCTTTTCATATACTGTATGGAGAGGTTTGTTTTATTAGGTGTTATTTTTCGCAGATCTTTTTGGCAATTTATACAGTATTTAAAAAGACGAATATTATTCTGCCAAAGTAAATTAAGTATATGCTCTTAACAGGTAGCAATGTATTAATGGCAGCAGAAGTGCAGTGGAAAACTAAACTGTTGGCATGTACAAATGACCTGGAATTATATTCACAGCTGTGAGAAACTTCATTGGGATCAGATGAATGCATACATTTTATGCATTCGTGTAGGTATATTACTCTACTGCAGTGCAGGCATGTAGTATGTGGGTTTCATACTGTATGTATCCTGTTTTAGAGAGACTAAACTGTCGAAGTCTAAAATATTATACCCACATGCATCACGTACAAACACCACACAGAGTGGCCTCCGTGCGTGTGCTTGTTCTGCCGTGCGTGCGCATACCTGCACGCTGCGTACATTGGCTCGCGAGGCCCTGCGTATTAGCGCGTGGTATGAATAAATACGGTAGCATACGCATTCGCATGGAAAAGCCACAAAGACATATCTGATATTTAATCCACTTAGTGCATAATTTACACATAGTCTACACGCACCACACCAGCAAGTTACATTTGTTTCAGAAATGGAACAATAGAGATATTCAACTTTATAGGATGTGAGGGGACAGAATTAGGTTAGGACATGGTGTCTAGATGTACAGTATTTTAAGGGCAATATTCCGATCGCAGTTTGCAGAATGTAGCATGCTCCTGCGCATAGATATGCACAGGAATACAATATCAATATCTCACTGTATTTACTGTACTCCTGATATTCGGCGGGAACCCAGTGGAGGACATCTGCAAGTACACCTGGACCAGGCATCGCCCACCTGTTCAAACCAACCTATGACTCCTTATGTACTGTAAATAGACCAACCCTTTGACCTATGAAAGAAGAGCTTACAGTTTCCTTTGTACTATGTTTTAGACAAATTTATAAAAGCCAGGCTTCTTGGCCGGTCCCAGTCTAATTATCTGAAGGATCTTGCCAGATTGACTGAGGACCTGATCCGGGTGGCACAGGCGAACAAACTATGTATCCATTGGTTGTAGCTGTTCTTTTGTATTATTGTTGTATCTCTGTTGTACCCCCTTTTTAAGTAAATACTTGTTGCTGCGCTGGACCACAACATAACATATACAATTGGTGTCGCATTCCATTTCCTGTTAGGGGTTAAAAGTGTATTCAGCCGCACGTGTAGCTGCATTGTGCTCACAGCGTGTCGGCGTGCATACATTCCATAGAGGTTTATCACATACATTTAGCGGCCGCAGCGGCCCGAACACTTGTGTATTAAGGTATTGCTTTTTCCTGAAAGTTAATCGAACTTAACAAAACAATATCTGTAACCCATATTTAGAAATAAAGGATTTAACTTTAAAAAAAAAAGGTCTTTGTTTACAATAAGGCACTAATGTTGACCCCTTATTTTGACACTGGCTCATGATTTCACTAACTACTGTACTTCAAAACTCAGGCAAAAAGAGAGAACTACAATTACTACAACTAAGCAAGAGAACTACAATTACAAACAAATAGACAAGGTAAGGAAAAGTCCTAGTATACAAGTTCCAGAGTTTTTAATTTTATCATGTCTCAGCTGAGCAAAGACAAAACAATACATCATGGCTGCTGATCCATTCCCCCCCCCCCTCCCTCCGGTGGCGGGAAGGTGGCTGGACAGGTATTGCTGGAGCCTAGCCTGCTAACGGAGTGCAGCTCCGAGACCTATTTGCCCCTTCTGACTTTTCTGCCCATCAGCGGAGCCTCTCGGCCGGACCTTGACTGGTGCCTCCCCGTTAGTTCCAGTGCCGAAGATACATACGCTACTTCTTTGCTGTATTTCCTGATGGTGGTTCCCGGAGGTACTCTTTCTGCTTGAAACGGCTGCAAATCGTTGGTACAGCTGAATGAAGCTCCTTGGCTGCACCTGTTGAATCTGCGGCTGTCCCCTGTGTGCAATTTGGCAACTCATTTTCAGCGGAGAGTTCACTTCACCCTATAACCCGGAATCTAAAGCTGTCTGGACCGAACTGCTATCTATCTGTTTATACAGATTTATATTACAGTCAAAAACTGAGATAACCGAGTCCAGATATACAGTACTGACTGAATTCATCACTTGTCTTTCTATTAGCAATAGTAGATGACTTTACACACTGTTAGATATTTTGAAGAGGATAATTTACCAGTATATTGTATTACCAGAAGTTATTATTCAGTCACTCTTGGAACGTTTCATATCTGCTACCTACTTACTATTCGTGCTTATTACAGAAAAAAAATAAGCTGTTGCAAAGTTATTCATGTCTTTCTTGAGACATTGATTGAATTTGCTACCTTGATTATATTAGCAGTAATTGATAATTTCACATGCGGTTGAACATTGTATAAAATACAGCTTGCTATATTCACCTTTAACTCACAATAAACAACTGTTAGATAGAAAGCTAGATAGCATCTGGATGTCTTTACAAATCGCATTGTCACGCCTTGATTCGTTTACTTCTCCAGTTGCTAGTTCCCAATACAGCCTCACTGATTGCACTAGCGTACCATTTACAATGTTGACTACAACTCAAACTTCTCAGGTCATTGCTTCTCCCCCCACCGTTTTGGCTAACTCGACTACTACTGATATTGGTCTCAAAGTTTCCTCTTTTGATCTACCTGAGAAGTATGGGGAATTTCATTTGTCCAAACCATCTTATTTTGGCCGTATGCCTGTGCTTAATGAAGTACCTTTGACCACCTTGATTACACCTGGTTTTTGTCGTAAAGTTACGCTTATTGACATAACCAAGACAATTGGGGAATCTTATTTGCCAGCATTGACCAATGAAAACCAATTTTTTTTACTCTCTCATTCTGGTCATTTGCTCATACTTTTTGATACACAGAACCCATTAGGACTAGTTATGTGTCAGACAAGACCTGTGCTAACTGATGTAAAGAAGCTCATAGTTGTCATCATGTGGAACACAAGCCCCCCTACTTACTCAAATTGCTATGCTCTCCCTAGATAGGGAGAAGGCTGATGCATAAATCGGCTTGCCTACTTATCGATATCCGGCCGGAAAAATTTTCTTTGGAAATCTTATTGATTTTCCTTAGACTGTTCCTATACACACAACTGTAGCCTTTCTCTTTAATGATTCAATAAATATTTCTCTAGTTTCATACATAACTATTACATACCATGTGACACTTACTATCCAGTTCAGATATGTGTAGCTTTGTGTTATCTGGTTACCTATATGGTGTACTGTTCCTTATATACACAATAATTCCTTATTATCACTGAAATCATAGTGTTATCCTTTCATACTGGTTGAAAAAATAGAAAATGGATGTCAAAATCTTTGCTTTGATATCGTAAGATAGACATTTGTGCTTGTGTATTTGATGATACCTAAAGACCGTGAAGATGGACATCATTACAGTTTGTTTGTTTTTCTCACCTCTCATCACTGTATGTCACAAAATAATTGTGTAACCTGACTTATATGTTGATGTTCTCTGTTTATTATACTGTTACTTGCACTCGATTATGGCATGTCTATAATACCTTGTACTATCTTTTGCTTGACTTTAATAAAAACATTATTGAAAAAAAAAAGAAAGACAAGGCTGAAGAACTTGGACTTTGAAGAAAAGCAGATTTCTGCGGGAACCGCCGTTAGCACCTGGAACTCCTCTACGACCTGGGACCCCGTGAGCGTTTCCACAAGTGGCAACGGACTTAGACAGCAGGACTGCAGCAGCGTTTAGGTAACCGATGGATGAGAGCAACCAGGCCAGGGAACCAGAAGTAACCTGGGAGCACAGAGCTTGAGAACCTTTCACAAGGAGGTAACTTGAAGCACTGGCACTCTCCCTCTGAGCCAGCCACCTTTTGTAAGGGGAGAACACGCAGGATTGGCTGGACACAGATTGGGAACTTCATTGGTAATACTATGTTCATCAACATGGCTGCCCCCAGCACAGGAGACATACTTAGCTGTTAGCACACTGCTTTAGCCAGCTTCTGTCTCTGACACACTATACTGTGTCACCAATAGAGGACCTTACCACAGCGAACCCCGCCGCAGCGCCTAGCTCTCCAGACCCTCGGCCCCTGGCAGCCGCACATCCGTCCAGGAGGACCTACCGCTAGCAGCTCCCTGCCGCCGCAGCCGCGCCAACCAGCAGGACGGTAACCCGCGGGAGCACCCGCCGGAGGTTTTGGCTCCGGAGCCCGACAAGCAATACAGTAGAATTTCAGGCATAACCTGTAAATTTCTGCTGCGCAGCAATGTGCCAAATTCTACTGTTCATGCATAGTCCCCGTCCCCCCTTCTCTGCACTGCTGGCCACACAGCCAGGGAGTACACCCACTACTACCGCCGTCTATGCTCCTCCTCCACCCATTCTCTATACCACTCTCACCTGTGGTCTGCAGAGTTGAGAAGTTTACTGGTGCCGTTCCGCCTCACAGGGTGATCACTGGCACCACACCACAAATTACACATGCGTAGTGCATTTATCAACTCTGCAGACCTAATGTGGAACAAATTGCATCTTGTTTTGAATCAATATGGGACGTAGCAGGGCCAGTCCACTATCACATACAGGAAAATTGTATAAGTTTTATTATATTAATTTTTGTTAAAACAAAGGGGGTTTTTTAAACAAGGCTTTCTTTTTTTTTTTTTTTTTCTTTAGGTAGACATTTTTTTTTTCTCCATTATACCCAACACAGTATTACAAAATTTAGTTGTTAAGTACGGGACAAGCCAAGTTCACCACCATTTTGTAAAGGAAACTTGTTAATTCCCCTCAACTTCAAATTGAGAGCCTGTGTTATATTTTTATGAAATCCTATGAGAAAGAGCTATAGTTTAACTCAACCTATGCTGAAAACTCAAGATACACAGCTACAGATTTTATATATATATATATATATATATATATATATATATATATATATATATATTTAATTTATTTTTTACAGCGTCACGTATGGGACATTTTTACAAATTTTCATGGACTAGCCCTGCGTGTCTTTTCAAATCAGGTCCGATCCTGCATCATAAAGGACAAGTGGCAACCCTAGTCCTGATTCGGAGTTTCATGCAAGCTCCCTTTAAATGGGTCTTGCCAATTTTAGCAATTGTGCATGAGTAACTATGGGCAATTAATTGTCATCCGCATCTCAGCGGCTTAGTGGGGGCATGTAGATGGAATTGCAGGCTACTCAGAGGCGAGTGTATACAGAGAGCCATCTGATTTGAGACGGATCTCCTGCACCACAGATAGCACTGGACAAGTATGTGGCGATATCGATAATGACTTATTTCACAGCACTGGTTTCTGAAAAATGCAATGCGACAGACTCCATAGCATTTTATTAAATAGCAGCAGCCTGCAGTATTCCAGTGGTGATAAAAAGTTGTCATGTGGCAGAAACAGAAAGTTACAGCTTAGTTTTTGCACTATTAGAGAACAATCACCACAAACACGAACGGAAGGTCTCAACACCGGTAATGTTGCAATTCCAAGTAAGACTTAAAAAAACAAAAAAGACTAAACAAGCATATGTACCATTGGGAGGTACAAAGACTATATGTAAGAAGTACATAAAATGATTTGACACCACTGAAACAAAACAATGTTTTGGGGGGTTTCAAAACTAATATACTGTAAGTAATCACATGGTTTATATGGAGACTGAAACCAAGAGATTACCCAATCATTATTCATAATTAGATTATATACTATTACTGTATAAAATTCCAGATCGGTCTGTTTACGAAGTGGAACATGTTCTAGTTTTACTAATTTGCTTCTTTACGTCGCTTTGTTTTGATTGCTTTAGCCACCTTCCTGCTGGATTCTTTTATTTGCCTGTCTCCACTATAATCCATTCAGTTCATTGCCAGGCTCATTCACCCCCAGGGAAAGCACTTTCCAAAGTCCTATGCAAATCCATATCACAGTTTGTCAAGGAGAGCTCAGTGGTTTCAGCAAGCAGAGCTTTGAAAAGCAGGTCATTTGTGCACCAAATAAAAGGGAAGAAATGACATACACATGGGTATTACAGAGACACATAACTGCGTGCCAGGTTTCCGATAGCCTAATACCCACATGATGACATATAACCATACATTAAGCTTTTCCACCAGTTACAACAAGGGTTATATTTTGCGCACAGCAAACTACCAATCTGGATGGTGTAGAAACAACTACCATCAAAATATGTTCAACAGTTCAGCAGTCCTTAGCAGCCAGAATAAGGAGAGCCATTTGATTAATGGGATCTGGTCTTAAGGTTGACAGTAAGTAGGTCGACACTATCTAGGTCAACATGGTTTCTACGTCGACAGGGCCTCTAGGTCGACATGAGGTGTTTTTTTTAAATTAATTTTTAGAACTTTTTCATACTTTACGATCCACGTGGACTATAATTGGGAATGGTAACCTGTGTCGAGTGCAGCAGTAGCGGAGCGAGGCATCTTGCCCAAAGCATGGCGAGCGAAGCTAGCCATGCGAGGGGACACTATGCACTAATTGGGGTTCCCGGTCACTGTACGGAGAAAACGACACCAAAAAAAGTATAAACAACTCATGTCGACCTAGAGTCCCTGTCGACCTAGAAACCAATGTCTACCTACTTACTGTCGACCAATAGTGGTCGACCTAGACACTGTTGACCAGAAGTCTTATCTACCTAACATACCACATCCTGAATAATGCCAACGTTCTACAGCTTGCAGAATTGGCAAAGTAATTTGATGATTTCACGTAATTTAGATAATCATAATTAATATACTTGAAAATGTGCAGTGCTCTCCTGTGTGATTTGGTGGAATACACAGTACATTTTCTTGGTAAACCAGAAAACTTTACTAAAGTTTAGTATAACAAAATGTAATATCACACTGTAAAGGCAGGTATACACTAGACAATTTTGAACCAATAAAGATAAAGATTTCCCTTGAAATGTCCCGATATAGTGAACAATAGCGTTCAGTGACATCACCCCCCCCCCCCCTTCACCACCACTTCTGAACATGCAGTCATGAAAGATATAACCTAAACCAGACTGCATGTTCAGCTGATAAAGATATATACGATAACGACCTTCGGGAGCGCACATAGTTATCGTGTATAGACACTTGACGATATGCACAATGATACCTTTAACGTGCTTATCGTCCACTTATAACGTCTAGTGCAGTGATCTCCAACCCGCAGCTCGCGAGCTACCGGTAGCTCGCCGTAGTATTTTCGGTAGCTCACAGAGGGCACAGGCTTGGGCAGTCACTGGCACTCCTCCTCCCTTCATTTTTAATATGGTGCCGCCCGTCAGCCAATCAGAGCTTGTGGACCGGCAGTGGCAGCACCTAATTGGCTGCCGGACTGCGAGTTTTTTTATTGGTTCACTTAACGGCACCACATTTTAAATGCCCAACGCCGCCGGTGACTCTGTCAGCCACGCCGCAGCCGCTCTCCGGACTTCACAGGAGAGGCGCACGCTACGCTCTCCTCCCCTTCCGTCCTTCATACAGGAGGAGCAGCACCGGCGGCAGTAGAAGAAGCCAGCAAGTGTTAGCACTGTGTGTGGCATTGTATCGGACACTGCAGGGGGGGGGGGGCAGTTTATCTGGCGCTGCGGAGGCATTTTAAATGGCACTGCGGGGGGAATTGTATCTAGCACTGTTGGAGGCATTGTATCTGGCACTGCTGGGGGGCATTATTTGTGTATCTGGCACTGCTGGGGGGCATTATTTGTGTATCTGGTACTGCTGGGAGGCATTATTTGTGTATCTGGTACTACGCGGGGGGAGCATTACTTGTAGTTGTGAGGCCACACCCACCTTTGTGAGGCCACACCCACTTTCACAGGAACGCACGTGCATTGGGGGGAGGGGGGAGCTCCTTCAGAGGTTTTATTTTCCGAAAGTATCTCACACCCCAGTTAAGGTTGGAAACCACTGGTCTAGTGTGTATGACCCTTTACTCTGATGCTAATGCAATATCACGGACTGTGCCCCTCATATCTGTCATATGGGGGGTCATTCCGAGTTGTTCGCTCGCAAGCTGCTTTTAGCAGCTTTGCACACGCTAAGCCGCCGCCTACTGGGAGTGAATCTTAGCATATTAAAATTGCGAACGAAAGATTAGCAGAATTGCAAATAGACACTTCTTAGCAGTTTCTGAGTAGCTACAGACTTACTCGGCATCTGCGATCAGTTCAGTGCTTGTCGTTCCTGGTTTGACGTCAAACACATCCAGCGTTCGCCCAGACACTCCTCCGTTTCTCCAGCCACTCCTGCATTTTTCCCAGAAACGGTAGCGTTTTTTCGCACACTCCCATAAAACGGCCAGTTTCAGCCCAGAAACACCCACTTCCTGTCAATCACATTACGATCACCAGAACGAAGAAAAAACCTCGTAATGCCGTGGGTAAAATTCCTAACTGCATAGCAAATTTACTTGGCGCAGTCGCACTGCAGACATTGCGCATGCGCATTAGCGACTATTCGCTCCGTTGCGACAAAAAAACAACGAGTGAACAACTCGGAATGACCCCCATAGTCTCTAACATACATTGCCCCTAGAACCTTTCAGATAATATGGCTAAAGAGATTGAGTTGAAATTACGAATGAATAGGTGGCACAATCAGAGTTACAATATTGGCAAAAAATAAACACAAAACATATTAAAAAAAAAAGAAAAGTATATTATGTATACATACACACACACACATACATATGATATACACATATATATATATATATATATATATATATATATATATATATATATATATATATATAAAGCAGGGAGGTCCCGCACTCTCACCCAACACAGGTAGTTGCTGGGGTGCCAATCAAAGCCTGGCCCAAACAGGGTCAGACTAATAGTACAATACAGAGTACATCCACCAAAGTGGATGACAGATAGCACTCTCCAGACTTGCTTAATAAATATCAAAAAAGTTTTATTCAAAAATAATAATGGTTCCTTAGTCCATAATATACAGAAATGGAAAGGGCTCACCGACGTTTCGGTCCTCGGCTGGGACCTTTTTCAAGGTAATAGCACAGTAACAGATAATCCAGCAAAGTCACAGTGTCAGCAAAGTAATTCAAGGAACCAGGAGCACTGCAATATGCCTCCCAGGTCCCCTATAAATGCCCATATGCAAATTGGTCAATTCCATGCATCGGAAACATCAGAGTACGTCACTTCCGGTCCGCACCGGAAGTGACGTCGCGTCAGCGTCCGATCCTGGAGATAACATATATAAACAAATATACACAATTAGGGTGAATCAGTAGGTGTGGTGTAGTACATTGGGTCACGGTGGTGATGACACAGATAGCAGGTATATGGGGATATCGTAGGCAAAAGTACGAGGCCGCTACGTCACATCCGGTTTCCGGAAGTAGCGGTAACTATGGTAACGCCGCACGCGCCGGCTCATGCTGCATTAATGACAAATTGTATACAGCGGTAACCATAGTGACGTCTCGTCACTGCTCAGTAATGCCGTTTACCGGAAGTGGGAACGGTCCTGTGTGCAATTATATACAGGGACAGTGTGCAGGTTAAATATAATCCTGCACACTGATGGGCATCTGGTAATAAATCATAGCTGTCCCAACCGTATTCCATCATTAGAATACACACAATGCAAACTATGTGTATTCAAACTTTAACAGAGTAAGCATGGTATAAGCATAAGTAGTGATAACAATCAGGATAATTATACCGTGATAGAGCCACATTAATGCACTCACAATGTCGCAATCCCCCACTGATTGGAAGATGAAAAAAGGAATTCATAGGTGATAATACTCATAAGTGGTAGTGGTGCTGTGTGTAATTTATAGACAGAAATACCATGCAGGTAACATATAGTCCTGCATGGTGATGGGCATAACGGAGACCTGGTAATTACTCATAGCTGTCCCGACGGCAACAAGTTATTCAGATACACAGAACAGACCAGGTGTATCCATCTAAGCATGGTAATACGCATAGATTGTGGTAACAATACTAATAATCAGAACGTGATATAAACCACAAATTATCATCAAAGTGCCGCATTCCCACACATAATGAGTGATAAGAAAAATAATTCATAGGTGATTAGAATCATGATATGCTAGTAAAGTTAAACCAAAATCATCAATGTCCTAATAATAAAATTCCTACACATCAATGTGTAATGTAGAGTCATCTCGTGGAGCTGCAGGCATTAGACTACTTGAGAAATATAGAGAGGGGATTATTTTCATTCATCCCACGGGGGGAAATTGTGTCCAAATGATGGATCCAGTAACTCTCCTTCTTCCTAAGTGCCAAAACACGATCACCCCCCCGTGAATCAAAAGTTGTGGTAAGGAACGTGGGTATACTAGTGGATGCATACAACGCTGCTTGAGGAAAGCACGTGCAAAATTTCAGACTCCTGACACACCAAGGCATTCCGAACAGAAACCTGACCGCATGGTATTTACCACAACTTTTGATTCACATTCAAACAAAATTAGCAGTGCCCTGCGGAAAAGATGGCCCATCATCTCTTCTGATACCCAACTTAAGATGAAGAATACAAAACCCCCCATGATGGCATTCAGGAAAGCACCTAACCTCAAACAGTTGCTACTAAGACCCACAGGATGCCCAACCGCACCGATAAGGACAACCTGGCTACAGGAGCAGAAGCCAGATTGCTTCAAATGTAGCGGCTGCACCACGTGTAGGAGTATGCTCACTGGACCAACTTTCCCTCACCCACACACGGGACGACTTATAAAGATTAAGTATAAACTCCATTGCCTCATGGACCACGTCATCTATATACTCACCTGTCCCTGTGGACTTTATTATGTGGGTATGACTGCGAGGCGTTTTCGTGACAGGATGGCGAACCATAGAACCACCATTCACCAGGCAATTACCTCCAAAACAACAGACCAACCGGTACCGAGACACTTTTTGCTACACCAACATCAAGTCTCTAATCTTCGGTGCAAAATTATTGACTGGGTCCCCCCTCTTACACGGGGGGGTGATCGTGTTTTGGCACTTAGGAAGAAGGAGAGTTACTGGATCCATCATTTGGACACAATTTCCCCCCGTGGGATGAATGAAAATAATCCCCTCTCTATATTTCTCAAGTAGTCTAATGCCTGCAGCTCCACGAGATGACTCTACATTACACATTGATGTGTAGGAATTTTATTATTAGGACATTGATGATTTTGGTTTAACTTTACTAGCATATCATGATTCTAATCACCTATGAATTATTTTTCTTATCACTCATTATGTGTGGGAATGCGGCACTTTGATGATAATTTGTGGTTTATATCACGTTCTGATTATTAGTATTGTTACCACAATCTATGCGTATTACCATGCTTAGATGGATACACCTGGTCTGTTCTGTGTATCTGAATAACTTGTTGCCGTCGGGACAGCTATGAGTAATTACCAGGTCTCCGTTATGCCCATCACCATGCAGGACTATATGTTACCTGCATGGTATTTCTGTCTATAAATTACACACAGCACCACTACCACTTATGAGTATTATCACCTATGAATTCCTTTTTTCATCTTCCAATCAGTGGGGGATTGCGACATTGTGAGTGCATTAATGTGGCTCTATCACGGTATAATTATCCTGATTGTTATCACTACTTATGCTTATACCATGCTTACTCTGTTAAAGTTTGAATACACATAGTTTGCATTGTGTGTATTCCAATGATGGAATACGGTTGGGACAGCTATGATTTATTACCAGATGCCCATCAGTGTGCAGGATTATATTTAACCTGCACACTGTCCCTGTATATAATTGCACACAGGACCGTTCCCACTTCCGGTAAACGGCATTACTGAGCAGTGACGAGACGTCACTATGGTTACCGCTGTATACAATTTGTCATTAATGCAGCATGAGCCGGCGCGTGCGGCGTTACCATAGTTACCGCTACTTCCGGAAACCGGATGTGACGTAGCGGCCTCGTACTTTTGCCTACGATATCCCCATATACCTGCTATCTGTGTCATCACCACCGTGACCCAATGTACTACACCACACCTACTGATTCACCCTAATTGTGTATATTTGTTTATATATGTTATCTCCAGGATCGGACGCTGACGCGACGTCACTTCCGGTGCGGACCGGAAGTGACGTACTCTGATGTTTCCGATGCATGGAATTGACCAATTTGCATATGGGCATTTATAGGGGACCTGGGAGGCATATTGCAGTGCTCCTGGTTCCTTGAATTACTTTGCTGACACTGTGACTTTGCTGGATTATCTGTTACTGTGCTATTACCTTGAAAAAGGTCCCAGCCGAGGACCGAAACGTCGGTGAGCCCTTTCCATTTCTGTATATTATGGACTAAGGAACCATTATTATTTTTGAATAAAACTTTTTTGATATTTATTAAGCAAGTCTGGAGAGTGCTATCTGTCATCCACTTTGGTGGATGTACTCTGTATTATATATATATATATATATATATATATACACACACACACACACTGTACTTAATATACATCCATCCCATTGGTAACTGCCAAAGCTCCTACATCCAAATTACTAATGCAGTTCAAGCCTTGGGCTATAACTGTATACATTTCTTGTAAATACATTTATGAATAAAACTGTGTGAAACATCGATATACACAGGTATCCATCACAGAGGGGCACAGTGATACAGAACAATGGTGGTCATTCAGAGTTGATCGCATGTAGCAACATTTTTGCTGCTCGTGCGATCAACTAGACGCCGCCTATGGGGGAGTGTATTTTAGCATACCAGGGCTGAAATCGCTTGTGCAGCCCTGCTATGCTAAAAAAGTTTCCTGCAAAACAAGACCAGGGTCAGACCTACTTACCCTGTGCGACGGATCCAGCGACGAAGGTCCCGGGATTGATGTCAGACATCTGCCCTCCAAACGCCTGCGTTCGGATCTCCACACCCGGAAAACAGTGAGTAGACGCCCCGGAACGCCTCCCCGCCGTCAATCTTCTTGCGATCGCCGCTGCGATCACTTTCAGCACTGGCGGCATTGCTGCCCTGCGACAACCCTCGCCAGGCATCGACGCTGCGTGCGAACGGGTCGGAATGACCCCCAATGAGCGGATGTATTAACCTGAAGAAGGCATAAGGAAGTGATAAACCAGTGATAAGTGCAAGGTGATAAACGCACCAGCCAGTCAGCTTCTAACTGTGTGATCTGTCTCAGAGGTGAGGGGTGCAGCAAAATATAGCCTCAGTGTGATGAGTCTTGTCAGGAGAACATCTGAGGGAGCAGGCAAGCAAACGGGGGATGTGCTGACTGAGCGCTACCTCAGGAATGGACTGCAGCTACTTATCAATGCTGTGAGGACCTTCCAGAGAGTTTGGCAGGGAGCTACACCTGTAGGGGAGTATGTAGCTGCCTATAGAGGCATCCCTCCATGTTAAGTGACAGCTGAGCCAGAAAGTAGGGGAGATCGCTGTTCTATGCCTGATAGAACTGGACTGTATACCAATGGCGACGAGGATCAGATCTGACAGCTTGCATCAAATCACACAAATTAGTTTTTTCAGACAGGTACACTCAGGGCAGTCTTTTCGTATGGGGTCAATGTCCAGTTGCCCGAGGGCCCCAGAGGTAAAAGGGCCCTAGGCTGATAGTTGAGAGTCCCAGCGATAACCAACTTCAAAAGCATCCCTATCCGCTAATTGCTCTTCCAAGCCAGATAGCATGGGTTCTGTCTGACTTAAGAGTTTTTCTGAGGGTATACTCCAAAAGCTGGGACTCTCCCCTTTCAGTGGACACTGGCAGCTTGTCTCTACTATGCCCATAACCAGAGATATCAGCCAGCCAAGAGCTGGTCCCTACTTCATCTCCACACACCAGGTATGCAGTTTTTATTTTGGTCGGTGGATTGCTCTGGCTCCTGAACTCTGGTCCCCAAGTCCCCAGTACCTCCAGAATGTACTCGGCGGAAAATGCGGTAACCGCATTTTTTGAAATGCACTATGCACCGGCCGCCGGGACAGCGCCAGGGAGGGGATCGCCAGCTTTTGCTGGTGATAACCCAAAGAAGCCTATGGGCTTCTCACCACAGTGCTGGTGTGAGGGATACGATCAGATCCCTCCCAGCATGCTCCACGAGCGTCCCAGTCACTCTGTGCATGTGCAGAATCACTCCCAGGGATGAAACCCGGAAGTCACGGAGGACCCCGGAGATAGCGAAGGACAGTTCTTATTGGAAGAGCTGTCTTTCAGAATGCTAATTGCATATGTAAGTACATATGTGATTAGCATTGCAACAATCAGTGGCGATGTCACTTAGTACATCCTGCCCCCTGAAAGGTGGACTTTAGTTTTTATCCCGTTGAAAGCTAAGAAATCTATTTCCAGGAGCTGGAGATATCTGCAGTCAAGCAAGCTGCCCTCCCTCCAAAAAATTATGAACATTAAGTCCACTCCACTATCCACCCCTCCCCTGCATATTAAATAACCCTACCACCCTGGAAGTCATGTACCAGGACTCCTTCATTCAGCCCTATGCCCCCTTCTACATTTTAGTGTTCTCCCTCCCGCCCCATCTCCCACCATCTGTGCAGTAAAGGAGTAATTAGCAGAAACCAGGTCCTACATGCCGAGAGGAAGATAGCAACACCACCCATACCGCTGGAGAATGGGTAGGGGCCCTGGTGCACTGATTTCCCAAGGGCCTACACTGCTGGTAAGATGGCCCTGGGTACACTCCTAAAGAGCTCAGAAGCAGCTAGACTATCTTCTATGTATGTGACTGTAGTAATGCTAGTAAATATAGCTGAGCCTTATTCAGTTAATAAACCGCTCCCTCACGAAAAAGACAATCTTAGCGGTCAACCATATCTATTCTAAGGTGAATAAATCAGAGACTGAACAGCAAAAAGGACATACTATATACTCTGGGTAGCTAAAAACCTGGCTGTTTTAAGGAAGGAATCTACTTTATTTAGTTTGCATTCAGTATAGCAACCAAGTCAGCCACCATCACAAATCTACGTCAGAGTAAAGGTGCCCACACACTGTACAATTTTTTTTAATGATGTGGGCATTTATGACCGATCGAAACGTCACATTGTTTAAAAAGTTTCACATCTACGGACAAAAACGGCGGCGATGCGCGCACACGTGGGCTGTTCGTCACCTCCTCAGATCTCTTCAACATGCTGAATGATCTGAGAAGGTGGCGAACAATGCCATGCTGCCGAATACAGCATGGCCCTCCTCCAATGTCGCTGCTGGCATCGGAAAGTGTGTGTGTGCACTTGCAAATGACGGCAACCCGCCGGGTCCCATCGCTAGTTATGTGTCCCTGGAAGGCACATCACACCATCCTTATAGTAAAGGAATCACCGCTTCAACCTATCTGCTTTTAGGAAAAATAATACCTTTAAATTACACCTAATGTGCACCAACGAGAAGCATTTGGCCAGAATACATAGGGGGTAATTCAAAGTTGATCGTAGCAGCAAGTTTGTTAACAGTTGCAAAACCATGTGCACTGCAGGTGTGGTAGCGGTGGTCTTCAGTATGCCGCCGGCCAGGATCCCGGCGACCAGCATTCCGGCGCCGGGATCCCGACCACCGGCATGCCGAAACATATTCTCTCTCTTGGGGGTCCACGACCCCCCTGGAGGGAGAATAAAAACTGTGCCCGCTGCATGGCGAGCGCAGCGAGCCCGCAAGGGGCTCATTAGCGCTCGCCCAGCTGTCGGCCACTCATACAACAGCCGTGTGACAGATATAACATTTGCAGAGAGAGTTAAGGCCCATAGACACTTGACGATAAAATGAGCGACGTCGTTCATTTCAGCCCTCATCAACGACGTCGCTCATTATATCGTCAAGTGTGTATGCATCCGACGACCACCGATACGCGGCCCCGCGGGACGTTAACGACCCTCGCTTATCTGTGGAGCATGTATGCTCAATTTCCACTACGGTCGTTACCGACCAGAGACGTCGTTGAATGTGTATGGTGTGAACGACCAACGACCAAGCCACTGTTCACCAGCCCTGTTCCCAGCTCATTATTTTAATAAACTGTTCAGCTTGGATGCTTCAACGATGAATGGTCTTTGGTCGTTAGTGTGTATGCTCATGTCGTTTGCTCAGCTGTTCAAGGGAAGTTCAAGGGAAGTCGTTAACAACGTGTGCATCGTCAAGTGTGTATGGGCCTTTAGATTTGGGTGGGTTATTTTGTTTCTGTGCAGGGTAAATACTGGCTGCTTTATTTTTGCACTGTAATATAAAATTTCAGTTTGAACACACCCCACCCAAATCTAACTCTCTCTGCACATGTTATATCGGGTACGGGTCGTTGGGTCGACTCAACTTAGGTCGACAGTCATTACGTCGACCACTGAAGGTCGACATGGGCATTAGGTCGACATGTACTAGGTCGACAGGTGAAAAGGTCGACATGAGTTTTTGGACTTTATTTGGTGTTGTTTTCTTCGTAAAGCGGCGAGAAACCACAATTAGTGCACCGTCTTCGCTCGCCATGCTTCGGGCAAGGTGCCTCGCTTCGCTTGGCACAGGTTACCGCTCAAATCGTAGTACACGTGGATCGTCAATTATGAAAAATCCAAAAAATGAAAAATAAAAATGTGAAAAACTCACGTCGACCTAGTACATATCAGCCTAATGACCATGTCGATCTAATGCATGTCAACCTTCAGTGGTCGACCTAATGACTGTCGACCTAAGCTGTGTCGACCTAACGACCGTATCCCGTTATATCTGCCCCCCTGCAGCGCACATGGTTTTGCCCAACTGCTAACAAATGATCAACTCTGAAATAGGCCCATAGACTTAATTGTGAAACTGTATTTCAAGTTATTTAGCGTTATGTTATAAGTAAACATTGAAATACTTACTTCAGGATGTAAGGGTATTTTGTGCATAAGCAGGAAATTGTAGTGAGAACAGGAGAGTCAGCTACAGTAATTACCTATTACTAGGGAAGGTATCCTGATAGCAGAAGACATTCTCTGTGTGTGTTTTAGTGTGAACATCTAACCTTTTTTTTGTTTTTTGTTTTTAAAAATAAAAACTGTTTAGTTTTGTTGCGTCATTTATTGTAAAAGTCCAGTTGTCAATTGAATGTATTTGAATGAGTGAATTGTAGTAAGCTTGTGCTCATCTTCATGCACGTTTTCTGAAGAAAATCTTAATAAACGTGTTCTCATTTGAAAGAATTAGTAAAACTCTGTGTGTGATATATCATTTGAATACCGCCCAATCTCCTTTCTAAAGTGATCCCCATTATTGCGCATATTGCACCCATAGTAATCAGGTTACCCCGGGGGTAGTGAGCTGAAATGATAATACCACGAGCCGTGTCACGGCTGTAGTGGTTTGTGAATACGGACTAGGCCTAGATACTGGGTCTGGTCTTGAGAGTTGTGGACAGAACTAGGCAGGCTTTATAAATGATCTACTCATGCAGACGTGGCAGGTTGGCTGAGAGGATTAGGGTAGAAGGTGACCAGCTAAGAGGGTACTGAAACACTGGTGGAGTGACCCACCAGTGCAATAGATAGCAGGGTTGTCACCAATACGGATTGTCTTTGTGAAGACTGAAATGTTCTGGTGATGAATGTCAGAATGCTGGTTGGAGCCAGCAAGGCAGAAATGTAGAATGCTGGGCAGAACCAGCACGGAAGGTTTTCCGGATGCTGGACGGAACCAGCAGAGTAGATTTGCAGAAGGCTGGGCAGAACCAGCACAGAAGGTTTTCTGGATGCTGGACGGAACCAGCAGAGTAGATTTGCAGAAGGCTGGGCGGAACCAGCACAGTAGGTTTTCCAGATGCTGGACGGAACCAGCGAAGTAGATTTGCAGAACGCTGGGTGGAACCAGCAAAGCAGGTTTTCCAGATGCTGGACAGAACCAGCGAAGTAGATTTGCAGAAGGCTGGGCGGAAACAGCACAGCATGTTTTCGAGATGTCGGGATTGGCTTTCTGACAAGGCAGGTTTTCAGAATGCCGGACGGAACCAGCAAGGCAGGCGTTCAGAATGCTGGATGGAACCAGCAAGGCAGATTTGTAGAATGCTGGAAGAAGACAGCAATGCAGGTTTTCTGGAATGCTGGATGAAAGCAGCAATGCAGGTTTTCTGGAATGCTGGATGAAAGCAGCAATGCAGGTTTTCTGAATGTTAGGCGGAACCAACAAGGTAGGTGTTCAGAACGCTGGACGGAACCAGCAAGGCATAGATGCCGCGATAGAACGCAGAACAGTCTTTAGGTGCACTGGGATGGCACACCAGTGCACTTGGACACGCGGTGGTGGAAATGGCGGTATGGCCCTTTAATATCAGCCAGAGAGTCAGGCGGTGCTGTGGTGGTAATAGTACTCTGACTAATACAGCTGAAGATGCTGGGGCTCACTACAGACTGAGAGACAACAAAGCACTGACAGATTGCCAGTGCTGGGACTTGAAACTTATACCTCCTGCTTGCTGCAGTTTGGAATAGCGGCTCAGTCAGGATTGTGAAAGCCCATCAGCAGAAACAGAACGGGTGTGGAAAGGGGGTGAAAGGTATTGAATACCGCCCTTTGTGTCAACTTATCCTCCTTACCTCTCTGAAGATCTAAAGATCCTGTACCCATAGACTACAGCAACCCACTAAGGTGTTCAACCTCTGCACTACCCCAGTTCACCTGTTAGCGGGGTATTACACGTAAACATGTGCAGAGCTGCCATTAAACATTGCAGGGCTCCGGCAGTGGAGACAAGCAGCTAGGGGCACCGCTTGCTGGGGCAGTACCAGTGGTGCAAGTATGCAAGTACACTCGGGTACGGAGTACCCTTAAGAATTTGGCAGCAGGTACCACTCATTGCACACTTTGCATCTTTGACTGCCATTACCGCAATTATAATGACCTGCCAAGCAACAAGACCATGGTGTTCGGCAGCATGATGGCGCCTCCCACTTTGTCAGGGCCACAGGGAGCGTGAGATCACATCATGCTTCTCCTTTCGGCCTTGGCTGGCACGAAGAGAGGAGCCTGGGGACTGAGCTGGTGCCTTTTCCCGCAGTGTCCAGCTGTTTACCTTCACTTGGCTCGAGTGACGCATCGGCACTGAGCGGCTTTTGTTCACAGGCTGGGCTGCTGGGCATGTCTCTGGCTTCACTTTGTGGGGCAATTCATTTTTTACTATAATGTGGACACTATATATGTCTATTATTATGGTAACATCACTATGTATTTCTATTGTAATGTGGGACACTACTATATATGTCTATTATTATAGGAGCATCACAATGGGCGGGATGTACTAAGCGGAAAATGCGGTAAACTCCCTGTTTACCGCATTTTCCTGATGTACTAACCCCCGGCCAGCAGGACAGCGTACGTCCATAGAAGCCTATGGGCTTCTCTCCGCGGCGCTGTGTGAGGGATCCGATCGGATCCCTCCCAGCATGCCCTGCGGCCGCCCCCGTCACCCCGCGCATGCGCAGACTGACTCCTGGGGCCAAATCCCGGAAGTCAGGCTGCCGCTGCGCATCGCGGAGGACAGCTCTTATCGGAAGAGCTGTCCTCCGCAATGCTGATCGCATATATTAGCACATATGCGATCAGCATCGTGGCGCAGGGCGGCGATGGGTGGCGATGTACATTAGTACATCCCGCCCTATGTATTTCGATTGTAATGTGGGATACTACTATATATTTCTATTATACCGGGGGCACTACTACAGTATAGATTCCTGTTATAATGGGGACATTACTACTTATTTTTCTTAAATTGGGGGCATTGCAATATATTTCTATTATACTTGAGGCAATACTATACATTTCCAGCCTTGCCTCCATAGTGCAAAGAAAAGGGACTGTGCTGTGTGGCCACACCCCTAGTGTAATGTAGCCATGTCATGAGAGACATGGTAGACTGTCATGTGGTCATGCACCCTCATTACACGTGACCACGCCCATTTTTCCATCACACTCAGTACCACTAAGAAAATATTTCCACTTGCACCACTGGGCAGCACTCTGGTGTCTGTTCTATTAATGTCAGTAAGTACAAAATATTCCATTGCATCATACCATACACCATCTTGAGTGGAGTGTACAGGTAGACCAAGTGCAGGCTGGCCTGTAAGACACCCTACTTCGTAAATATGTATATACAATTAAAATGAAAGGTCATAGCCCACAGATTAATATAATAATAAAACAAACTGATAAATCAATGAAAATTATCATGTGTGCTTAGGCACACCCTGACCCCTAAATACGCCCCTGAGCCTCCGTACAAATCAAACATTAACTCCCCCCCCCCCCCCCCAACTCGTTGCGTTCCAAACTACCCAATGCCGCAAACATGGGATACAGACGCACACACCGACACAGACAGACATAGATGAATAGCAGCTAGTATGCAGGTATTTGGCTCTATCAGTAATAGAACGCACAGAACCCAGGTTGTGCAGTGTGAAGGGGGCTAGGGGGAATAGCTCAGGTTGTGCAACCTCGTATTTCAACCCACGACTAAAGCAGGGTTTTACACGAGTACGACCCAGGTTGAAGTGCAGTGGGAATGGGTTGGCGGGTCAATGCGACACGCTACATGTTCACTGTATGAGAGCAGGCAGCGCTTGGAGATCATCTAATCTCCAAGTGCCACCTCCACATGTGACATCAGTGACACGGCCATCAGGACTGCCAGTCTGATAGGGGTCTCAAGCGGGTCGCACCCTGAAAGAACACGTGCACAATTCCCGGGTGTGACCTGCTAATTGCAATGTGAAAGTGATATTTGTGTCAAAAACCACCAAGCACCTCTGGCAAGCCAAAACCCTTATAAGTACACAATCTTTACATGCCTGAAGTTGGTCCTGTACCTGTTTAGTAAACATGTTAAGTATGAGTGAATAACATTAATGTGAATATTTATAAGCAGTGTGCTTTTCTATTTTAATATTAAGCATATCTTTCACAATGTACTGTATATGTGATATTTGAGTGTATTTTTAGTCTTTTAGAAGTCTTATATCTATAGTGGGGAAAGTACTGGAAGGTATTTTAAGGGATAGAATACAGGAGTTCCTTGAAGCCAATAAGGTTATTACTAGGAACCAACATGGATTTGTGAAGGATAGATCATGTCAAACTAACTTAATAGACTTTTATAAAATTGTTAGTGCGAACCTAGATTAGGGTAAGGAGGTGGATGTAATCTATTTAGACTTTGCTAAAGCTTTCGATATAGTACCTCACATGAAACGTATCTATAAATTACGAGAACTGGGGCTAGGAAGCACAATATGCACTTTGGTTAGTAATTGGTTGGATAATAGGGAGCAGTGAGTGGTGGTAAATGGAACTTTTTCTAAATGGACTAAAGTACTAAGTGGTGTGCCACAAGGGTCTGTCCTTGGACCACTATTGTTCAACATTTTCATAAATGATCTAGAAGTAGGTCTAAAGAGCATGGTGTCTATTTTTGCAGACACTACCAAACTGTGTAAGGTAATAAATTCGGAGGGGTATGCTGAGTCTCTTCAAAACGACTTTGTTAAACTGGAAGCATGGGCAGCAAAATGGAGAATGAGGTTCAAATTAGACAAATGTAAGGTAATGCACTTCGGTAGCAAGAACAATACTACTACTTACATACTAAATGGGGAATAACTAGGGGATTCTGTACTGGAAAAAGATTTAGTTGTTCACATAGATAACAAACTTAGCAGTAGTAACCAAACTAGGTGTGCAGCAAACAAGGTATTAGCATGCATAAAGCGGGGAATTGATGCAAGGGATGAGAATGTTATAACATTACATAAATTACTAGTGAGACCACATCTTGAATACTGTGCACAATTATGGGCACTATACTACAAAAAGGATATCCTGGAACTAGAAAAGGTTCAGAGACGGGCAACCAAATTGATTAAGGGGATAAAGATGCTCGAATACGAGAAGAGGCTTGCTAGACAGGTTTACACCGGAAAAAAGGAGATTAAGAGGGGACATGATTAACATTTACAAATATATAGAGTAAGCATTGGGATTTGTTTTTGGTAAAATCAACACAAAGGACACATGGACACCCACTTAGGTTAGAGGAGAGGATATTTTGCACACAGAGACAGAAAGTTTTCGTCACAGTAAGGAGAATACATATTTGGAATTCACTGCCTGAGAAAGTAGTAATGGCGGACTTGGTCATTGCTTTTAAGAATGGGTTAGATAAATTCCGATTGGATAAGTATATACAGGGTTATGGTGGGTAAATCATGCACAATAGGTAAAAAAAAAAAAAAAAAAGGGGGAATAGACATAACAGCTAAACATTCACCACAGTTAAAATTTAGTCTTAAAAATATTACAGTGTAGGAGATCACTAACAGGTTGAACTCAATGGACAAATTGTCTTTTTTCAACCTCAGAAACTATGTTGCTATGTCTGGAGATCTGGGAAAAGTATTAATCATCAATAACATCAATATTTGTAAGTAGATCCACAGACCCTCCAACATGACCCGCCCCACTAGGTACAAAATGCTCTGTTTCTGGACTTCCCTCTTAATTTATTATTTCCATCACCTGTGTTGAACTAGTTAAATGATAAGAAAGCTGTTTCTACACAGGTGATGGCAATAATAAATTAAGAGGGAAGTCCAGAAACAGAGCATTTTGTACCTAGTGGGGTGGGTCATGTTGGAGGGTATGGATCCATTGTTATGAACTTAAGGTGTATACACACGCTGCGATGTGTGCTTACAATTTTGACTAGTAAAAATCTTAAGAAAAGTTAGCACATATCGCACCGTATGCATACAGCTTGCAATACTGATGCACGCTCCTGTGGGGTCGATATCGAAAGAAACAATAGACTATTGCGTACAAAATAGTTTCTAGTATAGTCAAAATTGTATATAGTCAAAATCGCAAGTAAATATAGTCAAAATTGGTGGTTCTGGGCTTCGGGGAATTCAAGGGCAATCGCAAAGTCAAACTTGGCACTTAGTCAAAATCTCACAGTGTGTATGCACCTTTAGTGTAGCTACACCGTAGGGTTTATTAATATCTTCCTAAAAGAAATCCTAAATAACATTCACACTCATAAGCTGGGTACACACTATACAATCGATTGTCCAATATATCGCTCCGAAGCGGAACGGACCTTCCATTTTATAGTGTGTACACCCAATCCGTAATTTTCACTGTCATTCATGGGTGTGGCTTAATAGATCACCACCAAATGGTTGACAGGTAATAAAGGCAAACAGGCACTAAATGTCAAATTGTCACCATGACAATGGTCAACAAGTTTTTTGGGGTCAAATCTTGTATATTTTATGTATATTATGTGACCATCATCAGTACAAACATGTATCCTTGCGGGCACGCATCGGGCATGGTTACTATACCAATAGAGGTCCACTTTGATAGTAAATCAACCAAATGTTGGGAAAACATGAAAAACAAAAACATGTGTCAACCATTTGTGTTGACTATTGTCATGTCAACCTTTTGTACCTATCGACCTTAAGCACTGTTGACCTATTGGTTGTCGACCAATACATTGTCGAATCCAGATACGGTTATTCATTGCATCGTTCCATCAGATGTGCTGCACGCCAGGTGGGAAAATGCAATGTACGATAATGAGCATATTGTGTACGCACGGCCACATAATAATATGTTGGACTGAAGTTTGGCACTGTTCTACATGATGATCATATAGTGTGTACAGGAGCAATTAATTGGATACAATCCTCTGGTACAATATATCGTGCCATCATTCAGAAGACTGCATAGTGTGTATGCTAGAGTGTTCTGGGATTAGTAAAATTGGAATGCCTGTTGCATCGTTTGTTCCATCCCACAGTGTGTACCCCTGCATTACTGTAATCAGTCAGGTCTAAAGAAAACAACAAACAAACCACACCAGTGGCGGGAAGTAAATAATAAATATGGTGTAGAGTGCGGATCACATATAAAAACACAATTTATTGTTCATAGTTTAATAAACCATGAGACTTAAAATAACAATAATATCTTGGAGCAATAGATTCAGCTAATTAAGAAGGTTCTGAGAGCAGAAATAGCTGGCAGAGCATTAGCCACCTTATAAGTAGTCCAGGGATCAATGCATGAAGTATACTGAATGACACCAATTACGGATGATAAAGTAAGTTACGGGCAGGGTACCAATTCTGTAGTAAGAGGAAGTCGAAGTTCCAAAGCAATCCTTTGCAGTGGGTGGACTCCTTTTTCTTGCAAGTGGATATTATTCTGAGCGGCAATTGGCGGAATAGATGTAAGCCCCATGAAGTGTCGGCAGTGGTAGGCAGTATAGAACATGGAGCATTCGGCGGGTGGCTATGTCCATATATGGGAGAAATCTGGCTGTGACTGAAGGAGTGCTTAGACAGTCTGGCTCTCAGACTTAGATTAACGTGGTTAGCGTGGCTCTCCTGCTTAGATGGTCCAAAGGTAAAGCAGTGGCAAGTAACTGACACGTTTCTCCATGGCATAAACCACAGCTTTGTTAGAAGTCAAAAAATTGCCCAAACATCAGCATCAAAACAGGTCTTTTGGCTTTTTCTCTTTAACAGAAAAAGAAAGTACATTTAGTTTTGCTTCTGTTTAAGCAAAACCAGTAGGTCAATCAGTGTCTAAACGGGCAATGTCAAAAGAGCTGCACTCTTGCTCATGCGATAGTTGTAGGTTATTAGAGTACAAGATCAACGTCAAGTGAAAAGAATTGCTATAAAAAAAATGTATGTATTTGTTAACATAAATGTGGGAAACTGAAGAAAGCTAAAATAATAATGTTTAAAATTCACTTGTAAAGCCCAAGTAAATTAAGAAAACATTAGAGGTGAGTTTAGGCCTGCTGTTAAGAATAATCAAATTCCACTTTCAAGCACTGGCCATGCAAAAGCTTGAAGTAAAAAAAATAAAATAAATTATATTAATATATATAACGAAGAATAACGAGGCGGCACTCGGAGACTTGCAAAAACTTCAAACGTGTATTAGGTGCTGTCAACGTTTCAGGGACCACCTCCCCTTCGTCAGGATAACTACAACAATGTGTAAGACAATCTTATATAGTGATAAACTTACCCCCCTGCACATGCTCCCACACGTGCGTTCTCCCCTGGCCACGTCACTTGGGTTTCCCGTTCGGCGTCACCGCTCGCATCAGCGGAACCGGAAGTGACGACGCGGCTCCCTCCTGCGTGGCCATGGAGACGCTGTAAACAAAACAAAGTATGTAAAAGACACTCGTGCCTAATTAAAAGATTCTGATAATACATACATTATACATAAACAAATGTGCATGATAGTGCTATTAAGAGCCAGCAACACTTTGGCAATATGCAATAAACAATTTGAAAGTGACTTTTAAGTGATCGTGCATAAAGCACTAATTATACATAGATCTGTGTCTATCGGTGTCACATACTGAATCAACATACTACACTGTGTACATGATATATATAGAGAACTAATGACCAGAGAAGCTGAGACATGTCTAAAACAGAGTATGTGCCGTGTCAGTACTATCCATACTCCTGTTCAAAGTGTCTATGTATGAGTCTCAAATGTCTGTAACACGTGAGCCTGACTCAATTGTTGTACCCCCTAAAATCGGTCTACACTCATATATAGACATGGCCTACAAGGGTGAAAAATCTGAACATACCATCATTGTCCTAACCTGCTCTCTTTAATCACAAGAAGTTAATGAGCCCAAGACTGTCATTAAGCCCGCCCGGTTTAAGGGTATTGAGTCTATATATCCACATAGACTCAAGTTGAAGGAGTTTTTTGCCCCTATTGCCCCCCCGGGGTGATTCAGGGACATGGTCTATTATCCGGTGTTTAAATGTGGCTATACTATGTCTGTATTCTACAAAGTGCTTAGCCACTGGCTGTTCCCCATTACCTGATGCCAGCGCATTCCTTATAGCTAGCCTGTGTTGGGCCATCCTCACCTTGAATTGGCATTCGGTTTTTCCGATGTAATAACGTCCGCATGGACAAATGATGGCGTATATCACGTATTTGGAGGTACAGGTAAGGGGCCATCTGATATTGAATTTTTTCCCAGAGAAAGGATGCGAGATACTGTCCCCTGGAGACATATGGGTGCACGTAGTGCACCCTGTGCATTTAAAGCACCCATTTCTGCGGGTCAAAAAATGTCTAGGGGGAGGAGTCTTCAACTTAGCCATGTCGGTCTTGACTACCATATCTCTGATGTTACGACCTCTGGTATAGCTGGGCATTACCCTTTTGTCATGAAATATTTTTAACTCAGGGTCTGTGGATACTATGGGCCATAGATGTCGCAACTTCCTGGAGTCTTGTTCGCTGTATACATTAAATTCTTTAACCCACGGGATGATTCTAGACATGTCCCGTGTCTGCGTGGGCTTTAGTAACTCCTCCCTATTTTTGGCAACAGCCCTCTGTCTGGCCGTGCAAAGGAGGTCCTGAGGATAACCTCTTTTAGCAAACCTCTGCTCCATTTCCTCCAGCTGCGCATCTCTAACGGCACTGTCGCTGTTCACCCTACACACCCGCAGGAATTGGGAGAATGGTAGACCCTGTACCGTGGGTCTGGGATGGCAACTTTCGAACCTCAAGATTGTATTACGGTCGGACCCCACCAAGTTGTACCAAGCTGAATTGACTCAGTTACTACAGCAAGCCAAAGAGGAGGGAATCATTAATTCTAATGTTGCACAAAAATTATTCTCTGAGTGGCCTGTCATTCCTCTGTTTTATACCATCCCCAAGGTACACAAGGACGCACAGAGGCCCCCGGGGAGACCCATCATATCTGCCCGGGGCTCCCTGTGTGAACCTTTAGCAATATACCTAGACGCGTACCTACAACCATAGTATCCACAGACCCCGAGTTAAAAATATTTCATGACAAAAGGGTAATGCCCAGCTATACCAGAGGTCGTAACATCAGAGATATGGTAGTCAAGACCGACATGGCTAAGTTGAAGACTCCTCCCCCTAGACATTTTTTGACCTGCAGAAATGGGTGCTTTAAATGCACAGGGTGCACTACGTGCACCCATATGTCTCCAGGGGACAGTATCTCGCATCCTTTCTCTGGGAAAAAATTCAATATCAGATGGCCCCTTACCTGTACCTCCAAATACGTGATATACGCCATCATTTGTCCATGCGGACGTTATTACATCGGAAAAACCGAATGCCAATTCAAGGTGAGGATGGCCCAACACAGGCTAGCTATAAGGAATGCGCTGGCATCAGGTAATGGGGAACAGCCAGTGGCTAAGCACTTTGTAGAATACAGACATAGTATGGCCACATTTAAACACCGGATAATAGACCATGTCCCTGAATCACCCCGGGGGGGCAATAGGGGCAAAAAACTCCTTCAACTTGAGTCTATGTGGATACATAGACTCAATACCCTTAAACCGGGCGGGCTTAATGACAGTCTTGGGCTCATTAACTTCTTGTGATTAAAGAGAGCAGGTTAGGACAATGATGGTATGTTCAGATTTTTCACCCTTGTAGGCCATGTCTATATATGAGTGTAGACCGATTTTAGGGGGTACAACAATTGAGTCAGGCTCACGTGTTACAGACATTTGAGACTCATACATAGACACTTTGAACAGGAGTATGGATAGTACTGACACGGCACATACTCTGTTTTAGACATGTCTCAGCTTCTCTGGTCATTAGTTCTCTATATATATCATGTACACAGTGTAGTATGTTGATTCAGTATGTGACACCGATAGACACAGATCTATGTATAATTAGTGCTTTATGCACGATCACTTAAAAGTCACTTTCAAATTGTTTATTGCATATTGCCAAAGTGTTGCTGGCTCTTAATAGCACATTTGTTTATGTATAATGTATGTATTATCAGAATCTTTTAATTAGGCACGAGTGTCTTTTACATACTTTGTTTTGTTTACAGCGTCTCCATGGCCACGCAGGAGGGAGCCGCGTCGTCACTTCCGGTTCCGCTGATGCGAGCGGTGACGCCGAACGGGAAACCCAAGTGACGTGGCCAGGGGAGAACGCACGTGTGGGAGCATGTGAAGGGGGGTAAGTTTATCACTATATAAGATTGTCTTACACATTGTTGTAGTTATCCTGACGAAGGGGAGGTGGTCCCCGAAACGTTGACAGCACCTAATACACGTTTGAAGTTTTTGCAAGTCTCCGAGTGCCGCCTCGTTATTCTTCGTTGTACATTGGGGTGACCCCCCGGAGGAAGGCACCGCTGCAAGTAGGTCCTAAGGGACGTCTGGAGTGCCGGAGCTGTGAGTTATATATATATATATATATATACACACACACACATACACACACATACACACACACACAAATAAAGGGAACACTAAAATAACACATCCTAGATCTGAATGAGACTCGCACAGCAGCCAAGCAGCCAGTCACTATTGTAAGCGCTGGTGTCCCGACACGCCACATTACAGGGAAGAAGATGCACTCAAACTACAGCTCCCAGCAGCCTTTAGCGCCGGAATGCTTTGGCACTAAGGGTTGCTGGAAGCTATAGTTTATTTAGTGCGTCTACTTCGCTGTAATGCATCGCGTTGGGACACCGGCGCCAACAATAGTGACTGGCTGGCAGAACTGACTGACTCGCTGAATCAATATAAAAGGTGAGTGCTGTACTGTGTCAGTGACACTGCACACCTACTGCACAGCAATATCAGCTTTTACATTGATTCGGCGTCCAGACATTACCCTCCGCGATATCACCCACTCTATCCGTTACATTAGCCATCTCTGGGCTTCTAGGCCGGCAGCCCAGGTGCTATGTTGCGGAACAGGGCCTTGGGGATCTGGGCGCGGTGGCACTTCTGTGACATCACACGCAGCGGATGCTCCAGGGCGCAGAGAGTATGTGGCGCAGGAAGGGCTATAAAAGCCTTCCGCTGCGCCGCTTTCATACACATCTATGCCGGTGGCCGCAGCACCTTTTGTTCCACCTGCGCCGCGGCTAGGGAGTGGGTATTGTAGATGCCGGATGGGGCAGGCGGACTGGCAGCAGGACATAGGGGGTCATTCCGAGTTGATCGCTCGCTAGCTACTTTTTGCAGCCGTGCAAACGCATAGTCGCTGCCCACTGGGGAGTGTATATTTGCTGTGCAAGGGTGCGATCGCATGTGTAGCCGAGCACTACAAAAATAGTTTGTGCTCGGAACTCAGAACTTACTCAGCCCTTGCAATCACTTCAGCCTGTCCGGTCCCGGAATTGACGTCAGACACCCGCCCTGTAAACGCTTGGACACGCCTGTGTTTTTCTAAACACTCCCAGAAAATGGTCAGTTGACACCCACAAACGCCCTCTTCCTGTCAATCTCTCCTTGCAATCGGCTGTGCGAATGGATTCTTCGTTAAATCCATCGCACAGCAACCATCTGCTTTGTACCCTTACAACGCGCATGCGCATTGCGGAGCATATGCATGCGCAGTAGTGACCTGATCACTGCGCTGCGAAAAACGGCAGCGTGCGGTCAGGTCGGAATGACCCCTATAGGATGCTGCCAGGGTCGGACTGGCCCACAGGGGAAACCACCGGTGGGCCCTCCTCCTTCTCTAGTGATCAGGTTCCAGAATGTGTTCTTGAATTATACATTATACATATGTTACCTTATACTGCACAGGACTATGATGTATTCTCTACAGTGCATTGCCAATATTTATCTGGTACATTATCATGCACGCACTAGCATTATTTATATATTTGTCAAGGGGCCCAGCCCATGCACTCACTAATGGTTAGGCAATCCAATGTAGCGGCTGGCCACACCCCCTCTGGAGACTGACCACACACCTAAACATGGGCCCCTCCCATTGCATTTCCCGGTGGGCCCTTCATGCCCCAGTCCGACACTGGATGCTGCAGTAAAAGGATTCCCAACCCCCCCCCCCCCCTATCTACAGGGTAGAGACTTGCTGCAGATGCAGTGGCATACCCTCCAGCTGTACCTTTTTGGCAGGTACAGTACCTTTTTTTATGGCCTGTACCGATTTTTGGCTCTCCAAACTTCCATTGGAAGTATAGGAAAGGGGGCGTGGCCACGTCACTGTACCCGTGGCCACGCCCCCTTTTCGGATTTGTAGTGATTTTTATGTGTAAATTGTTCGAGGGTATGTTGCTGCAGATGCAGTGGGCCTATTTTGGGGTGTGGACCTGGAGCTGCAGCTCCATCAGCCCCATTGTTAATCCTGCTCTGGGAACACACTGCAACCAAGTGGCAGAGCCTACCATTGTATTTAACTTGTTTAGGAGGGCGTTTCTCGCCCAATCAACTGTGGACTGGGTGTGAGAGACCTGCTGCTAACCCAATGAGAGCTCCTAGCCACGCCCAGCGTTATACACACACAGGCACAGAGTCACAGATCTGGGCTATTGTATAGGAGTGAAATTATATAATATATATATATGTAATTACATATATACATACATACATACATACATATATCTATATCCATCCAAAAATGTAAAAAGTATAGATGGAGTGAGGTAGCTAGACATTTATGGGCCATATAGCAAAAGGATTTAAAGTGCCCCCTTCGGGGGTAGGGGAGGGGGACCATATACATAAGGTTGTGAAAGCCTCCTATCATAAAGAAGAAGCCGTCGGCCGTATCCGCCGTCGGGCAGCTCGGTAGCGGATCACCGAGTCTGTAGGGAGCATAAAAGAAGAAAAAGCACATCAGGGAAGAGGGTCCTGCCTGTGAGAGCTTATATTCTAATTGTTTTACCTATACCAGCGAAACTAGAAGCTTTGCAGGATAGGAAACCATGGTGGTCATTCAGAGTTGTTCGCTCACTAGCTACTTTTAGCAGAAATGCAAACACAAAGCCGCCGCCCTCTGGGAGTGTATCTTAGCATAGCAGAATTGCTAACGAAAGATTAGCAATTCTGCTATTAAGTATTTCCTTGCACTTTCTGAGCAGCTCCAGACCTACTCCTAGACTGCGATCACCTCAGTCCGTTTAGTTCCTGGTTTGACGTCACAAACACGCCCAGCCACTCCCCCGTTTCTCCAGCCACTCCTGCGTTTTCTGCTGGCACGCCTGCGTTTTTTAGCACACTCCCGGAAAACACTAAGTTACCACCCAGAAACACCCACTTCCTGTCAATCATTCTCCGATCAACAGAGCGACTGAAAAGCTTAGTTCGCCCGTGAGTAAAATAGCATAGTTTTGTGTAAAATTGCTTAGCGCGTGCGCCCTGCAGTGCATACGCATGCGCAGAACTGCCGGATTTTAGCCTATTAGCAATTCTGCTAAAAATAGCAGCGAGCGAACAACGTGGAATGACCACCCACGTGCAGACATCAAACATAGGGTCTGATTCATGTTTGTAAGTAAAGCAAAAAGGCAAGTTACTGTGTCTGGAACAAAACATGTTGCAAGGGGAGCAAATACATTTATATTTATTCTGTGCAGGGTAAATACTGGCTGCTTTTACATGTAGCCCACAAAATGTTAGCTTTATTTTTACACTGCTATATAGGTTTCAGTTCGAACACATCCCACTCAAATCTAAATCTCTGCGTGTTACATCTGCCCCACCTGCATTGGAACATGGTTTTGCCCATTTGCTTGCTTTCTTGATTTACTTACAAACCTGAAATCAGGCTCATAGTTGGGAGATACACCACCGCACATTACAGAACAAGAAAGAACTGATGAATACCATCAGTCTCTTTATGTAAAATGAAAGATACTGCTGATTCTGGGTCATATTGATAAACATAAACGCAGCAAAGAAACCCAGGCAGTTCACCAATATGAGTTTTTATTTGGCAACGGACAATCAAAGAATTTCTGATAAATACAAGACTTCCTGGTGTGTCAGACTTCCTACAGTCACTGTGAGGAGCATCATTCTATGGGCCAGATTCATCATACCCGATCGTTGTTGTGCGAAAGCGCACAGCGGCCGATCATTGAATGACTGCGAATGCACTGCAAAGCGCAGGCACATCGCTAAACAGCGACAGGATGGTGCAAAAATTTAGACTGAAGGGCGTTTGCAAGGTGACTGACAGGAAGAGAACGTTTGGTGGGTGGTAACTAGACATTTTCTGGGAGTGTCAGGAAAAACGCAGGCGTTTCTCATGCGTTTTCAGGGCGGGTGTGTGACGTCAGCTCCGGCCCCGATCAGCCTGCTAGTATCGCACTGTAGGAGTAAGTCTTGGGCTACGCACAGACTGCACAGCCTAGAAAAATCATTCGATGGTGAGTGAGTTGCAAACGGATTTGCAGCTTTGTGGCGGAATTTTTGCACTGCGTACACATGCATTCACACACTTGCACGGGGCGGGTCTTCACTTTCCCTGGGTGGTGACTATCTGATCACAGACCTCTGCAAATTTGCAGTACAGCGATCAAGTCTGAATTAGGCCCTATTGGCCCATACACACAGTGAGATTCGGGCTATGCCCGATTCTCACTATGCGATAGGGGCCAGGACGGCACATAGTCAGTATCACAAGCACACTCATTATGTGCTTGCGATACTATGTGCGATTTAGTCTAAGTGTCAATTTTGACTATCTCTTCTCTAGAGATAGTCAAAATTGACTTGCCTGCACAGTCTATCTATTCTTGCGATGCCGACCGCGCATCGGAATCGAATCGGGATCGCAAGGTGACTTTCACCTTGCGATCTGCACTAACTTTTCTTACGATTTTGACTATATAGTCAAAATCGTAAGAAAAAATCTCACCGTGTGTACACGTCATATGACAGATTGTCAGAAGTGTGCAATGCTACAGCACATTGCAGGTAAAAGATATACATTGTGGAAGAAGTCACTGTTACTAAAGTACTGTACTTTTGTTCTTAATGGAATATCGGTAATGCTGAAAGCTTCACAACTGATATAAAAAATAAGAAAATGATCTCAAATATACAGCCAGTTCTTAGAATAACTGAATATGCAACTTACGCATTTTTAGCAGCGCCAAACTCCAGATTTGAATTATGTCCCATCAGGTGGCTGCAGAGATAATGATCAGAATATATAAAAAGGTCCCTTTGTTCCCAGGAAGGTATAACATTTTTCCACAGTAATCTATAGAGTTAAACACTGAAACCCCTGGAATGTACTCAGCACGGTTGAAAATCAGGGTTTCCTGGTCTCCAGGCTTTTTAAATGAGCCAGTAGAATGTTAGCAGCTGCTACTAGATTGTTCACAGCTGCTGGTTCTGTACAAAAGGGGTATAAACTAAATCTATATATTGTAATCTGAGTCCTGCACTGGATAGAATTTTAAGCACCCAAAACAAGCAAATCTCGCCTAGAGCAGGAGTCAGCAACTACGCCTCCTGCTGTGGAAATTAACAAAACAAAACAAAAAACCCACACCATACTACAGATTAAAAATTACAATGTCAATTTTATTTATTTTTTAAAACAAAGTTAGCATATTACTGCAAGACAGACAAACGGACAACAGTCAAATATACATCACTATGTAAAGAATACATGGTGCTATATATAATTTTAGTTAAAAAAAAACTACATGGTATAAAAAAATTAAAATATCAGGACTGTCTGACAGTAGGGTGTTGCAGGCGGCTTCAGTATGAAATCCCGGCGGTCAGTATCCAGACGCCAGCATCCTGATAACGGCAATCGCGACAGGGGTGAGTTGCCTATGTTCTCCCCTCTCCTGTACCCCCTAACCCCCCCCCCCCCCCCTTACTAGTGCCTAATCCTAACCTCCCACCGGTGGTGCCTAAACCTAACCCCTACCCCCCCCCCCCTCCTACAGCCTAAATCTGCCCCTGCCCCTTACCTTACCCCAACAAACCCAAGCACCCCCCCAGTGGTGACTAACCTTAACCGCCCCCTGTGCAGGCTTTCCCCAACCTCCCCCACCCCACAGCCTAACCTTAATGAGGTGCGTATAAACCTAACCTCCCTACCGCAGCCTATTTCTAACTCACCCGTCAATGCTTACCATCGGGATCTTGGCAGTGTTCCGACAGCTGTCGGGATTCCAGTGTTGGTATTATGGCTGCCGGTACCCTGAACGTATACTGTTGCAGGCATGGTGGTGTATAGACATCGAATTTGAGGTCTCTAAGAGGTTAAATAAGCAAATCTTTTAAATAAGTGGAGAAGCTGCTCACTGCAACTAACCAGCTTCTGTCATTTTTCTAGCACAGCCTGTAAAATTAAATTTCGAAATGTATTGGTTGCTAGGGGCAACATCTCCACGTTATCTCTCTCCCAGATTTGATAGGACTCCCCTAAGGGAAATAAATTGTGTGTAAAGGGTATGGGGATGGAGGCAGTGTGCAACATAGGCAAGGATTCTGAATTCATTGTTGCCAGGTAAGGACTGGCTAGTCTTTTCATGGGAATTACTTTAATACTGATGAGAGGTTAAGGGTTTTCTTTTTTTGTATAAACATCAGGTGATATTACAGGCTAAAATTGGAAGAAAACTGCCTCCTAATCCATTAATGATGCGCCTGACTAAACTAGTCACTGGAAGTACAGTTCCTAGTAATCTGTATCTTTTCACTTTATTCTTCAGAGCTATCACGTGATATATTGAGGGGCAAGCACTACTTGGTCCTGTGGACAGCTTCAAGGAGGTCAGCACTTCCCATCTCCTGCCAATACAGCTGAAGGGTAGATTATCTCAATTCAGCTGTCGAATACTGGATGCCTGAAGGTGGATCAAAGTTTCTCTGTTCTGTAAAGCTGGGCGTGGCTCTCCTTCACTCAGCCCCTAGGTTAGAGATATGTGGTCGCAGGTGTGTTCTTTCCCTGTTCTCTGCTCCATGAAGCTGGGTACACACTTGTCCATTCCTCGGCAGATCCGACTCCAGTCCAACCATTCTGTCCAACATTGGGCAAGTGTGTACCCACTGCCGACCGACCACTTTCCCTGATCGTGGTCTCCCGTCGGGTCTCCTGTTTTTTTTACATGCTTAAAATCTTGAACCACCGATCAGGTGACCGATTCTGCAGTGTGCAGGCTGCTAAAACCAGAGCAGGTGACAGATCTCTGGTCCCGGTAGCCCAACACACCATCAGCGGTGGTGCTGAATCCAGAGTCCGTCGCCCTTATATATAACATTTTCATAAATTTTGGCGCTGTACACCACAACGGTGGATTTAAAAATGAAACAATGGAGAAACAACTGAAGTGCAGATTTTCAGCTTTAATTCAAGAATTTAACAAAAAAACATTTTGTTTTAAACGTATAGAAATTGCAACCATTTTTATAGATTACCCTCTAATTTCAGGGGATCAAATGTATTTATAAAAATTACCATGATCATAAATAAAATGTTCAATTTGAAGGCTGGAACCCATTGACATCACTAAATTTCTGGGTTTCCTCCATTATGCTTTGCCAGGCCTTTACTACAGCGGTCTTCAGTTGTTTTTTTGTTAGTGGTTCTTATTGCCTTTAGTTGGGTATTCAGCAAGTGAAATGCATGCTCGATCAGGTGTCTGACTCGGCCATTGCAGAATATTTCACTTTGCCTTGTGGTTACTTTTGCATTGGGTTAATGTCCATCTGTACTGTGAAGCGCTATCCAATGAACTTTGCGGAATTTGACTGAATCTGAGCAGACGGTATCTCTTCATTCAGCTGTTTCCAGCTACTGTTAAATAATCAATAAATACTAATGACCCAATGCCATTGGAAGCCATGCTATTACACTGCCTCCACCATGTTTTACAGATGTGGTATGCTTCAGATCATGAGCCATTCCAAGCCTTCACCATACATTTTTCTTGAGGATTATTAATGGTTTGAACATTGCAGTGAACACTCTATATTTGCCCTTGTGAAATCTTCTCTTTATGGTAGATTTGGATAATAAGCCTAACTTCCGTAGAGTGTTCTTCACTTAGCTGGATGCTGTGAAGGTTTTTTTTTACCATGGAAATGATCGTGCGCTCATCCATCACTGTTTTTCTGTGGATGTCCAGACCTTTTAGAGTGTCTAAACTTGCCAGTGCCTTTTTCTTTCTTAAAATGTACCAAACTGTTGATTTGGCCACTCCGAAGGTTCCTGCTATGTCTGATGGATTTGTTTTTGTAGCCTTAAGGTGTGTACACACGGTGAGATATTTTCTTACGATTTTGACTATATAGTCAAAATCGTAAGAAAAGTTAGTGCAGATCGCAAGGTGAAAGTCACCTTGCGATCCCGATTCGATGCGCGGTCCCACGCGGTCGGCATCGCAAGCCTAGATACACTGTGCAGGAAAGTCAATCTTGACTATCTCTATAGAAGATTGACTTGCCTGCAAAATTGACACCCAAAATCGCACAGTCAGTATCGCAAGTACACTCATTATGTGCTTGCGATGCCGACCTAGCCCCTGTCGCATAGTGAAAATCGGGCATAGCCCGAATCTCAGATGCGACCATGCCTGCAAGTGCTCTATCTGACCTGGTCGCACAGGATGCGACCAGTCAGATAGAGAGTGTTAGCAGCGGCAGGGAAAAGAAACTTCCCTCCGTTGCTGCTGTCAGAGGGACCGGAAGGTCCCTCTGCCTCCCTGCTCTCTTCCCCCTGTGTCTGCCGTGCTGCCGATCACTGCTGATCGGTCAGCACGGCAGGACCCCCCCCCCCCCCGCCCCCCTCCAGCGGCTGCGGACAATGGCAGCCGCTGGGGAGTGTAAAACACTCCCTAGCTGCCCCCCAGACCCCCCCTGCATACCTCGAGGCTGTCTCGGCTTTCAAAATGAAAGCCGCGATGGTCCCGATCGATGTTTCGATGATTGGGGGGGGGGGGGGGGATTTTAAAAAAAATGTTTTCTTTTTTTTTAACAAAATCATTTGGGATAGGGTTAAATTCATGTTATTCACCTAATTCACTCATAAAAAAAAAAAAAAAAAACACGACAATTTTGGAGCGTTTTTTGCGAAATAAATCATCAGTTAAGTGGTTAAGGATCGGTTGTTGTACTTGCATTAAGAGTTCCTTTTCCACATGTATCGGGTTCCAGCAACAGCTTCCAACTGCAAATGACACACTTGGAATCAACTCCAGACCTTTTGTGTGCTTAATTGATAAAGAAATAATGAATAGCCCACACCTGTCCATAAAACAGCTTTTAGGTCAATTGTGCAATTACTTTTGATCTCTTGAAAAAGAGGGGGCTACATATTAAACAGCCGTAATTCCTAAACCCTTTCTCCATTTGGATGTGAATACCCTCCAATTGAAGCGGATATTCTGCACTTTAAAATCACGTTCATTCTATAACTGTAAACATGAATGTGTTTTGGTAAAAACCTAAAATAAAAATTGGGTCAGTAACCAAATATATGAATCTATAGTGGGTTGGTTACACCACTTTCAATACCTATTTATCATTTTCACCAGGATACCAGTGTGCTATTTAACTAAACCGTGGCATGTAGGAAGCCAGAGCCACAACTGTTACTATGTTAAAAATCACATACAAAATATACTTGGAGTCTTTCAGTTGTGGTCTATTTTGTAACTTGCATGTCAAATTACCAGTTTAGTACAATTGTCATGCATATTATGTGTGTTACTATGCTGTGTTCTAAAGTCATTTCTAAAGTAAATATATTATAAATGATAATCTCCATGTTGACAATGGTAAAAAAAAAAAAAGTTCATTGAGATTATGGACTAAAAAAAAAAAAAAAAAAATTGCAAAAGTTTTAAATAAATAAATAAATAAAATGTTTGTTTGTTGAAACATGGCACTATAATCAGGAAAATGACCACAATAAGCAATTGTAAACTCATTCTATGCAGAAAAAGTATTATATACTTAAAGGAACAATGTACTCGACGATCTGTTGGTGATTTCAGTGATAACATGGAGACCATTTTGTGTCAGGGACAGTTCTGACAAATAGTACATAAGATTAGGTTTACCATAGTAACAAAAACTTTTATTTCTACTAAATGAATACCCGTGCTTCGCTACAGAATTTCAAGTATTTCCGTGCGTATAACTTTCATTTTGAATGACTTCCTAGTAAAGTAATTAGACTTGAACCTCCCACTACACGAGGCTACCACCACAGCCACAACCCAGGGGAGAGAAATACAATGTGGTACATACCAGGCTCACACTCGGGGATCCGGGCCTGGAATTCTGCTCTCACCCTCATGACCTCATCTGCAAAGGAAAACAGGAGACAGCTATAGAGGAGAAGGCCGGCCAGACCCGGCCAAACACTCACACTCAGGCGGGAGAGGGGGGACAGGTGAGGCTCACTCACTCAGTCTGAGGCTCACTCACTCAGTCTGAGGCTACCACCGTGCTCGTCGTTGCTGACGCTCTCCTCCGAGCAGTGTCCGTTGGACGCGCTGGACAGGCTATTAGTGCCGTTGGAGCGGCTCTTGGCCAGGAAGTCTGTGCTCCTGTCCATCATGCTCGGCATGGCGGCTCCCGGGTTAGTCGTCGGGACTCCTTGGTAGTAGGTAGATGGGGGCTCCGGGCTGACAACAGCGCACTCACACACAGCTTCAGCACTCCGCCAGGTGAGGGGTATCACTGCGCCGGCCAAGCGAGTCCTGTCTACAACTCACATGGGCGGCCAGGCATGATCGGAGGGGGAGTGGGGTTACAGGAGGCGGTGAGCCGTGGCCGTGTAACAGGCAGCGATGCTGGCCATGCCTGGGCTTATTCATCTCCGCGACCCCGAAAACTATGGATTTTTACATGTCACCCCCTTCCCACCCCCATCCCCAGGGGTGCTGGGGGTGTCTTACCCCCACCGTATTTTTTCCAGATTGTAAGTCATATGTGTACCAAGTTTGGTGTAAACTGCTCCAGGCAATATATAGATACTGCTTTAAAAAAATGAAGGCTAGAATTGGATATGGTCTATAACAAACATTTTCTTCTTCCACATACATTTCTAAAACGGTTACCCATTAGATTGTGTAAAATTGTCCAATATTGTGGATAAATTTCATTTGTAAAGCTACAATCTGCAGAACGAATATATCTTATGGGGCTGATGCAGCTGAACGCAGATGGCCAAAATTGCTCCTGAATTGTATGCACAGATCTAAGGCCCTCATTCCGAGTTGATCGGTCGCAAGGCGAATTTAGCAGAGTTACACACGCTAAGCCGCCGCCTACTGGGAGTGAATCTTAGCTTCTTAAAATTGCGACCGATGTATTCGCAATATTGCGATTACTAACTACTTAGCAGTTTCTGAGTAGCTCCAGACTTACTCTGCCTGTTCGATCATTTCAGTGCTTGTCGTTCCTGGTTGACGTCACAAACACACCCAGCGTTCGCCCAGGCACTCCCACCGTTTCCCCGGCCACTCCTGCGTTTTTTCCGGAAACGGTAGCGTTTTCAGCCACACGCCCCTGAAACGCCGTGTTTCCGCCCAGTAACACCCATTTCCTGTCAATCACATTACGATCGCCGGAGCGAAGAAAAAGCCGTGAGTAAAATTACTTTCTTCATAGTAAAGTTACTTGGCGCAGTTGCAGTGCGAACATTGCGCATGCGTACTAAGCGGATTTTCACTGCGATGCGATGAAAAATACCGAGCGAACAACTCGGAATGAGGGCCTAAATGCGTATGTTCTTCCATATGAAATGTTGCGTGCATCTCCATAGGTGAACTGTGCCCATCCGTTGCCAGGGTACCCTTGCTCAAGCCCATTATTAGTCACAAATGTTATAAACAGAAATAATTAGGCTTACATCCAGGTCTTCCTAATTAACTTCCATCTCTAGTTTGCCTAAGTGACAACACCCATTGTCTACTGCTAAATGTTTTTAATTAAAACATTGCATATATCTATCTCTATCTATATAGATCTATAGATCTCTCCATATATATGGGTGGTTCAATAAGGAAAGTAACGTGTGTAATGTTCTTTATTTCATACTAATTTCCCACCAGGCCAGTGCAGGTAGCCCTCACAGCCAGTCATACTGTCACAACAACAAGTGTAATATGGCGGACTGGCGGAAACATGGTCAAACATTGACATGCATAGTGTGATCAGATTTCTGCATCTAAAAAGGGTACATCAGCAGCTGAATTCATCGTCAACGTGTTGATGCGTACAGTGATAACGTCAGGTCACAGAAACAGGTTTAGGTTTGGTGCACTACATTTGATAACAGCAGGCCAGACATTCCAGAGTAGTTGTTTCGGCAACTATCCTCCTTACAGTCCTGGCTTGCCGGTGATTTCCATCTCTTTGGACGATTGTAGAAGCGCCTGAGTGGAAGACGATTTACAACAAACTGAAGTTCAGCAAGCAGTCATACCCGGTCTTCAGGAGCTTGACACAGATTTCTTCTATGCAGGGATATATGCCTTGGTGTAGTGTTGGAACAAATGCTTTGACAAGTATGGGCACTATATGGAAAAATAATCTGTACAAAAGGACATGCTATTGATTAGGAGTATAAATTTACGCAACATTTTTGCATAGTCCGTTTCCTAAATAAAAGAATGCTCTTCACCTTCTTTGGTCAGAAACAGAACAGCTCCTATCCCTACATCTGATGCATCAGTCTGCGTAACAAATTGTTTTAAAGTCAGGTGTCATCAAAACTGGTAAACATCAGTTTAACACCTGAAAAGTCTTTCTCCCTCAGGATTCCACTTAATCATAACTGTTTACCAGAGATTAAGAATGGGAAGGGGTGCACAGGGTGCCCACTATAATTTAATCACAGCCACAGTGCAAAGCTGTAACTGCACTGCAAGCTGGAGAAGAGAATGAGGTGGAGTTCAAGTAGAGGGCAGGTTACGTGGCACTATAACGACAGAAGCATGGGAGAGATGAGGAGGAAGAGCTTCTGCAGACCCAGGTCACAAAGTGACAAAACAGCATATCTAGCAGCCAGCCTACAAGGTACGGGGAACACTCTGCATGTATATATGTGTACAGTATAAGTCTGTGACTATAAATGTGTGTGCCTGTATATATGTATGAGTTTAGGAGTGTTACTATGCATGTATATACACTAAATGGACAAAAGTATTCGGATGCCTGACCATTACACCAACAGGTACTGTAATGACATTGTATTCAAATACATATACTTTAATATGGAGTTGGTCCCCCTTTTGCAGCTATATCATCTTAGACTCTTCTTGGAAGGCTTTCCATAAGATTTTGGAGTGTTTCTGTGGAAATTTGTGCCCATTCATTCTGTAGACCATTTATGAGGTCAGGCACAGTTGTTAGACGAGTAGGCCTGGCTCGCAATCTTTGTTCCACTTCATCCCAAAGGTGCTCAATTTACGATCCACGTGGACTACGATTGGGAACGGTAACCGTGCCCGAAGCATGGCGAGCCATGCGATGGGACACGGTGCACTAATTGGGGTTCCCCGTCACTTTACGCAGAAAACGACACACACAAAAAAAAGTAAAGAAAAACCTCATGTCGACCTTTTCATGTGTCGACCATTGTCCATGTCGACCATGCCAATGTAGACCAATAGTGGTCAACCTAATGACCGTCGACCATAACATGGTCGACCATTCATACCGGTACCATTCAAAAACACTTCCACTTTCAATTATGACTCACAGCTGAATATCAGCAGGGATGAAATTTCACAAATCGTTTTATTGCAAAGGTGGTATCCTATTGAATCACAAATGTTTGCAAATGGAGACCGCATGGCTAGGTGCTTGAGTTTATACACCTGTGGCAACGGGTCTGAATGAAACACCTGAATTTAATAATTAACAGTTGTGGCCAAATACTTTTGTCCATATAGTATACTAGGTGGCTCATCTCGCCCTACGGGCGCTCTTTACACCGTCGCAAGGGGCTACGCCCGCTTAAGCATAGCACGGGCTTTGGGCGTGCAATATGTTGAATATATGGAGTATTACCTCCAAACCTAATTTGGTCATTTGTTACATATTGTGGAGACAAAGGACTTGCGACTGTGTGAACAGCGTACGCAGGACACAATGAATCACTTAGTAGGTTCTGTGGTTGGGGAAGTGGCGGGTGCGGGGGAGACACAGATGGTGGAGGGGGGCCAGGGGTGTTGCGGGTGGGGGAGGGGCGGTTGCATGGGTGCTTCGGGTGGTGGAGGGGCGGGTGGGGGGACTGGAGATGGAGGAGGGTGTCTGTAGATGCTGTGGGTGAAGGGGGGCAGATGGGGCCGGAGATGTTGTGGATGGGGGAGTGTGGGGTGCAGGATCGAGCCAGATGGGGGAGGGTGTCCTGGGGTGCGCCGAGTGGGGGTGGTGCGGATGGGGGTACGGGGTGCTGGGGGATGGGTGGGTGCTGCGGTTGGGGGAGAGCGGGTGTGGGGGTGCTAAGGGCAGCTGCCACGTACCGCTACCTCCACTGCTGCTGCTCTGTGTACATTTTTGCTGTAAAAGGGGGAAACACACACACATTGTACAGGGGCACACTGATATATGCGCACAGAGCATACAGGGGGAGCTGGCAGCCATGCAGAGGCACATACCTTCTGTTATAGTGCTGCTCCAGCACATCCTACACGGTCTGTCTCCAGCCTCCCCATTACACGACATCGCAGGAGGGCTGGGAGGCAGGAGGACGCACAGATGTGCTGTGCTCAGTGTGTGTCCAGAGCAGGGAGGGCGGCTATGGAGTCTACCCCGTAGGAGCGGGCGGCGGCAGAGACACAGCCGCCGTGAGTGACGGACGGCGCCCATCGGACACACAGCAGTAGCAGGCAGGCCGGCGAGAGGGAAGGAGGCAGGCGGTTGTTACCAGCTCCCAGAACCACACGCCGCTGATCACTCGCTCATGTGGTGGAGCGGTGTGAAACAGACGGGTGAGGTGGACGGGGCGGTGCAGGGGGTTCGGGTCGGAATTGTTTGTTGGAGGGTAATTGGAGGCGGGGTGATGGGACATCACACAAACCTCCTATATAATTGGCCAGCGCTGTGACTTCGCCCAGCGTTAGAGGCCCAGGCACAGAGTCTGGGCTATTATATAGGAGATGTATGTGTACATGTGTGTGCTCCAGTGTCCCGCGGGGAGTAAAGGCAGGGAAGGAATGTTTCACCTGCTATGCACTCGAGGCAGGAGGCAGCCCAGCAGCTAAGAAAGCAATGTAGATACACCCAGTGCAACATGAAATGGGAGTGTGATGTGTGACCACGCCTTCTTCTCATGTATGCTCCAAAAACTTGCACACGAGAACCCAATCCCTGCATCCAAGATGTTGCTCCTTAGTGCACCCCCACCCCCGGTCTTAAGTGCTCCAGGACCCCCAAAGTCTTAATCTACTGTAGCTCTGCTGTTTTTGGCAAGGTCAAAAGGACAGCAGCAGTGTCAAAATTGGGTGTAATCCTTCTGTAATACTACATGAGTCCTATGAACGATTTCACCTGCGTCGTGGCCAGTTTTGTATTGCCTCAATTTTATTAAGTTAGGGCTTTATCAGACCTCTGCCTTTGATTTACTGAAGATATTTCACCTCTTCCATCCCTAGGTAGCAGTTTTTTGGGGTTGGCCGTCAATTCTATCTCACAGATAGAATCCAATACTGCTTGTACCCTGGGTAAGACAGACTACCAATCAGGACTATGGATTACAAAATAAAACAAATATTCAGGCAAAAAATGAATATTGATAATATATTAATTAACACCACGACCTTTGAAGAACTATAGATTACAAGGTAAGCAGCAGCATATAGTCTACGAGGCCTTTGAGCATAGTCAGTCATCCTCTGAAAGGAGATGGGTGCCCCATATAAACCCAAGTGGCAACATCTAAAATGGCCCATCTGATGCAGAAAAAGTGGCCTCTTCTTTTGCAGCGTTTTTCAATGGCACTTGCCAGATAACCTTTTGTTAACTCTAGACTGGTTAAGAATCATACTGTTCCCAGCTTTTCAATTAGTTAGTTCACCCTTACAAGGCATTGGGTAGGCATCACACACTATTCAGTTTACAGAAATCAGTGCACAAGCGTAAGCTTCCACTGAGTTTCAGAATGAGTACAATGGGACTTGACCTCACAAAGTGACAACTCAATTATATCTTACTCCAGCATTAATTTAAATTTATTTAAACTGCACCTTTAGAATTCTGGTATTTTATAGGGTTTTAGGTAAACCTTAACCCTTGGTTTAGTGAACAAGTCATGTTCAATGATTGTTTTCCAGGAATTTCAGAAACCATCTCTATTTCTTACAAGAAATTCCTTTAGCCTCATCCTCTTGCAAAGATGAGAGGGTTTTGGCTATTATTACATCATGAACTAGGGAGGTAGAGAAGTTACCGGTGAGACCAGGGTTCCTGACAGAGCTACTCTATCCTTCCAAGGTTTTAGCTCTGGTAGCCCATGGTAGCTCTGTTCCGGCTTTACTTTCCCGGGCTAGTAAACTTTATAATTAACCTCACCTACTTTTTCTATGCCTTCAAATGGTCTGTGCCACTTTGCCAAAAATGTTATTTGTACAGTGGGAACTAAAATAAGCACTCTGTCCCCAGAAGCAAACGTAATTGTGTATCACAATTGTACACGCATTGTTCTACCTTTTGAGCCTGTTCCATGTGCTCTTTCACCATTGGCAGTACAGTGGCTATTTGAGAAATATGTTCATGGACAGTTTTACAAAGATTGGTATGCCCCTCCCATGCCTATTTTGCAATATCCATCAATCCCCTTGGATGCCTCACATACAGCAAATCAAATGGCTAAAAAAAAAACCATTGAAAGACTATGGAACTTCTCTAAAGACCAGCAAAAAACAGTAGCACATTTTTATGCAGCAGCCAATTAACAGCACACCTGTCCACTTGCTTTGTATAAGTAGCCACAGCTAGCTTTATTTAGCAGCACAAAATCAAACAAAACATAAATCCTAATCAAAGGTAACCTTCTCAAAGTGGAAGGACCCAATGTTCATACCACAAAACAGAATTTAAACACAGAACTTACAGTAGCAGTGTCTCTCAACAGGCCTGCCAACCTGCTCCCCAGATATCGAGACCTGGACTAGCACACCGACACGCCTCTATTAGCCTCACACAGATGATCTGAAAATCAGGCTTGCTTATTAACTGGAGTAATTACCAGACAGAGTAATGCTCCGCATACGCAGTCCAATTATCAGCCAATAATCAACTGTTCGGGCAGCTAATAATAATGTGTTGCTAAGACTGATCAGTAATTATCGGCCGTCGAACATTATGAAATCAATTTTATCTGACAGTGTATGCCCGCTTTAGGAACCTGGAGCCTTTTTATTAACAAAAAAAAAAAAAGAAAAAAAAAACAGCACATGATGATAGTTCTAATAAATAAAAGGAACACAAGTTGATTAAACATAGCTGCCCATACTTCCAGACGGGATCCGGACTGAAAGTAACTAGGTCGACAATGTCTAGGTCGACCACTATTGGTCGACAGTAACTAGGTCGACAGGGTGTCTAGGTCGACAGGGTGTCTAGGTCGACATGTTCTAGGTCGACAGGTCAAAAGGTCGACATGAGATTTTCACAATTTTTTTCTTTTTTTTTACTTTTTCATACTTAACGATCCACGTGGACTACGATTGGAACAGTAATCTGTGCCGAGCGAAGCGGTAGCGGAGGAGCCATGCCCGAAGCATGGTGAGCGAAGCGAGCCATGCGAGGGGACACGGTGCACTAATTGGGGTTCCCGGTCACTCTACGAAGAAAACAACACCAAAATAACATTAAAAACTTATGTCGACCTTTTGACCTGTCGACCTAGAACATGTCGACCTAAAGACCCTGTCGACCTAGTTACTGTCGACCAATAGTGGTCGACCTAGACATTGTTGACCTAGTTACTGTCTACTTTCAATACCACACCCCTTCCAGACAGCCAATGTGATTTTTTGTATAAAAACAGAGGCCACAAATTGTGTGGATGGAACATGAAATGAATGGCAAACCCAAATCACCATCTTATCACAGTAGGCATAAAGGAAGTCAGACTATGACAGTGATCCAAAATTATCATGTACTGTATGGCCATCAAGGCCACAGGAACATTCAATCCATCACCATGTCTAAACTACAACACACTGCTTGCTCAATGTTGCTGCTTATGTAAAACAATAATGAGTACATTATACAGTACAAAGAGTTTTAGGAAAAACGCTTAAAAAAAAAAACCACGAAGAAGTTTGAAACAGTCTCATCGTTTTCAGACACCAGGAGACAAAGATAGTTTGGGATCTAGCCTAAGGTTACATTGCTAGGACCTTAAATTGTGAGCACCATGGGGGTAATTCCAAGTTGATCGCAGCAGGAAATTTTTTAGCAGTTGGGCAAAACCATGTGCACTGCAGGGGGGGCAGATATAACATTTGCAGAGAGAGTTAGATTTGGGTGGGTTATTTTGTTTCTGTGCAGGGTAAATACTGGCTGCTTTATTATTACACTGCAATTTAGATTGCAGATTGAACTCACCCCACCCAAATCTAACTCTCTCTGCACATGTTATATCTGCCTCCCCTGCAGTGCACATGGTTTTGCCCAATTGCTAACAGAATTCCTGCTGCGATCAACTTGGAATTACCCCCCATGCCCTGGAAGGAGCACTGGTGCCCCTATGTCCCCTTTATTAAAAACCTTTCTGCTGTGCCTATTGTCAGATACATAACAAATGTATAAACTATTAAGACTTATTAGCAGAAGAAAGCAGATAGAAACAAATATATTGTTCAAGGTTACACACTCTAATTTTTATCATGAATCAAGATTTTATACTTATACTAACTAATATACAATCTTATACAGACTTCAGGTCTGATTCAGGTTTGTTAAAGCAAAAAAGCACACAACTGGGCAAAAGCATGCTGTACTGCAGGTGGGGCAGATGTAATGTGCAGAGAGAGTTAGATTTGGGTGGGGTGTATTCAAACTGAAATCTAAATTGCAGTGTACAAATAATGCTGTCTAACATGTGTGGTCTACATGGAAAAGCAGCCAGTATTTACCCTGCACAGAAACAGTCTAACCCACCCAAATCTAGATCTCCCTGCACATGTTACATCTGCCCCAGCTGCAGTGCAGCATGGTTTTGCACAGTTGTGTGCTTTTTTTTTTTGCTTTGCTAGCAAACCTGCATCAGGTCCAGAGTCTGTGTACAAAACAAAATGGAACTTAGCATGGAAAAATGCTGTGGCCGCTGCATTGTAGCACTTCATATACAGAATCACATACTCAGTAGGGGTTGGGTATACGTGACCAGCTGTCAGGAAACCGCCAGTCAGCATACCTCCGCCGGTATCCTGGCAGCGGAATGCCGATGGAGGGTGTGGGGGATTCGGGCGCAACAAGCCCCTTGCAGGCTCGCTAAATTCGCCATGCTGCGGGCTTGGTGGCGACCGCCTATTCCCACTCTATAGGTGTCGTGGACACCCAAGGGTGGGAATAGTTCCTGCTAGTCAGCATGCAGACTGTCGGGACTCTCAGGGGGCTGGATGCAGGGGGAGGTGTTGTGACCGGCGGTCTCCTGACCACCTGTCCCATAACTACATCCCCTCAGTAGCACACAGATAAGTGTTGAATATCAAATTAAATCAGCACAGTCGCCTAGTGCATCCTAGTCACAATGCGACTAAAGGTGGGTACACACTAAGATATATCTGCCGATCAATTGATCGGCAGATGTATCTATGGACGGATCGGGCAGTGTGTTGAGCATACACACTGCCCGATCCGTCGGGGACGGACGTCATGAACTGGGCGGGCGTGTACACACACCTGCCCAGTTCAGCTGTTAATCACCGCCGGCCACCCGTACACACACAGCGACGGGCCAATAGATCAGTAGATATATTGGCCGTCGGCTGTGCTGCGGGGCACACGTGATATGTCTGTGAACGACGGAGTTCACAGACATATCAGTTGTACACACTGGCCGACGGACCCGCGATATATCGGCCGATATATCAGCCAGTGTGTACCCACCTTTAGGCACATTTTCGGCAAAATAAGACGCAAAAAAAGTATCATGGGACCCAATGGGCTGTTTAGCACGACTGCAGTAACAAGGCAAAACGAGTAATACCCATTAACACTAGCATAAAAATCTCGGGTTTTTGCACATGAACGCACAACATGGGATTTTTCTTAGTGTGAAAGCAAACACCCATAACTAAGTCTGGGGGCCCTAACCCTGCTCTTTACCAGGGCTGGGACAGAGACCCAGGAAACTGCCAGCTTGCTAGACCCGGAAATTTCCCAGGTCGTAGTCTGAAAGGGCTATAACATGAATAAAGCCAATTACACACTAGATGATATCATGGACAAGGTGCCCAATTTCCGAAACATCGTTCACGATATAGTCTAGTGTGTATGCACTATGTCACCGACCATGTGCGCTCCCACACGTTGTCAGCAACATCCACATGCAGGTCCAATGGCAGCATCTCCAGTGAGTGCCATGCTGCTGAATGGTCCCCACTCAATGCTGCCGGGTTCCATCTCGAATGATAACGGGCTGGGTTCACATTGTTTAATGTGTACCCAGCTTAACAGATATACATATTTACAGATGGGAGCACAAAACTTACACATAATAAAAACACATATAGTACAGTAGTAACAAATGTGGGAATAATACGGACACTTAACAAGTGTGGCCATAGCTACCTGGCTAGGACATGGGAATGATCCGGGTAAGGTTGCAGTGTAAACGGAAGTAGTGTCGATGCAAAACGGCTGCCGTTTACACTGTATGGAAGGGCGGCGCTGGGAGATCATGTGAGATCAGCTTTGAAAATATATACCGGGGGGTGGGGTCTTCTCTATGTTTGTATGGGTTTCTCCAGATACTTCAGTTTCCTCCCATAGTCCAAAAACATACTGGCGGGTTACTTGGTTTTTGCCACATAAAAAAAAAAAAAAAAAAAACAGCCTATGGTTTATGTGTGTCCATGTGATAGTAAATATAGATTGTAAGCTCCACTGGGGCAGATACTGATGTGAATGACTGAAACATCTGTAAAGCGCTGAGCAATGTGTGTGCTATTAAAAAAAAAAAAAAAAAAGGACTGTATAACGAACCAATGAAGGTGTGTTGCGAAACTCATGCACAAGAAAAATGATCACAGGCAGTCGTGATGAGGACTTCATCTATAGCAATCCCTGTTCCCATAAAATGCTGTGTGTTCACCAGTACTCTGTAGTTACCAGGTGATTTTGTGTTGTATTCCTAATATTGGCCGCCGCCATTCAAAAATGGCGATGGCTCATTGTAGAATATGGGCTACTCACCTCAACATCAGCCTTAGGAGGATTCCTCCAAGAACCCTCTCTGGACATGGCCGCTGTGCAAGTGCGGTCAGGCTAACAGCATGTGTGCTGACCCCCTGACAGCACATCGCAGGAACAGAGCCCTGTGCTAATTAATATATCCAAGTGATACGATCGCATATTGCAATGCGATGCTGGCCGCAAATACCGCACTCAGATCATTCTGAATGTGTTATCGTTGATAAATGGGCCCTTAGATGTTTAGATAAGAACTGACAGGATTTTGCGTCAATGGATTCAGTAGACCCTGTGCAATACTGAAAAAAAAATTGAATCTTAATTACCTACCGGTAAATCTTTTTCTCGTAGTCCGTAGGGAATACTGGGAATCCATTTAGTACAATGGGGTACAGACGGGTCCACTAGGAGCCTTGGGCACTTTAAGAATTTGATAGTGTGCGCTGGCTCCTCCCTCTATGCCCCTCCCACCAGACTTTAAAAAATGTGCCGGTCATGTCGCTGGAAGCTCCTGAAGAGCTTGGAATGGATGGCACCAGCCTTCCTGTTTCGTGGGACTTAGGTGGGGGGACGGCCCAACCTCTTGAAGGGTTATTGGTCCTGTTCCCCGCTGACAGGACACTAGCTCCTGAGGAAACTATTCGCAAGCCCCACCATGGCAAGCATACATTCCCGCAGCACGCCGCCACCCCTAACAGAGCCAGACGATAGAAGATTGGCGAGTATTAAGCTGGTGTCTCGGTTAGCAGGTCATCGGCTATTATGGCGGCATGAGGGTACGGAGACGCACGGCTTCTACATGGGGCAGCTGGGTCTCCAGACTCAGTACACAGTTGCAGATGCACCGCTTCTGAGGGAGCGAACGGAGTCTAAGTATACTATACGTGTACACAGTACCCAGACTGACAGTACAGACTTAAAAAGGGGGCCGACTCCATTTTAGGCACTGAAATTACCTCAGCCAGTATAAAAAAAGTTTGGGAAGACCGCGTGCCGTTGAATGGCGAGGGCTTCACTTTGAGCTGATCCAGCAGCGCCATTTTCCCTCTGCAGTGGACACAGAAACTGACTGACAGGGACGCGCAGCTCCTCTGGAGAGACCACAGATTACCTCAGCAGTACCAGGGGGTCATAGCAGGGGAGGGGGGGGGGGGGGGAGCGCTTACTAGTGTACTAAGTCCCCAATCTGGGTACTTGGTCTGCGACCCGGCTAAGCTTGGCATTAGCAGTAAGGGCGCTGTGTGTTGGCTCCATACTATCAATGTGTCTCCCTGGAACGGCTCTTTGTGGGTTAACTGTGCATTTAACGTGTGTGTGTGTGTGTGTGTGTGTGTGTGTGTGTGTGTGTGTGTGTGTGTGTGTGTGTGTGTGTGTGCGCGCGCTGTCACAGTATGTCAGACAAAGAGTGTGTTTCATGTAAAGCACAGTGTTCCTCTTCTGCAGGGGGTTCACTGCAGTGTACTCAGTGCAGTGTACCCTCCCAGGCTAGCGGGGCAGAGCCAGCTTGGCTGGACTCCATTAGAGAATGATTTCCAATATTTCTACTAAATTTTCCCACAATGATAGAAGGACACAATACTTAAGACAATCGACCAGCGTCTCAGTCCCCTGCCATTTGTCCAAGGCTCCTAGTGGACCCATCTATACCCCATAGTAGTGATGTGCACCGGACATTTTTCGGGTTTTGTGTTTTGGATTCGGTTCCGCGGCCGTGTTTTGGATTCGGACGCGTTTTGGCAAAACCTCCCTGAAAATTTTTTGTCTGATTCGGGTGTGTTTTGGATTTGGGTTTTTTTTACAAAAAACCCTCAAAAACAGCTTAAATCATAGAATTTGGGGGTCATTTTCATCCCATAGTATTATTAACCTCAATAACCATAATTTACACTCATTTTCAGTCTATTCTGAACACCTCACAATATTATTTTTAGTCCTAAAATTTGCACCGAGGTCGCTGGATGGCTAAGCTAAGCGACACAAGTGGCCAACACAAACACCTGGCCCATCTAGGAGTGGCACTGCAGTGTCAGGCAGGATGGCCCTTTTAAAAAAATTGTCCCCAAACAGCACATGATGCAAAGAAAAATGAAAGAAAAAAGAGGTGCAAGATGGAATTGTCCTTGGGCCCTCCCACCCACCCTTATGTTGTATAAACAGGACATGCACACTTTAACGCACCCATCATTTCAGCGACAGGGTCTGCCACACGACTGTGACTGAAATGACTGGTTGGTTTGGGCCCCCACCAAAAAAAGAAGCAATCAATCTCTCCTTGCACAAACTGGCTCTACAGAGGCAAGATGTCCACTTCATCATCATCCTCCGATTCCTCACCCCTTTCACTGTGTACATCCCCCTCCTCACAGATTATTAATTCGTCCCCACTGGAATCCACCATCTCAGGTCCCTGTGTACTTTCTGGAGGCAATTGCTGCTGGTGAATGTCTCCACGGAGGAATTGATTCTAATTCATTTTGATGAACATCATCTTCTCCACATTTTCTGGAAGTATCCTCATATGCCGATTGCTGACAAGGTGAGCGGCTGCACTAAACACTCTTTCAGAGTACACACTGGAGGGAGGGCAACTTAGGTAGAATAAAGCCAGTTTGTGCAAGGGCCTCCAAATTGCCTCTTTTTCCTGCCAGTATACGTGCCTACTTGGATGCGGTCACTCATATAATCCTCAACATTCTTTCAATGGTGAGAGAATCATATGCAGTGACAGTAGACGACATGTCAGTAATCGTTGGCAGGTCCTTCAGTCCGGACCAAATGTCAGCACTCGCTCCAGACTGCCCTGCATCACCGCCAGCAGGTGGGCTCGGAATTCTTAGCCTTTTCCTCGCACCCCCAGTTGCGGGAGAATGTGAAGGAGGAGATGTTGACGGGTCACGTTCCGCTTGACTTGACAATTTTCTCACCAGCAGGTCTTTGAACCTCTGCAGACTTGTGTCTGCCGGAAAGAGAGATACAATGTAGGTTTTAAATCTAGGATCGAGCACGGTGGCCAAAATGTAGTGCTCTGATTTCAACAGATTGACCACCCGTGAATCCTGGTTAAGCGAATTAAGGGCTCCATCCACAAGTCCCACATGCCTAGCGGAATCGCTGTTTTAGCTCCTCCTTCAATGTCTCCAGCTTCTTCTGCAAAAGCCTGATGAGGGGAATGACCTGACTCAGGCTGGCAGTGTCTGAACTGACTTCACGTGTGGCAAGTTCAAAGGGTTGCAGAACCTTGCACAACGTTGAAATCATTCTCCACTGCGCTTGAGTCAGGTGCATTCCCCCTCCTTTGCCTATATCGTGGGCCAATGTATAGGCTTGAATGGCCTTTTGCTGCTCCTCCATCCACTGAAGCATATAGAGGGTTGAATTCCACCTCGTTACCACCTCTTGCTTCAGATGATGGTAGGGCAGGTTCAGGAATGTTTGCTGGTGCTCCAGTCTTCGGCACGCGGTGGCTGAATGCCGAAAATGACCCGCAATTCTTCGGGCCACCGACAGCATCTCTTGCACGCCCCTGTCGTTTTTTAAATAATTCTGCACCACCAAATTCAATGAATGTGCAAAACATGGGACGTGCTGGAATTTGCCCAGATGTAATGCACGCACAATATTGGTGGCGTTGTCCGATGTCACAAATCCCCAGGAGAGTCCAATTGGGGTAAGCCATTATGCGATGATGTTCCTCAGTTTCCGTAAGAGGTTGTCAGCTGTGTGCCTCTTCTGGAAAGCGGTGATACAAAGCGTAGCCTGCCTAGGAACGAGCTGGCGTTTGCGAGATGCTGCTACTGGTGCCGCCGCTGCTGTTCTTGCTGCGGGAGGCAATACATCTACCCAGTGGGCTGTCACAGTCATATAGTCCCGAGTCTGCCCTGCTCCACTTGTCCACATGTCTGTGGTTAAGTGGACATTGGGTACAACTGCATTTTTTAGGACACTGGTGACTCTTTTTCTGAGGTCTGTGTATATTTTCAGTATCGCCTGCCTAGAGAAATGGAACCTAGATGGTATTTGGTACCGGGGACACTACCTCAATCAAGTCTCTAGTTGCCTCAGAATTAACGGTGGATACCGGAACCACGTTTCTCACCGCCCAGGCTGCCAAGGCCTGAGTTATCCGCTTTGCAGCAGGATGACTGCTGTGATATTTCATCTTCCTCGCAAAGGACTGTTGGACAGTCAAATTGCTTACTGGAAGTAGTACAAGTGGTCTTCCGACTTCCCCTCTGGGATGACGATCGACTCCCAGCAGCAACAACAGCAGCGCCAGCTGCAGTAGGCGTTACACTCAAGGATGCATCGGAGGAATCCCAGGCAGGAGAGGACTCGTCATACTTGCCAGTAACATGGCCTGCAGGACTATTGGCTTTCCTGTGTAAGGTGGAAATTGACACTGAGGGAGTTGGTGGTGTGGTTTGCAGGAGCTTGGTTACAAGAGGAAGGGATTTAGTGGTCAGTGGACTGCTTCCGCTGTCATCCAAAGTTTTTGAACTTGTCACGGACTTCTGATGAATGCGGTCCAGGTGACGTGTAAGGGAGGATGTTCCTAGGTGGTTAACGTCCTTACCCCTACTTATTACAGCTTGACAAAGGCAACACACGGCTTGACACCTGTTGTCCGCATTTGTGTTGAAATAATTCCACACCGAAGAGCTGATTTTTTTTGTATTTTGACCAGGCATGTCAATGGACATATTCGTCCCACGGACAACAGGTGTCTCCCCGGGTGCCTGACTTAAACAAACCACCTCACCATCAGAATCCTCCTTGTCAATTTCCTCCCCAGCAACATCCATATCCTCATCCTGGTGTACTTCAACAGTGACATCTTCAATTTGACTATCAGGAACTGGACTGCGGGTGCTCCTTCCAGCATTTGCAGGGGGCGTGCAAATGGTGGAAGGCGCAAGCTCTTCCCGTCCAGTGTTGGGAAGGTCAGGCATCGCAACCGACACAATTGGACTCTCCTTGGGGATTTGTGATTTAGAAGAACGCACAGTTCTTTGCTGTGCTTTTGCCAGCTTAAGACTTTTCATTTTTCTAGCGAGAGGATGAGTGCTTCCATCCTCACGTGAATCTGAACCACTAGCCATGAACATAGGCCAGGGCCTCAGCCGTTCCTTGCCACTCCGTGTCGGAAATGGCATATTGCCAAGTTTACGCTTCTCATCAGACGCTTTCAATTTTGATTTTTGGGTCATTTTACTGAACTTTTGTTTTTTGGATTTTACATGCTCTCTACTATGACATTGGGCATCGGCCTTGGCAGACGACGTTGATGGCATTTCATCGCTGTGTGACTAAGCTAAGCGACACAAGTGGCCGACACAAACACCTGGCCCATCTAGGAGTGGCACTGCAGTGTCAGACAGGATGGCACTTCAAAAAAATAGTCCCCAAACAGCACATGATGCAAAGAAAAAAAGAGGCGCACCAAGGTCGCTGTGTGACTAAGCTAAGCGACACAAGTGGCCGACACAAACACCTGGCCCATCTAGGAGTGGCACTGCAGTATCAGACAGGATGGCACTTCAAAAAAATAGTCCCCAAACAGCACATGATGCAAAGAAAAAAAGAGACGCACCAAGGTCGCTGTGTGACTAAGCTAAGCGACACAAGTGGCCGACACAAACACCTGGCCCATCTAGGAGGGGCACTGCAGTTTTCTAGCAAGAGGATGAGTGCTTCCATCCTCATGTGAATCTGAACCACTAGCCATGTACATAGGCCAAGGCCTCAGCCGTTCCTTGCCACTCCGTGTCGTAAATGGCATATTGGCAAGTTTACGCTTCTCATCAGACGCTTTTAATTTTGATTTTTGGGTCATTTAACTGAACTTTTGTTTTTTGGATTTTACATGCTCTCTACTATGACATTGGGCATCGGCCTTGGCAGACGACGTTGATGGCATTTCATCGTCTCAGCCATGACTAGTGGCAGCAGCTTCAGCACGAGGTGGAAGTGGATCTTGATCTTTCCTTATTTTAACCTCCACATTTTTGTTCTCCATTTTTTAATGTGTGGAATTATATGCCAGTATCAATAGCAATGGCCTACTACTATATATACTGCGCACAACTGAAATGCACCACAGGTATGGATGGATAGTATACATGACGACACAGAGGTAGGTACAGCAGTGGCCTACTGTACCGTACTGCTATATATTACATACTGGCAAACTGTGCAAAAATGAAATGCACCACAGGTATGGATGGATAGTATACTTGACGACACAGAGGTAGGTACAGCAGTGACCTTCTGTACCGTACTCCTATATATTATATACTGGTGGTCAGCAAAATTATGCACTGTACTCCTACTATATACTGTCTACAATGCAGCACAGATATGGAGTGTTTTTCAGGCAGACAACGTATACTGGTGGTCACTGGTCAGCAAAACTCTGCACTGTACTCCTCCTATATAATACAGCTGCTCCCCAGTCCCCACAATTAAGCAGTGTGAGCACAGATATATGCAGCACACTGAGCGCAGATAAGGAGCGTTTTTTTCAGGCAGAGAACGGATAAAACTGGTGGTCACTGATCAGCAAAACTCTGCACTGTACTCCTCCTATATTATACAGCTGCTCCCCAGTCCTCCCCACAATTAAGCAATAAAGCACAATTAAGTTCAACAATAAACGGAGAGGACGCCAGCCACGTCCTCTCCATAACATTTCCAATGCACAAGTGAAAATGGCGGCGACGCGCGGCTGCTTATATAGAATCCGAATCTCGCAAGAATCCGACAGCGGGATGATGACGTTCGGGCGCGCTCGGGTTAACAGAGCCATACGGGAGAATCCGAGTATGCCTCGGACCCGTGTAAAATGGGTGAAGTTCGGGGGGGTTCGGTTTCCGAGGAACCGAACCTGCTCATCACTACCCCATAGTACTAAATGGATTCCCAGTATCCCCAAGGACACAAGAGAAAAGGGAATGCCAGGCCACAGCATAGACAAGCCAATGGTATGAGTAGCCAGCAGTATGATGTATTCTAACCAAGCAATAGTTTGGCAGTAGAGAACATAATCACTGACAGCGGCTGCTGCTAACCTGTCTGGCCGGGGAAAGCTAGCTTATCTCCTCCCAGCCGCTGCAGTCCTTGGCTTGACCTCCCAGTGATCGATGACTGATGTCACTGGGAGGCAGGGCTTAGGGCTGGCGGTGCTGAACAGGCTGGCTTTTACCGGATGCATCAGCTGCAGAACGTAGAAGTCAGAAAGGGCTGACAAATTAGCAGGGGAGTGGCATCCCGTGTGAAGCACTACCTCTGCTATTAACCTCCCACTGGTACTGAATGTCTGGCTGTGATTAGTAGGTAGTACTTCCTATGGGAAGTCACTGCCACTGCTATGCAGTCCCAGAGGATGGAGGATTTTACTGGGGAGCTGCAGCCCATACGGAAATTCCGCCACTGGTTCACTGATGAGGAGAAATGAGACAGATAGAAGTATGCAGAACGCAATAGAAAAGGCTGAAAAGTGGCTAAGTGAAAAATCAAAAGGTTTACAAGCAAAAGGTTGGTTCGGGCAGCAGACACACTGACACATGAGAACATTAGCATGTAAAATGAAATAATTAGCAAGGTACTACTCCTAGGTGCTGCTATTTAAAGCATCTGGGACTAATAAGATTCCATCACAGAGCCAACACCCTAACAACCTCCCTGTTCCTTACAAGGAGCTCTGAGAAAGTCTAATATCAGGTGAGATAAAACACATTAGCAGAACACTTTCCCTGGATGGTCAAGATCTTTTGCCATCGTTGGAAGTATGGAAAAGGAAAACTGCTGCACTCTTGTGAAATCACAAAGATTTATATATCCAACGCAGGTAGTCACCAGTAGTGTCATGCACCGACTGCAGGCATGCCCAGATTCTTTTAGAACACAGGTTCTCAAACTCGGTCCTCAGGACCCCACACGGTTCATGTTTTGCAGGTCACCTGTAGATTTTTCAAATGTGACAGTTGGTGATACACAGTGCAGCTGCCGGGTGACATGGAAAACGTGAACCGTGTGGGGTCCTGAGGACCGAGTTTGAGAACCACTGTTTTAGAACATTTCTATCGTATTATTGCTGCACGGATTTTGGTCCGAATATTGCCATGTATACAAGTGAAATTATCTGGATCTGCGTAAGACAGGGAGATACAAATTGCTTTAAGGAGCAAACACGCGGTGCGACCGTGCGGCGGCTGATACTGACTATATTGATGCCAGAGGCATGAGCTTCCGATAAAGACAGAATTGGCCCTGCCTGCACCCACTCTATTTCATTGCGATGCCGATCCCACGGGACCACGCATCGGCATACACATGGTGCGAAATGCACTATATTCAGTTCCAATATGGACTATATAGTCCATATCGGAGGTAAAATCTCACCGTGTGTATGCAACTTTATACAGATATGCTTTGGATATTTTTCTGCAAATTTAAACAAACTTTGTAACAATTGGATATTGCTTTAATGGATACAAAATATATATATATTTACTGATTCAGCATATCTCCAAATACAGTGAAGTATAGACCACACAGAGGCATACAGACAGTTCGGGACTTGTGTTACCTGATGTGTCCTCTGTATTTATTTTGAAGATCTTTGATTTTATATAATTGTATCACTAGGGAATAACAATATCTAATTGCTTGGAATGTTCAATTGGAGTGTTACTTTTTTTTTTTTTTACTTTCTGACAAACCATCTGAATTCTTAATCATATATAGTACTATGTTATTTTATTTATAATCACTCATGAATCACAGGTTTGAGTGTAGTGGATGCACATTCTAGGGGTCCTGATGTCTATGAGATAAAGTCTATTTCATTTGCAAAAGCTGTTTTTAGAACAATATTCTCCAGAAAGGAATTACCCGCACAATCTTGTAGTTCTAACGGACGTCCGGCCAGAGATTCGTCAATAGTGATAGCGGAAAGCATTAACATGAGCATCCAGCCATCAATGCATTAACTGCAAGATTCAAGACATTTAAGAAGGCAATCAAGGCCATGAGCCAATAGTAAATTACAACACAAATTCAACAATTATTCTTTTCTGTTAATCAAAAATAATGAACATGCTACTATAGGGCAAACACCAGCAATAAAGTTCCTCAGCAAGAACCTGAGATCTCACAGGGACTTATTGAAACTATATAAGAGAAGTAGTCTATAACATACAAAGCAAAAATCTGTAATAAAAAGATTTATTTTATTTATTAACAGTTTCTTATATAGCACAGCATATTCTGTTGCGCTTTACAATTAGAACAGTAGTTGAACAGAACTGGGTGAAAACAGACAGGCACAGAGGTAGGAAGGTCCTGCTCTCAAGCTTACAATCTATAGGGAAATAGGCATTGATACACAAGGATAGGTGCTACCTATTGCATAATGGTTCACCAGATTGCAAAGGCTCTTAATTGGTTGTATGATACAGCCACACAGCAATGTTGGCTAAGGGTCAGGAGGGTGTAAAAAAGTGAAGAGAGAAAATATGTGAGATTATGGGGCAGATGTAATAACCAGGAGAGGACATAAGGAAGTGATAAAGCAGTGGTAAGTGCAAGGTGATAACGCACCAGCCAGTCAGCTCCTAACTAACTTTTCAAATCTGTAATGATTGGCTGGTGCGTTATCACCTTGCACTTATCACTGGTTTATCACTTCTCCAAGTTAATACATCTGCACCTATGTGTGGAATGTACAGAGGGGATGTAATTAGATAGGGAGGCATTGAGCGTTATGTGGGTGGGTGCAGGATTTGATAAGCTCGTCTGAAAAGGTGAGTTTGAAGGTTTGTAGACTAGAGGTTTTGTGCATGGAGGGCATGCCACAGAGTGGGTGAAGCTCGGGTAAAGTCCTGTACTTTTGAGTTGGAGCAAGTAATGCGTGTGGATTAGAGACGCAGATCTTGTGCAGAGCGGAGAGGTCAGGTAGGGAGATATTTCAAAATGAGTGAAGAGATGTACATAGCTGTAGTTTGGCTAATGTCATTGTATGCAAGTAAAAGTCTATTATATTGAATACCGGTAACCTAGAAATGTCAAATGTTGATCAGGATGTGTTAGCACAAGACTATTGAATTGACAAATGCAACCAGGAAAAATAAGATTTTAAACCTACCAGTAAACCTTTTTCTCCTAGTCCGTAGAGGATGCTGGGTACTCCGTAAGGACCATGGGGTATAGATGGGCTTCGCAGGAGATATGGGCACCTAAAAGAACCTTCTAGTATGGTGTGCACTGGCTCCTCCCTCTATGCCCCTCCTCCAGACCTCAGTTAGAGAACTGTGCCCAGAGGAGATGGACAACACGAGGAAAGGATTTTGTTAAACTAAGGGCAAGATTCATACCAGCCCACACCAATCATACCATATAACCTGGAATACACATAACCAGTTAACAGTATGAACAAACAACAGTACCGGTCCAAGACCGCGTCTAACTGTAACATAACCCTTATGTAAGCAATAACTATATACAAGTCTTGCAGATTTTCCGCACTGGGACGGGCGCCCAGCATCCTCTACGGACTAGGAGAAAAAGATTTACCGGTAGGTTTAAAATCTTATTTTCTCTTACGTCCTAGAGGATCCTGGGGACTCCGTAAGGACCATGGGGTTTATACCAAAGCTCCCAATCGGGCGGGAGAGTGCGGATGACTCTGCAGCACCGACTGAGCAAATGCTAGGTCCTCATCAGCCAGGGTATCAAACTTGTAGAATTTAGCAAAAGTGTTTGACCCCAACCAAGTTGCTGCTCGGCAAAGCTGTAATGCCGAGCCGCCCAAGAAGAGCCCACCTTCCTAGTGGAATGGGCCTTTACTGAATGCGGTAACGGCAATCCAGCCGTAACATAAGCCTGCTGAATCGTGTTACAGATCCAGCGAGCAATAGTCTGCTTCGAAGCAGGCGCGCCAATCTTGTTGGCAGCATACAGGACAAACAATGCATCTGTTTTCCTAATTCTAGCCGACCTGGCTACATAAATTTTTAAGGCCCTGACTACATCCAGGGACATGGAATCCTCCAGGTCACTCGTAGCCACGGGCACCACAATAGGTTGGTTCATATGAAATGAAGACACCACCTTGGGTAAAAATTGAGGACGAGTCCTCAATTCCACTCTATCTACGTGAAAAATCAAGTAAGGGCTCTTGTAAGACAAGGCCGCCAATTCTGACACACGCCTCGCAGATGCCAAGGCTAACAACATGACCACCTTCCAGGTGAGAAAGTTCAACTCCACCGTTTTAAGCGGTTCAAACCAGTGTGATTTAAGGAACTGCAACACTACAATCAGGTCCCATGTGCCACCGGGGGCACAAAAGGAGGCTGGATGTGTAGTACTCCTTTTACAAACATCTGGACTTCTGGGAGAGAAGCCAATTCCTTCTGAAAGAATATTGACAAGGCCGAAATCTGTACTTTAACAGAGCCTAACTTTAGGCCCATATCCACTCCTGTATGTAGGAAGTAGAGAAAACGACCCAGATGGAAATCTTCCGTAGGAGCATTCTTGGTTTCACACCAAGAAACATATTTCCGCGAGATACGGTGATAATGTTTTACGGTCACCTCCTTCCTAGCCTTTATTAGAGTAGGTATGACCCCCTCCGGAATACCCTTCTCCGCTAGGATCCGGCGTTCAACCGCCATGCCGTCAAACGTAACCGCGGTAAGTCTTGGAACATGAAGGCCCCTGCTGTAACAGGTCTTCCCTTAGAGCAGGGGTGTCAAACTCAAATTCATCGGGGGCCGCATCAGCAGTTTGGTCCCCATCAAAGGGCCGGTTGTATCTGTAGGTCTATGTGTCCACTCTTTATTATCATAAATTAATGTCACTGCATTCAATTATTATGTGCCCCCTTTTATAGTGCCCAGCCATCTGCCCCCTTTTATAGTGCCCAGCCATCTGCCCCCTTTTATAGTGCCCAGCCATGTGCCCCCTTTTATAGTGCCCAGCCATGTGCCCCCTTTTATAGTGCCCAGCCATCTGCCCCCTTTTATAGTGCCCAGCCATGTGCCCCCTTTTATAGTGCCCAGCCATCTGCCCCCTTTTATAGTGCCCAGCCATCTGCCCCCTTTTATAGTGCCCAGCCATCTGCCCCCTCCATTTACTTTACTTACCTTTTACTTCTTTCTTTCTTTTACTTCTTTCTTCTTGCTCCTCTCCGCGGCGTCCGCGCGCTCCTCTGATCCCTGGAGATGTCGGGCGGACGTCACGTCCGACACCCAGGGAGCAGTGCGGGGCAGGAAGAAGTCGGGCCAGGTCCCGGAAGGTAAGTAAATTTTTTTTTTTAACTTGAGCCATTTTTAAAATGAATTTACTCCGTGCAGGGGAGGCTGCAAGGCTGGCGGCGGCACCGCGGGCCATCAGACGAGGTCTGGCGGGCCGGATTTGGCCCGCGGGCCTGGTGTTTGACACCCCTGCCTTAGAGGAAGAGGCCAGGGATCTTCCGTGAGCATCTCCTGAAGATCTGAGTACCAGGCCCTTCGAGGCCAGTCTGGAACAATGAGTATTGTTTGTACTCTTTCGATTTATGATCCAATACTTTTGTGATGAGAGGAAGAGGAGGAAACACGTAGACCGACTGGAATACCCATGGTGTTACCAGAGCGTCTACTGCTATTGCCTGAGGGTCCCGGCACCTGGCACAATACCGCCGAAGCTTCTTGTTGAGGCATGACGCCATCATGTCTATTCGAGGAACTCCCCAGAGATCTGTTATCTCTGCAAAGACTTCTTGATGAAGTCCCCACTCTCCTGGATGGAGATAGTGTCTGCTGAGGAAGTCTGCTTCCCAGTTGTCCACTCCCGGAATGAAGACAGCTGACAGAGCGCTTACGTGATTTTCCGCCCAGCGAAGAATCCTGGTGGCTTCCTCCATCGCGACTATGCTTCTTGTCCCGCCTTGGCGGTTCACATGAGCTACTGCTGTGACATTGTCTGATTGAATCAGAACAGGTAGGTTGCGAAGAAGAATCTCCGCTTGTCGAAGGCCGTTGTATATGGCCCTTAGCTCCAACACGTTGATGTGTAGACAGGACTCCTGGTCTGACCATAGTCCCTGAAAATTTCTTCCTCGGGTGACTGCTCCCCATCCTCGGAGGCTCACGTCCGTGGTTACCAGGATCCAGTCCTGAATGCCAAACCTGCGACCTTCTAGAATGTGAGCACTTTGCAGCCACCATAGAAGAGACACCCTGGCCCTGGGGGACAGTGTTATTTTTTGATGTAATTGTAGATGGGACCCGGACCATTTGTCCAGAAGATCCCATTGAAACGTCCTTGCATGGAACCTGCCGAAGGGAATGGCCTCGTAAGTTGCCACCATTTTCCCCAGAACCCGAGCGCATTGATGAGCTGACACTCTTTTCGGCTTCAGTAGTTCTCGGACCATGTTCTGGAGGTCCTGGACTTTTTCCAACGGGAGGAAAACTTTCTTTTGTTCCGTGTCCAGTATCATGCCAAGGAAGGCTAGTCGAGTTGTCAGAGCCAACTGTGACTTTGGTAGATTGAGAATCCACCCATGTTGCTGAAGCACTCTCTGAGAGAGTCCCACGTTCTCCAGTAATTGCTCTCTTGATCTCGCTTTTATCAGGAGATCGTCCAAGCATGGGATAATTGTGACTCCTCACTTGCGCAGGATCACCATCATTTCCGCCATTATCTTGGTGAAAATCCTCGGGGCCGTGGACAGCCTAAACGGCAACGTCTGAAACTGGTAATGACAATCATGTACCGCGAATCTCAGGTACTCCTGATGAGAGGGATATATGGGGACATGAAGGTAAGCATCCTTTATGTCCAGTGACACCATAAAATCCCCACTTCCAGGCAGGCTATCACCGCTCGGAGCGATTCCATCTTGAATTTTAATCTTTTCAGGTACAGGTTCAGGGATTTTAGGTTTAAAATGTGCCTGACCGAACCATCCGGCTTCGGGACCACAAATAGGGTTGAATAATACCATTTTCCCTGTTGGCTCAGGGGAACCCTGATAATCACTCGCTGTTGACACAGCGTTTGAACTGCAACTAGCACTACTTCCCGCTCTGGAGTAGAAGCTGGTAAGGCCGACTTGAAAAATCGGCGTGGGGGCACCTCTTCGAATTCCAGCTTGTAGCCCTGGGAGACTATTTCTATCACCCAAGGGTCCACAGCTGACTGAACCCAGACTTGGCTGAATAGTCGAAGGCGTGCCCCCACCTGAATGGACTCCCGCAGGGGAGCCCCAGCGTCATGCGGTGGACTAAGCGGAAGCTGGGGAGGACTTCTGCTCTTGGGAACCAGCCGCAGCCGGTGTCCTCTTGCCTCTACCCTTACCTCTGGCAAGGAAAGAGGAGCCCCGACCTCTTCTGGATCTATGCGACCGAAAGGACTGCATCTGATATTGTGGGAGTTTCTTTTGCTGTTGGGGAACAAAAGCTAAAAAGGTCGACTTACCCGCGGTAGCTGTAGAGATCAGGTCCGCGAGGCCGTCCCCAAACAATAAATCACCTTTGTAAGGTAAAACCTCCATATGCCTTTGAGTCTGCATCCCCCGTCCATTGGCGGATCCACAAGGCACTTCTTGCCGAAATAGCCATAGCATTGGCTCTTGAACCCAGTAAACCAATGTCTCTTTGAGCGTCCCTCATATATAAGACTGCGTCCTTAATAGGAGCTAATGTTAACAAAATTGTATCCCTATCTGTCCAAGCCGCTACTGCACTACATACCCATGCCGGCGCAAATGCCGGTCTAAGCAAAGTACCAGTATGAGTGTAGATAGAATTTAGTGTAGTCTCTTGCCTGCGGTCCGCAGGGTGGGTCCTTGAGGGCCGCTGTGTCAGGGGACGGTAGCGCCACCTTCTTGGAAAGGCGCGTTAAGGCTTTGTCCACTGTGGGAGAGGATTCCCAACGTACCCTGTCCTGTGTAGGGAAAGAGTACGCCATAAGAACCCTTTTGGTAATCTGCAGTTTCTTATCTGGAGTTTCCCAAGCTTTTTCACATAACTCATTAATTTCATGGGTAGGAGGAAAGTTTATGACCCGTTTCTTTCCCTTAAACATGTGTATCCTCGTGTCGGGCACCGAGGGCTCATCAGTGATATGTAACATCTTTTATTGCAATAATCATGCACTGAATACTTTGTCACCCTGGGGTGCAACCTTACTTCATCATAGTCGACACTGGAATCAGAGTCCGTGTCGGTATCTGTGTCCCTTATTTGTGAGAAGGGACGTTTCTGAGACCCCGACGGGTCCTGTGAGTCGGCACAATCTGTAGATTGATTACCTGCCGACGCCCTGGACTCTGCTTTGTCCAGTCTTTCATGCAGTGAAGCTACACTAGCATTTAACATATGTCACATATTCATCCAATCCTGAGTCGGCACCGCCGACTGAGACACACCACTCATCTGTTCCACCTCCTCTTTGGATAAGCCTTCCGTTTCAGACATGCCGACATACGTACCGACACCCCACACACACACACACACACACACACACACACACACACACACACACTGGGATATAACTATAAGGGGACAATTCCCCAAAGAAGGCCCTTTGGAGAGACAGAGAGAGAGTATGCCAGCACACACCAGCACCAACTGACCCAGGGAAAAAAAAAACAGATAGCGCTTTTACATATAAATGTATACAGAATTCCCCACTCACTGCGCTTTAAATATGTGCCCCCCTCTCTTATTTTCAGCCCTCTGATGCTCAGCAGGGGAGAGTCTGGGGAGACAGCGTTCTCTGCAGCCTCTGTGGAGAAAATGGCGCTGGTTAGTGCTGAGGGATCAAGCTCCGCCCCCTCACGCGGCGGGCTTCGGTCCCGCTCGAGATTTTGAAAAAAAAAATGGCGGGGATTCGTAGTTCACTGCCCCGTAGCCTAACTACATGCTTATTGCCTAAAAACGAGGTTTATTGCTGCCAAGGGCGCCCCCCCCCGCGCCCTGCGCCCATCAGTGCCATGTGTGTGTGTAAAATGTGGGAGCAATGGCACGCAGCTACCTGCTGCACGCTTACCTCATGAAGATCTGAAGTCTTCTGCAACCTGATGTCTTCTTATGTCTGACATACTCACCCGGCTTTTTTTCCCCGGCATCTGTGAGGAGGATGGCGGCGCGGCTCCGGGACGAACCCCAGGGTGAGACCTGTGTTCCGACTCCCTCTGGAGCTAATGGTGTCCAGTAGCCTAAGAAGCAGAGCCCTTAACTCTTAAGAAGTGGGTCTGCTTCTCTCTCCTCAGTCCCACGATGCAGGGAGTCTGTTGCCAGCAGAGCTCCCTGAAAATAAAAAACTTTTTTTACAGAAAACTCAGGAGAGCTCCCTGTAATGCACCCTATCTCCTCTGGGCACAAGATCTAACTGAGGTCTGGAGGAGGGGCACAGAGGGAGGAGCCAGTGCACACCATACTAGAAAGTTCTTTTAGGTGCCCATATCTCCTGCGGAGCCCGTCTATACCCCATGGTCCTTACGGAGTCCCCAGCATCCTCTAGGACATAAGAGAAATTGGTTATATATATCTTCTTGTTAATATGGGGCATATTTATAACAATACACATTTTTAATGCAGAGCTGATAAATATTTTTGCCAGATTAATATTTTCACGTGAATGTAATAAAATCTTTGTACCTAGGCTTTGATAAGAGCCTGTAATGTGAGCATACGGTTTGGTTTCATGAGCAGGCCTGGCAGCAGGAGGGGACAAAAGGGACACTTGTGATGAGCCCTGAGATTCCGAGGCCAATTCCTGTGTCCCCCTTAACTGTGCAGTGCTACAGTCATCAAGCTGAATCTTTCTCTATGAAGTAGCAGGAGGCCAGGAGCCCAACTGGATGGCTGTCGGTATCATGCAAATAAGGTTTGTTTGTGCAGAGTCAGATGCAGCGCTGCTGGAAAGCAAATACAGCATGAGGTAAGTGGGGCTAAGGAGACATGGGTCAGGTAGTGAAGACAGAGGGGGAGGTTGAGAGACATGGGAAGGCTGAGCCACAGGGAGAAGAGGAGACTGAAAGACACAGGGAGATGGGGGGAGGGGACGATACAGGGGAAAGCTGAGCCACAAGGGGATGGGGGATGCCAAGAGAGACAGGGGAATGTGGATGCTGAAAGACACCAGAAGATGGAGGATGAGAAACACGGGGATGGGAAGGATGGTGCTGGAGAGCCACAGGTGACGAGGAGGCTGGAGAGATACATGCGAGGAGAGAGGCTGGAGAGAGACAGGGGGATAAGCCAATGGCCCACCAGTGTGTGTACATACCTCGGATGGATAGGAGGTCTAAAAAAAAAATAAGATTTTACACCTACCGGTAAATCTATTTCTCGTAGTCCGTAGAGGATGCTGGGACTCCGTAAGGACCATGGGGTATAGACGGGCTCCGCAGGAGACATGGGCACTTTAAGAAAGACTTTGACTCTGGGTGTGCACAGGCTCCTCCCTCTATGCCCCTCCTCCAGACCTCAGTTAGAGAAACTGTGCCCAGAGGAGATGAACAGTACGAGGAAAGGATTCTAGTTAATCCAAGGGCAATATTCATACCAGCCCACACCATCCACACCGTATAACTTGTGATAGACTAACCAGTTAACAGTATGAACAATAACATCATCCCAGTCCAAACCGATGAAACTATAACATAACCCTTATTAAAGCAATAACTATATACAAGTCTTGCAGGAGAAGTCCGCACTTGGGACGGGCGCCCAGCATCCTCTACGGACTACGAGAAATAGATTTACCGGTAGGTATAAAATCTTATTTTCTCTAACGTCCTAGAGGATGCTGGGACTCCGTAAGGACCATGGTGATTATACCAAAGCTCCCAAATGGGCGGGAGAGTGCGGATGACTCTGCAGCACCGATTGAGCAAACAGGAGGTCCTCCTCAGCCAGGGTATCAGACTTATAGAACTTTGCAAAGGTGTTTGAACCCGACCAAGTCGCTGCTCGGCACAACTGTAAAGCCGAGACCCCTCGGGCAGCCGCCCAAGAATAGCCCCCCTTCCTAGTGGAATGGGCCTTAACCGATTTTGGTAACGGCAATCCTGCCGTAGAATGCGCCTGCTGAATCGTGTTACAGATCCAGCGAGCAATAGTCTGCTTAGAAGCCGGAGCGCCAACCTTGTTGGCTGCATACAGGACAAACAGTGCTTCTGTCTTCCTGACCCTAGCTGTTCTGGCCACATAAATCTTCAAAGCCCTGACCACATCCAAGGACTCGGAATCCTCAAAGTCACGCGTAGCCACAGGAACAATAGGTTGGTTCATATGAAAAGATGAGACCACCTTAGGAAGGAACCGAGGACGAGTCCTCAATTCCGCCCTATCCACATGAAAAACCAGATAGGGGCTTTTATGTGACAAAGCCGCTAGTTCCGAAACTCGCCTTGCTGAAGCCAAGGCTAACAACATGACCACCTTCCAAGTGAGGTACTTCAACTCCACCGTGTTGAGAGGTTCAAACCAATGTGACATAAGGAAACTTCACACCACGTTAAGGTCCCAAGGCGCCACCGGAGGCACAAACGGGGGCTGAATATGCAGTACTCCCTTCACAAAAGTCTGTACTTCAGGAAGAGAAGCCAATTCTTTTTGAAAGAAAATGGATAAGGCTGAAATTTGAACCCTTATGGACCCTAATTTTAGGCCCAAATTCACTCCAGTCTGAAGGAAGTGAAGGAGACAGCCCAAATGGAACTTCTCCGTAGGAGAATTCCTGGCCTCACACCAAGAAACATATTTTCTCCATATGCGGTGATAATGTTTCGATGTCACGTCCTTCCTAGCCTTGATCAGGGTAGGAATGACCTCATCCAGAATACCTTTTTCCGCTAGGATCCGGCGTTCAACCGCCATGCCGTCAAACGCAGCCGCGGTAAGTCTTGGAACAGACAGGGCCCCTGTTGCAGCAGGTCCTGCCGTAGAGGAAGAGGCCACGGATCTTCTGTGAGCAACTCCTGTAGATCTGGATACCAAGTCCTTCGTGGCCAATCCGGAGCCACGAGGATTGCTCTCACTCCTCTTTGTCTTATTATTCTCAACACCTTGGGTATGAGAGGAAGAGGAGGAAACACATAGACCGACCTGAACACCCAAGGTGTCACCGGGGCGTCTACCTTGAGACGGGACGCCATCATGTCTACTTGGGGCAGTCCCCACTGACCCACGATCTGTGCGAAGACTTCCAGATGAAGTCCCCACTCTCCCGGATGCAGGTCGTGTCTGCTGAGGAAGTCCGCTTCCCAGTTGTCCACTCCCGGAATGAACACTGCTGACAGTGCGCTTACATGACCTTTCCGCCCAGCGAAGAATTCTGGTGGCTTCTGCCATTGCCACCCTGCTCCTTGTGCCACCTTGGCGGTTTACATGAGCTACTGCTGTGACATTGTCCGACTGAATCAGTACTGGTTTGTCGCGAAGCAATGCCTCCGCTTGACGTAGGGCGTTGTATATGGCCCTCAATTCCAGGACGTTGATGTGAAGACAAGTTTCTAGACTTGACCAGAGACCTTGAAAATTTCTTCCCAGTGTGACTGGGTCAGTATCTGTGTCAGTGATCTGGGATAATGTGCGCTTTTGAGACCCGGAAGGTCCCGGTGCCACTGGGACAGGCACGGTCTGACTACCTGACTGTTCCCTAGCCTCAGCTTTGTCTAATCTCTTATGTAAGAAATTTACATTAGCATTCAAGACATTCCACATATCCATCTAGTCCGGTGTCGGCGTTGCCAACGGCGACCTGACAATCATGCACTCCCCCTCCTCCTTAGGTGAGCCTTCATCGTCAAACATGTCGACACACGCGTACCGACACACTCCACACACAGGGAATCTCTTTTCTGAAGACAGGTTCCCCTTTTAGGCCCTTTGGAGAGACAGAGAGAGAGTATACCAGCACACACCCCAGCGCTATATGACCCAGGAAAAAACACAGAATGTTTAGCCAGTAGCGCTGTTATATTATTTTAATATACGCGCCAATTATGTGCCCCCTCTCTACTTTAAAACCCTCTTTCACCGTGTGTCAAGCAGGGGAGAGTCCGGGGAGCTTCTTCTCAGGGGTGCTGTGGAGAAAAAATGGCGCTGGTGAGTGCTGAGGGAGAAGCCCCGCCCCCTCGGCGGCGGGCTTCTGTCCCGCTCAAAATATGTAAAACATGGCGGGGGATCTTTAATATACATGTACAGTGCCCACCTGCACATGTATATAGTTCATTTTGCCATAGGAGAGGTTTATATTGCTGCCCAGGGCGCCCCGCACCCTACAGTGACCGGAGTATGTGAGGTGTAAGGGAGCAATGGCGCACAGCTGCAATGCTGTGCGTTACCTCAGTGAAGCTCACAAAGTCTTCTGCAGCCTTTGAAGCCTTCTTTCTTCTTTTTTTCGGCTCTGTGAGGAGGACGGTGGCGGAGCGGCTCCGGGATGAACGCCAAGGACGAACCTGTGTTCCAATCCCTCTGGAGCGAATGGGGTCCAGTAGCCTAAGGAGCAGAGCCTATCATTTAAGTAGGTCTGCTCCTCTCTCCTCAGTCCCTCGATGCAGGGAGTCTGTTGCCAGCAGTGCTCCCTGAAAAAGAGAAAACCTAACAAAGATACTTTCTAGACTCAGGAGAGCTCCCTGCAGTGCACCCATCCTCCTCTGGGCACAGTCTCAAACTGAGGTCTGGAGGAGGGGCATAGAGGGTGGAGCCAGTGCACACCCAGAGTCAAAGTCTTTCTTAAAGTGCCCATGTCTCCTGCGGAGCCCGTCTATACCCCATGGTCCTTACGGAGTCCCAGCATCCTCTAGGACGTTACAGAAAATAAGATTTGACTTACCGGTAATCTATTTCTCGTAGTCCGTAGTGGATGCTGGGGACTCCGTAAGGACCATGGGGAATAGACGGGCTCCGCAGGAGATAGGGCACTTTAAGAAATTATTTGGATACTGGTGTGCTCTGGCTCCTCCCTCTATGTCCCTCCTCCAGACCTCAGTTAGAGAAACTGTGCCCGGAAGAGCTGACAGTACAAGGAAAGGATTTTGGAATCCAGGGCAAGACTCATACCAGTCACACCAATCACACCGTATAACTTGTGATAAACTTACCCAGTTAACAGTATGAACAACAATGGAGCATCAGATCAACCCTGATGCAACCAAACATAACCCTTATTTAAGCAATAACTATATACAAGTATTGCAGAAGAAGTCCGCACTTGGGACGGGCGCCCAGCATCCACTACGGACGAGAAATAGATTTACCGGTAAATAAAATCTTATTTTCTCTAACGTCCTAGTGGATGCTGGGGACTCCGTAAGGACCATGGGGATTATACCAAAGCTCCCAAACGGGCGGGAGAGTGCGGATGACTCTGCAGCACCGAAATGAGCAAACACAAGGTCCTCCTCAGCCAGGGTATCAAACTTGTAAAACTTTGTAAAAAAGTGTTCGAACCTGACCAAGTAGCCGCTCGGCAAAGCTGTAATGCCGAGACCCCTCGGGCAGCCGCCCAAGAAGAGCACACCTTCCTTGTGGAGTGGGCTTGTACTGAATTTGGAAGCGGCAATCCAGCCGCAGAATGAGCCTGCTGAATCGTGTTACAGATCCAGCGAGCAATAGTTTGCTTTGAAGCAGGAGCACCCAGCTTGTTGGGTGCATACAGGATAAACAGCGACTCAGTTTTCCTGACTCTAGCCGTTCTGGCTACATAAACCTTCAAAGCCCTGACCACATCTAGTAACTCGGAATCCTCCAAGTCACGAGTAGCCACAGGCACCACAATAGGTTGGTTCATTTGAAAGGATGACACCACTTTTGGCAGAAATTGTGGACGGGTCCGCAATTCTGCTCTGTCCATATGAAAAACCAGATAAGGGCTTTTATGTGACAAAGCCGCTAATTCTGACACACGCCTAGCTGAAGCAAAGGCTAATAGTAAGACCACCTTCCACGTGAGAAATTTTACCTCCACGGTTTTGAGTGGTTCAAACCAGTGTGACTTCAGGAAACTCAACACCACGTTAAGATTCCAAGGTGCCACTGGAGGCACAAAAGGAGGCTGAATATGCAGCACTCCTTTTACAAACGTCTGGACTTCAGGAAGAGAAGCCAGTTCTTTTTGAAAGAAAATGGATAGGGCCGAAATCTGGACCTTAATGGAACCCAATTTTAGGCCCAAAGTCACTCCCGACTGTAGGAAGTGAAGGAACCGGCCCAGCTGGAATTCCTCTGTAGGGGCATTCCTGGCCTCACACCAAGCAACATATTTTCGCCATATACGGTGATAATGTTTAGCCGTCACGTCCTTCCTAGCCTTTATCAGCGTAGGAATAACCTCATCCGGAATGCCTTTTTCTGCTAGGATCCGGCGTTCAACCGCCATGCCGTCAAACGCAGCCGCGGTAAGTCTTGGAACAGACGGCCCCTGTTGCAACAGGTCCCGTCTTAGAGGCAGAAGCCATGGGTCGTCTGTGAGCATTTCTTGCAGCTCTGGATACCAAGTCCTTCTTGGCCAATCCGGGACAATGAGTATTGTTCTCACTCCTCTTTTTCTTATGATTCTCAGCACCTTGGGTATGAGAAGAAGAGGAGGAAATATATAAACCGACTGGAACACCCACGGTGTCACTAGTGCGTCTACAGCTATCGCCTGAGGGTCTCTTGACCTGGCGCAATACCTCTGTAGCTTTTTGTTGAGGCGGGATGCCATCATGTCCACCTGTGGCAGTTCCCACCGACTTGCAATCTGCGCGAAGACTTCTTGATGAAGTCCCCACTCTCCCGGGTGGAGGTCGTGCCTGCTGAGGAAGTCTGCTTCCCAGTTGTCCACTCCCGGAATGAACACTGCTGACAGTGCTCTTACGCGATTCTCCACCCAGCGAAGAATTCTGGTAGCTTCCGCCATCGCCACCCTGCTCCTTGTCCCGCCTTGGCGGTTTACATGAGCCACTGCGGTGATGTTGTCTGACTGAATCAGCACCGATTGGTCGCGAAGCAGGGTCTCCGCTTGACTTAGGGCGTTGTATATGGCCCTTAGTTCCAGGATATTGATGTGAAGACAAGTTTCCTGGCTTGACCACAGACCTTGGAAATTTCTTCCCTGTGTGACTGCCCCCCACCCTCGGAGGCTTGCATCCGTGGTCACCAGGACCCAGTCCTGAATGCCAAATCTGCTGCCCTCAAGAAGGTGAGCACTCTGCAGCCACCACAGAAGAGACACCCTGGCCCTGGGGGATAGGGTGATCATCCGATGCATCTGTAGATTTGATCAGGACCACTTGTCCAACAGATCCCATTGAAAGGTCCTCGCATGGAACCTGCCAAAGGGAATGGCCTCGTACGTTGCCACCATCTTTCCCAGGACTCGCGTGCAGTGATGCACAGACACCTGTTTTGGTTTTAAGAGGTCTCTGACCAGTGTCATGAGTTCCTGAGCCTTCTTCTGGTCTGTGTCCAGAATCATGCCCAGGAAGGGCAGATGCGTCGAAGGAATCAGCTGCGACTTTGGAATATTTAGAATCCAGCCGTGCTGTTGTAACACTTCCCGAGAGCGTGCTACGCTGATCAGCAACTGCTCTCTGGACCTCGCCTTTATGAGGAGATCGTCCAAGTATGGGATAACTGTGACCCCCTGCTTTCGCAGGAGCACCATCATTTCCGCCATTACCTTGGTGAAAATTCTCGGTGCCGTGGAGAGACCAAACGGCAACGTCTGGAATTGGTAATGACAATCCTGTACCACAAATCTGAGGTACGCCTGATGAGGTGGATAAATGGGGACATGAAGGTATGCATCCTTTATGTCCAGAGACACCATAAAATCCCCCCTTCCAGGCTTGCGATGACCGCTCTGAGCGATTCCATCTTGAACTTGAACCTTTTCAGGTATATGTTCAGGGATTTTAAATTCAATATGGGTCTGACCGAACCGTCCGGTTTCGGAACCACAAACATGGTCGAATAATAACCCTTTCCTTGTTGAAGGAGGGGAACCTTGACCACCACCTGCTGAAGATACAATTTGTGAATTGCAGCTAACACAATTTCCCTCTCTAAGGGGGAAGCTGGCAGGGCCGATTTGAGGTATCGGTGAGGGGGCATCTCTTCGAATTCCAGCTTGTATCCCTGAGACACAATCTCTATTACCCAGGGATCCACCTGGGAGTGAACCCACCTGTGGCTGAAATTTCGGAGACGCGCCCCCACCGGGCCTAGCTCCGCCTGTGGAGCCCCAGCGTCATGCGGTGGATTTAGTAGAAGCCGGGGAGGACTTCTGTTCCTGGGAACTAGCTGTGTTGTGCAGCTTCTTCCTCTACCCTTGCCTCTGGCAAGAAAGGAGGCACCTCGGACTTTCTTGCCTTTTTGTGAACGAAAGGACTGCATTTGGTAATACGGTGCTTTCTTAGGTTGTGAGGGAACATATGGCAAAAAATTTGACTTTCCAGCAGTAGCTGTGGAGACCAGGTCCGAGAGACCCACCCCAAACAATTCCTCACCCTTGTAAGGTAAAACCTCCATGTGCCTTTTTGAGTCGGCATCGCCTGTCCATTGCAGAGTCCACAGAACCCTTCTGGCAGAAATAGACATTGCATTTATTCTAGAGCCCAGTAGGCTAATGTCTCTTTGAGCATCTCTCATATACAGGACAGCGTCTTTTATATGCCCCAGGGTCATTAATATAGTATCCTTGTCTAAGGTATCCAGATCCTCAGATAAGGAATCCGTCCATGCTGCTACAGCACTACACACCCAGGCCGACGCAATTGCCGGCCTTAGTAAGGTACCTGAATGTGTATAAATGGACTTCAGGGCACCCTCTTGCTTTCTATCTGCAGCATCTTTTAGGGTCGCCGTATCCTGTGACGGCAGGGCTACCCTCTTGGATAAGCGTGTTAGAGCTTTGTCCACCCTAGGGGAGGATTCCCAGCGTAACCTGTCCGTTGGCGGGAAGGGATACGCCATAAGCTTCCTCTTGGAAATCTGCAGTTTTTTATCTGGAGATTTCCAAGCCTTTTCACATAACTCATTTAGCTCATGTGAAGGGGGAAAGGTCACCTCCTGTCTTTTTTCCCCATACATATGAACCCTCTTGTCAGGGACTGGGGTTTCCTCTGTGATGTGCAACACCTCCTTCATTGCTATAATCATATAACGTATAGCTTTAGCCAATTTAGGCTGTAACTTTGCATCATCATAGCCGACACTGGAGTCAGACTCCGTGTCGGTGTCTGTGTCAACAATTTGGGATAGTGGGCGCTTCTGAGACCCTGACGGCCTCTGCGACATAGGATCAGGCATGGGCTGAGACCCTGACTGTCCTAAGGTTTCAACTTTATCCAACCTTTTATTCAAGGAATTAACATTATCATTTAAAACCTTCCACATATCCATCCAATCAGGTGTCGGCGCCGTCGGCGGCAACCCCACATTCATTTGCTCCCGCTCTGCTTCCACATAGCTTTCTTCGTCAAACATGTCGACACAAGTGTACCGACACACCACACACATACAGGGGATGCTCTTTTTGAAGACAGTTCCCCCACAAGGCCCTTTGGAGAGACAGAGAGAGAGTATGCCAGCACACACCCCAGCGCTATATGTCCCAGGAATCACACAGTAACTTAGTGTTAACCCAGTAGCTGCTGTATATAAAGCTTTTTGCGCCTAATTTATGTGCCCCCTCTCTCTTTTTACCCTCTTCTACCGTGTTTCTGCAGGGGAGAGCCTGGGGAGCTTCCTCTCAGCGGAGCTGTGGAGAGAAAATGGCGCTGGTGAGTGCTGAGGAAAAAGCCCCGCCCCCTCAGCGGCGGGCTTCTGTCCCGCGTTTGTGTGTAAAATAATGGCGGGGGCTCATACTGTATATATGCTACTTTTTGCCAAGAGGTACGTAATTGCTGCCCAGGGCCCCCCCCCCCCCCCCCTGCACCCTACAGTGACCGGAGTGTGTGGCTTTAATGTGGGAGCAATGGCGCACAGCTGCAGTGCTGTGCGCTACCTCAGTTTGAAGACTGGAGTCTTCTGCCGCCGCTTTTGAAGTCTTCTTGCTTCTGTCACCGGCTTCTGTCTTCCGGCTCTGCGAGGGGGACGGCGGCGCGGCTCCGGGATCGGACGACAAAGGGTGAGATCCTGTGTACGATCCCTCTGGAGCTAATGGTGTCCAGTAGCCTAAGAAGCAGGACCTATCTTCAGTGAGTAGGGCTGCTTCTCTCCCCTCTGTCCCACGATGCAGGGAGTCTGTTGCCAGCAGATCTCCCTGAAAATAAAAAACCTAACAAAATACTTTCTTAAAGCAAGCTCAGGAGAGCTCACTTAGTAGCACCCAGCTCGTCCGGGCACAGATTCAAACTGAGGTCTGGAGGAGGGACATAGAGGGAGGAGCCAGAGCACACCAGTATCCAAATTCTTTCTTAAAGTGCCCTGTCTCCTGTGGAGCCCGTCTATTCCCCATGGTCCTTACGGAGTCCCCAGCATCCACTAGGACGTTAGAGAAATATGAGTGTACCGGGCCCCAAGATTTCTGTTGCCAGCCCCGGCCCTGGGGACCAAGTTTGAGAACCTATGGCTTAAGGGAAATGTATATACACTAAGCCAGTGTTTGCCAACTCACATCCTCAGGGAACCTTAGCAGTTCATGTTTTCCAGGTTTCCTCACAGAATCACAACTGAAGCAATTAGTACCACTTATGGATCTTTTAAAATGTGTCAATCAGTAAGGAACACACCTGTGTTGAATCAGGTAGTATGGAAAACATGCACTGTTAGCAATACTTGAGGACTGGAGTTGAGACAGTGTGTGCAAGACCATTTTTGATTAACCTGATGTAGTGTTCACTCTAGGCGACGGGCAGGGCAGGGCGCCGGTACGTGAGGGGCACAAGCGCGCGTGGCAAAAGGGGTGTGGTCATGCAAATAGGGTGTGTGGTCAATTACACGTAATACAAGTGGGCGGTTCAGCCCACAGACTGGGGACGTGGGTGGCGTCACTATTGGGGGCGTGCCTAGCACCTACAGAGGTGCTGGGCTTCCCCCAAGCTCTCTCACATTGTGAATGGATGCCGCGCGCTGCATCTTTACACGCTGAGAGGGCAGAAAGCGGGCGGCTGTTTTAGCAGGGCGCCGCAGAAAGGGCAGGGCGGGTTTTGCCCTAAAAATATCGGGCAGGGTGCGGCGCGAGCCTACAGTGAACACTACTGATGTGTAAAGAATGTGTAAAGTTAGGCTGTTGGATCAGCTAACACTCTCAGTTGTCATACATATTCTGTGTTTTTCCCAGGAATTAGCCATAGCACCATTGATATTATGACTTCCATCTCCCATATCACTTACCTTTATGTCATGCCCCAAAAGATAACGTACAGTATTGGGAAAGGACTATCAGTCTCAATAAGATTATGGATTATGAGAAAGAGAAACAATGGCATCACAAGTGAAGAGGGGATGCATTTGCAATGTCGATAGTTATGACATTGACACGGAACATGCAGATATCTGCAGAATGCCGATATGTTCACAATGTCGACAATCTGCAGGATGTAGACAGAGTTAGGCTGCGAGACTGGAGGGATTGGGAGGAGTTAGGTTGCTGGAGGGGTGAGACAGGGGTTAGAGGCATTACCCGGTACTCAACATCACACAACCACCAAGTCCAGACGATACATTCAGAGCTAATGGATATCCGATAGCGGGTAGCATGTGAAGAGAGCTAAATTTGGGTGTGGGGTGTTCAAACTGAAATCTAAATTGCAGTGTAAAAATAAAGTAGCCAGTATTTACCCTGCACAGAAACAATATAACACACTCAAATCTAACTCTCTCTGCACAAGATACTTCTGCCACACCTGCAGTGCACATGGTTTTGCCCATTAGCCAAGAAATTTGCTGCTGCGATCAGGTCTGAAGTAGGCCCCCCGGTCAGCATCCCAGCAGTCATGTGACTCTCAGAAAACCGGCACACCATCCTCTGACATCCCGAATGTAAGTATCCGTTGACGGTTAGAGGAGGGCTTAGCTGTAAAATGAAACCACCCGACTCACCTAGCCTTGCCAGCACCACCATCTGACTTAGCCCTAGCCACCACCCCAGGCAGCTTAGGTTTAGGGAAGGGAACAGGGGAGGGGGTAAAATAATTACCCCGTCCCCTGTTGGCATTCTAATTGTCGGGATGCCAAGGTTGGTTATGTGACCACCGGCATCCCAACTGCCTGGATATAGTGTCACACCCCCACTGATCTACCACTTTAATTCAGAGTCCAAAACTCATATACCTGACCCATAAGAGAATCACCAAACATGCTATATATACATACATTACATACATACATACATACATGGAAAGGCAAAAAGAAGTTTCAAGTATTTTATTTCAAGAACATTTCTTGGGCAGCATAAATATTTCTCAAGTCCATTACTGCAATAACAATTACAGGTTATTTTGCACACTGACTAGCAATTTGTAACAGACACGCGTCTTATTTGGGATTTAGGAGTATAAATTTAAAATTTTACAAAACCACAATTATACAGAAATGGAGTAGCAGCAAAGTGCAGCCTTGTAACTACTTACACAACGTCCCAGTGAATCCATCATTCCTGCATTGTGGTCATAAAGGTAACAATCTTTTGAGAAGCCATACAAAACATACTAGTCATTTCACAGATGGACAGGTGATAACATACTCATTAGTTACTGCTCCGAGACAAAAGATTTGATAACCCAGCATACCTTCCCCTTCCTGTCCCAAAGTGCTCTTAAAAAAAAGGTAACAATTCGAGGCTATTTACATGGAAAGGATTAAAAAAAAAAAATTAAAAAAAAAATTAAAAAAAAAAATGTTTTTAAAAAAGGTGAACTTCGCTCATAACACCAAGTAAGTACATTGCAGAAAATAGGTAGTAGATTTCAATATACCAATAGACGGGGTGGGGGGCTGTGAAAATAAAGATGAGAGTTATGGTAAGAACTTACCGTTGTTAAATCTCTTTCTGCGAGGTACACTGGGCTCCACAGGGAATAACATCGGGGTGTAGAGTAGGATCTTGATCCGAGGCGCCAACAGGCTCAAAGCATTGACTGTTCCCAAGATGCATAGCGCCGCCTCCTCTATAACCCCGCCTCCGTGCACAGGAGCTCAGTTTTTGTTAACCAGTCCAATGCAGTAGCAGGTAAAAGACGATAATCGTTAATAGCCACACACACACACACACACACACACACACACCACACACTCACGACAGGAGAGGGTGTCAGCGGCTAAAGCCATACCAACCCAAAGAAGCTAAGTGCGTCAGGGTGGGCGCCCTGTGGAGCCCAGTGTACCTTGCAGAAAGATTTAACAACGGTAAGTTCTTACCATAAAATCGCGTTTTCTGCTGCGGGGTACACTGGCTCCACAGGGAATAACATCGGGGATGTCCTAAAGCAGTTCCTTGTGGGAGGGGGACGCACTGTAGTGGGCACAAGAACCCGGCGTCCAAAGGAAGCATCCTGGGAGGCTGAAGTATCGAAGGCATGGACCCTTATGAACATGTTCACCGAGGACCACGTAGCCGCCTTGCACAATTGTTCAAGGGTCGCACCACGGCGGGCCGCCCAAGAAGGACCAACAGACCAAGTAGAATGGGCCTCAATGGTAGCAGGAACTGGAAGACCAGCCTGTACATAAGCATGTGCAATCACCATTCTAATCCATCTGGCCAAGGTCTGCTTATTAGCAGGCCAGCCACGCTTGTGAAGACCAAACAGTACGAAGAGAGATTCAGACTTCCGAATGGAAGCAGTTCTCTTCACATAGATACGGAGAGTCTGTACAACATCCAAAGACCGCTCTCCAGAAGACAACTCCGGAGAATTAATGGCCGAAACCACAATCTCCTGGTTAAGGTGGAAGGAAGACACCACCTTAGGTAGGTAATCAGGGCGTGTTCTAAGAACTGCCCGATCGCAGTGAAAAATCAGATAGGGGGACTTACAGGATAAGGCACCCAGGTCTGAAACGCATCTAGCAGAGGCAACGGCTAACAGAAACAAGACCTTAAGGGAAAGCCACTTAAGATCTGCGGATGCAAGAGGTTCAAATGGAAATTCTTGCAAGGCCTCCAAGACCACCGACAAATCCCAAGGGGCCACAGGTGGGACATAAGGAGGCTGAATACGCAAAACATACCCTGAGTGAAGGTATGAAACCATACAGACAAGGCAGAAATATGAACCTTGAGGGAGGCTAGACAAAGACCTAAGTCCAAGCCTTGCTGTAGAAAAGCCAAAAGTTTGGCTGTAATAAACTTGTAAGCGTCATGAGTTATTTCTGCACCAAGCAAAGTAAGAATTCCAGACCCTATGATAAATCAGAGCAGAAGCCGGCTTACGGGCCTTCAACATAGTTTGAATGACCGCCTCCAAAAACCTTTGGCCCTCAGTACGAAAGCTTCAAGAGCCACGCCGTCAAAGCCAATCGGGCCAGATCCTGGTAAAACACAAGGGCCCTGAACGAGGTCTGGTCGTTGTGGAAGTAGAAGGGGACGCCCTAGGGAGAGGCCCTGGAGGTCTGAGAACCAATGCCGTCTGGGTCACACGGGAGCAATCAGTAGTAGTATGCCGCCTTCTTGTTTGAACTTCCTTATCATTCTGGGCAGTAGACACACTGGAGGGAACACATATGGCAACCGAAAGTTCCATGGGATTGCCAGTGCGTCCACGAACGCTGCTTGAGGATCCCTTGTTCTTGCTCCGAAGACCGGAACCTTGTGGTTGCGTCTAGACGCCATCAGATCTACGTCCGGAGTGCCCCACTTGTCCACGAGAAGTTGAAATACTTCTGGATGGAGGCTCCACTCCCCGGCGTGCATGTCCCGACGACTGAGAAAGTCAGCTTCCCAGTTGAGGACCCCCGGAATGAACACCACCGATATGGCTGGTAGATAGCGTTCCGCCCATTGAAGAATCCGTGATACTTCCCTCATTGCCATGCGGCTTCGAGTGCCGCCTTGATGATTTATGTACACCACTGTGGTGGCGTTGTCCGACTGTACCCGGACAGGTCTGTTCTGAATTAGATGCTGGGCCAGGTTCAGCGCGTTGAACACCGCCCGCAGTTCCAGAATGTTTATTGGGAGGAGAGATTCCTCCTTGGTCCACCGACCCTGAAGGGAGTGTTGCTCCAACACCGCGCCTCAGCCTCTCAGACTAGCATCCGTCGTCAGAAGGACCCATTTGGAGATCCAGAAGGGACGACCCCTGCTCAAAGGTCGGTCCTGCAGCCACCAGCTCAGTGACAGATGGACCTCTGGAGACAAGGAGATCATGCGAGACCTGATCTGGTGAGGCAGGCCGTCCCATTTGAATCAGTTTCTGCAGAGGGCGTGACTGGAATTGAGCATACTCCCACATGTCGAAAGCAGACACCATGAGACCTAGCACTTGCATCGCCAAATGTATTGACACTTGCGGACGAGATAGGAAGCATCGAATCTTGTCCTGAAGCTTCAGGACCTTCTCCTGAGACAACAACCGCTGGTTGCGGGTGTCCAACAACGCTCCCAGGTGCATAGGGACCAGGGAAGATTTCTTCCAGTTGATGAGCCACCCGTGGGCTTGCAGAAACTGGATAGTCATATCCAGATGGCATAGGAGAACTTACAGGGAATTTTCCGGGATCAACAAGTCGTCCAGATACGGTAGGATCCTGACCCCTTGATGGCGGAGTACAGCCGTCAAAACAGTCATGACCTTGGTGAAGACTCGGAGCCGTGGTCAAGCCAAAGGGTAACGCCCGAAATTGGTAATGGAGGTTGCTCACAGCAAACCTCAGGTACTGCTGATGCGACATTGCAATAGGAATATGCAGGTAAGCATCCTGTATGTCCAGGGAGACCATATAATCTCCAGGCTCCAAGGCCAGAACAATAGAGCGAAGAGTTTCCATACGAAACTTGGAAACCCTGACAAATTTGTTCAAGGACTTGAGGGTGAGAATGATCCGGAAAGACCCATTCGGTTTCAGGACTAGAAACAGCGGTGAATAGTACCCCTTGCCTCTCTGAGCCAGAGGCACCTGTACTACCACTCCTGTGTTCAGGAGGGACTGTACCACGGAATGAAGAGTTTTTGCCCTCACCTGATCCGAAGGGACGTCTGTCAGGCAAAATCGATGAGGGGGACGTTTCTTGAAGTATACGGCGTAACCTCGAGTGACGACTTCCCGTACCCAGGCATCCAAAGTGGTCTTCAACCATTCCTGGGTAAACCCTAGAAGTCGGCCCCCCACCCTGGGATCCCCCAGGGGGAGGACCGCGCCGTCATGCGGAAGGCTTGTCAGTTTTGGAAGCAGGCTGACGGGCAGCCCAGGCCCGTTTGGGTTTGGGATTAGTAAGTTTCGAAGTGCGACTGTGTTTCGGGTACCTTTTGCTTTTCCCAGGGGACGAAAGGAACGAGAGGAAGTACTCTTGGCCTTCGGCGCCGAAGAAGCAGTACTAGGCAGACATGCCATTTTAGCAGAAGCTAAGTCAGCCACTATCTTGTTGAGGTCTTCTCCAAAAAGAATGTCTCCCTTAAAAGGGAGCACCTCCAGGGTTTTCTTAGAGTCCAGATCAACGGACTAGGACCGCAACCAAAGAATCTAGCGAGCCAGGATAGATGTAGTAGATGTAGATGTAGTAGAAGCCTTGGCCGCCAGAATACCAGCATCACAAGCCGCCTCCTTCACATAATGTGAAGCTGTGACAATATACGACAGGCATAGTCTAGCGTGATCAGAAGCATTGGAAGGCAACTCTGCCTCCAACTCTCCTGGGTCCACGCCTCAATGGCCTCTGCAGCCCAAGTTGCTGCAATAGTGGGCCTATGCGCAGCACCAGTTAGGGTGTAAATTGCCTTTATACAACCCTCCACACGCTTATCCATCGGTTCCTTCAGAGATGTGACGGTAGTCACAGGCAGAGCTGAGGATACTACCAGCCGCGCCACTTGCGAATCCACTGGCGGGGGTGTTTCACAATTTTTACTTAGCTCCGCGGCAAGAGGATAGCAAGACAGCATGTGAGGTGTGAATTTCTTACCTGGAGTTTCCCAGAATTCCTGACATGTGTCCACTAAGTGGTCAGAGTGAGGTCAAACTTGCTTAACCACTTTCTTACGTTTGAACCTGTCCGGTTTCTTAGGAACGGCATCATCAGAATCATCAACAGAATCATCCTGATGGCATCCAACAAGTCAGGAACATCTACCTGCGACCCAGCCTCCCCATCAGAACTATCAGGATCAGAATCTGAGGGGTCAGTAAAAACACCATCCCTATCGGATGAGGTGTCTGGGACAGTGGTAGACTGTGAGGAAGTAATGGCCCGTTTAGATGACCCCTTGGTATTAGGCGGGCGAGAGTCAGGTTTCTTTTTAGACAGTGACTGGTTTAATTGCTGTAACTGACTGGAGATTTGATCGGCCCATGGCGGATTAACTGCAGGGACCATAAACTGTTGTACCGGCACAGGAGGTCCCATAGGGGGCGCAAGTTTAGTTACAAGCATAGTGAATATAGAGGAAAATGTAGCTCAAGATGGGTCATTTTGAACCCCCGTTGTCACTATTCCACTGGGGGGGTAGGGAACCCCAGAACCTGAACTCTGCCGCCAAGTTTTCCTCAAACATGCCTGCAGCATCACCTCCACACAATGTGGGATCAGCTCCAGCTCTGTTGCCCCCTGTATCTGACATAGCCAAAAGCACAATCTCACGCAACACAGTACAACATCAGCAGCAATATACCTGACAAGCACACCCTGCGCAGCTTATATATTCCGCAAACATGGAATTCAAGAGGTATATGGTGACTAAAGACCACAAAGAAACATACACAATGAGTATATCTTGTGAGACGCCTATATCAGATAATAAACCTGACGCACTGAGCCCCCTCAGGTCATAGAATATAGGGATAGCAATCTGAGTGAGAGACACGAAATGGAGATCACACAGAAGCTACATGCACACACATAGTCACAATGTACAATGCAGAAATTATGACATGCAATAAAACTGCACTGGACTAGCAATACACAGTAATACTCAGTATAGCTATATAATTAATAGATATATCAATGCACAGTAAAGACTGGATGTATCACTGGGTACTTGTACTTTATAACCCTGACCAAAAGCACTGTTTCTTAACTAACACTGTCAACAGACATGTAGAATACTTAAGTGTCTTGTAAGGAGGACTTACCCAAACAGTCCCAGGAACAGTGCTGCTCTGTGTAATGGCGCCCAAACACTGACTGGGAGTGAGGGAGAGAGATATATGCAGCTCCAGGGTGGGAACATTTACTGTAAATAGCACCCTGGGGCTGGGGGAGGGGCTACAGGGCCAAGCCTTATCCCCCTGCTGGACCTCACCACTGGTACTATGGGCTGTGATAAAAACTGTTTTTATGAGGGGGGAAAAAAACTACCTGTGCCCTTGACCTGGTGGTTTAGCGGAGTCTCTGCCCGACCACAGTGTCCACGCCAGCGCGCGCGGCCCGCCTCCCACCGACTGCGCCGGACCGCGATGTCAGTGGGACCCGCCTGGGGGATCCACTTACCTCCTCCCTGAGTGCGGCCACGCGATCCAGGAGAACTTCGGCGAGTGTGTGACTAACGGGGAGCAAACCGGAGCCTCCGCTGTAAGTACCCGGTTACCAGGGTGCGGGAGTATAAAGTGCCGCTGGGGGAGGTGATTGAGCTGCAGCAGGAGATCAGGCTGACATCTATCACTGCTGCAGCCCTTGAAGTCTTCCATCTTCGCTTAGAAAAGCTCTCTCAGGGCTGCTGGAGCAGCCCACCTGTTTTATGCCTGCTTACTGCATGGCACCAACTACAAAACCGAGCTCCTGTGCACAGAGGCGGGGTTATAGAGGAGGCGGCGCTATGCTTCTTGGGAACAGTCAAAGCTATGAGCCTGTTGGTGCCTTGGATCAAGATCCTACTCTACACCCCAATGTTATTCCCTGTGGAACCCAGTGTACCCAGCAGCAGAAATACACATCATTGCTTCAAGACTATCTATATTTTAATCTCTTCTACTGAACCACAAACATAGAATAACCTTGTCCTCACAGAAAGATTTAGCAAAAATCAGAGTTTGGAGAATCCAAGCGTGTAACTGTAAGCAGTCAGCTCTTGCAGTGTAGATCATGGACACTCCAGCAGGAGGTATGAACAGGTACATTCAATGACTAGGAGCAATTGTGGTCACTGGTAACCTACTTCCACTTAGGATCAAATTAAGGCAGTGGTAGTACTTCATACCTCCTAAGGCTAGGGCCACACATAGCGGCCAAGCGGGTCGGGTGTTTTGTGTGCACACGGGTCCTGTTCTGCAGGATGCTGCAGAACAGGATCCGGTCAGTGACACGGAATTTCAATAGAAATCATAGCCACACTGTGTGAACACATACATTGAAATCCCGCCGTCCAGTCATCCAGCTTAACCGTAGCATGCTGTGGTTGGATCCGGTGGCGGGACTGCCGCACATGTGTGGGCACCTGCATAGGCGCCCATGTGCAGTCTCATTCCGGCCAAGCGGGTCCCGCATGGCCACTATGTGTGGCCCTAGCCTAACATTACCCTATACAGGAGGGACAAAACGCACTGCTTCTACATTTTTCTCTCAATTTAGGATTGCCAGCACCTGTTTTGAACATTACAATCCTCAGTCCCACTCCTCCTCTTCCTACGAAAAGGCTTGTAAGATTAGGATTATCCTCAAGGATAACATGTACCTGAACAAAGCTAAAACTTCTATTACTAAAAACAGCGCTTCTATGCCTCAGGGAGTGCATAGTTTGTAACACACCTTACAAAGGGAGAACAGGTACTGAGATTAGTTACTGCAGTGATTAACACTTCACTGCTAGACCGTTGGGCATACTTTGCATGTCAAATAGCCTGGTAAAACTTCACAATAGAGGGGGGGGGGGGGGAGACAGAGGAGAATCTAAGTGGCCACATTGGTAAAAGCTCTGGGTTTCATCCCTGGAGCTATTCAATAAAACAGCCTCCTCCCTGCCCCATGTTAAACCCCAGAAGGTGCCTTTTTTCCTCTGGCTTTTCCCCACAGCTCAGGAGGCTGTGAAGAAAAGATCTCCTTCGGGGCTTAAGGGGTAATTCAGACCTGATCACTCGCTAGCTGTTTTTTGCAGTCCAGCCTTCCCATAGTCGCCGCCCACCGAGGAGTGTATTTTAGCTGTGCGAGTGTGCGATCGCATGTGCAGCCAAGTGGTACAAAAAAAAAAACGTTGTGCCTTTTCTGAGTTGCCCAGAACTTACTCAGCCGCTGCGATCACTTCAGCCTGTCCGGGGCCAGAATTGACGTCAGACACCCGCCCTGCAAACGCTTGGACACGTCTGCGTTTTTCCAACCACTCCCTGAAAATGGTCAGTTGCCACCCACAAATGCCTTCTTCCTGTCAATCTCCGCCTTCTTCCTGTCAATCTCCTTGAGATCGGCTGTGCGAATGGATTCTTCGTAAAAACCATCGCACAGCAACGATCCACTTTGTACCCGTGCGACGCGCCTGTGCATTGCGGTGCATACGCAGTTCTGACCTTATCGCAGCGCTGCAAAAAACGCTAGCGAGCGATCAGGTCTGAATTACCCAGTTAATGCGGTGGGGAAAACCCTGCTAGCTGAATCCAGCAGTGTCTATCATTAGCTAATTGGATACCCCCCACAGACATATGATGGAAACTCAAGAGCACAGGCATAAAGGGCCCCCACACACGGCGTGATGTGTACTACAGGGACACATCACTAGCGACGGGACACGGTGGGGTGCTGGTATTGGCAACTCAAAGGGGGCAGCAAGGATAGAGGAGGAACTCCGGAGAGTCAGGGACTGATCAAGGGGTGGCCGTAACACACAGCTCCCTGCAGGCAGGAGCTCCACATTATTTTGTTCACCGGCAGAGTGAGACAACCCTGGGGGCAACAGATGTGATGAGATAGCAGCATGGGAAGGAGAGAGCTCTTTCCAATTACAACCAGCCTATCTCTCCCTTCTCCTCATCGCTCTTTTCCATGGCTTTGCTTCCCCCCTCTTGTCTCTGTGGTGTGCCTGTGTACTGCAAACCACTGATGGGAAGAATGTGCAAGTGGCTGGTAACTGTGTAGAGGCTGGCTGGGAAGTGACTGGGTGTCAAGATCCGGTCAGGATCCTGGCATTCAGGATACTGGAAATGGAAATAGAGACACTACTCAGAATCCAGACACTGGGATTCGGTCATGGACCGAAATGCCAGTGTCGGGATCTCGATCAAAAGGTCTCCCGGGACTCTAGACTGCTAAACCATGGGGGTGGCAGGGAGGGTTTAGGTTTAGGCTGCGTGGGAAGGTTAGGGTTAGGCACCACTGTGAAGGGTTAGGCTGCGGGGGAAGGACGGTTAAGTTTAGTCTGTGGGAAGAGGGGTTCAAGGTTAGTCTGCGGGGGTTGGAGGATTAGGGTCAGGCTGCGGGAAAGGAGGGTTAGCGAGGTTAGGGATTAGTAGTATACTTACCAAGTAGGTTTTCGGATCCTAAGCGCCAGGATGCCGCTGTCGGAATTCTGACTGCTGGCATCCCTATACCATCCCTCGGGTGTCTGCTGCTACTTCTCCCCCTGTCTTCTACAGTATTATCACTGCAATTCTACTGGGAGTTCTCCTTCCTGCAACTCTGGCTCTCTGCACCCCTGGATCATGGAGAGGGAATAGAGGATGAATGATTCCAGTCCCAGCCAGACTCAGGGGTAACCAGGCTGAGCAGTGAGTCTTATGCCCAGCCACTAGCCTGGCCTTCAACATGAATCAGCTGGCCAGCCTGGGGAGATGAGAGTGACCCCTAAATGTAGCAGAAGTGAACGAGAAGTGGTCTCTGTACCTGTCTCCTGCCTGCATCATGGCACTCTGCTTGGCCTGCTACATGGTAAGTTCTATTTATCATCATTTGTGGTAAGCTACCAAAAAAATAAAAGGCTTTTAATTACCTACTAGTAAATTATATTCTCGTAGTCCGTAGGGGATACTGGGAATCAATTTAGTACCATGGGGTATAGACGGGTCCACTAGGAGCCATGGGCACTATAGAAGTTTGATTAGGTGTGCTGGCTCCTCCCTCTATGCCCCTCCTACCAGACAGTCTAGGAAACTTTGCCCGAGGAGACGGACATACTTTGAGAGAAGAATATAGATAAGGAAAGTGGTGAGAATTCGAACCAGCACAACCATAACAAGAGGAAAGCCATGCAAACCAAAACTTGTAAACCGGAACAGCAACAGCTGAACCAAACATAAACATAACCATAACCAAATAACAGTGCAGGAAGAATAAATCACCAGGCGGGCGCCCACTATCTCCTACGGACGAGAAAAGGATTTAACGGTAGGTAATTAAAAACAGGATTTATATACCTACTGGTAAATCCTTTTCTCGTAGTCCATAGAGGATGCTGGGGTCCATTTAGTACCATGGGGTATAGACGGGTCCTTGGGAGCCTTCGGCACTTTAAGACTTTAAATGTGTGGGCTGGCCCCTCCCTCTATGCCCCTCCTCCAGACTTCAGTATAGAAACTGTGCCCGAGGAGACTGAACTTCGAGAGAAGGATATTACACATATAGTGGCGAGATTCACACCAGCTCACACAAAATTAATAAACTATGCCAATCAACATGTAACATAACCAAACATGACAACGAGCATGAAACCAATACAGCAACTGCTGAACCATTACTTAACAAGTAACAATGCAGGAAAATATACCTTATGGCAAGAACTTACCGTTGATAACGGTATTTCTCCTATGTCCACAGGTTTCCACAGGATAACATTGGGATATGATGGAGCGACAGCGGATTGGCACCAAACGATCACAAGCTTTCTGGCCTCCCAGGATGCCACGGGCTCGTCTATATATTGCCGCCCACTGGCTCAGTCAAATCAGTTGTATTCCAAAGCATTTAGGCAGGAGCATTATGTAGAACCCTATTCAGGCAAGAAGAGCACACATGCACACCCTTCCATGCAAGAGGGAAGAGGTTAGTGAGTATAAAGATTCTCAAATCAGGTGCGTCAAGGTGGGATCCCTGTGGAAACCTGTGGATATAGGAGAAATACCGTTATCAACGGTAAGTTCTTACCATAACGTATATTTCTCCGGCAGGGTCCACAGGTTATCCACAGGATAACATTGGGACTTCCCAGAGCAATTTTTAGACAGGAGAACCTTATGCCCGAATTCAGCGTCAGAGGCAAAAGTATCCAAGGCATAAATGTCTAATGAATGTGTTAATGGAAGACCATGTGGCTGCCTTACATATCTGTTCTGCTGAAGCACCATGTTATGCTGCCCATGAAGGACCTGCCTTACGCGTAGAGTGAGCAGAGACATTAGCCGAAACAGGGAGATCAGCTCGAGAATATGTTTCTGATATCGTCATTCAAAGCCATCTTGCTAGCATCTGTTTAGTAGCAGGCCATCCCCTCTTGTGAAATCCGTAGAGAATGAAGAGAGAATCTGTCTTTCTGATGGCACTGGTACGATCCACGTATATTCTTAATGCACGGACTACGTCCAGCGACGCTTCTCCCGCAGAAAGTCCCAATACCTGAAAAGCCGGGACTACAATTTCTTTGTTAAGGTAAAATTTAGATACCACCTTAGGAAGATAACCAGACCTAGGGGGTAATTCTGAGTTGATCGCAGCAGGAACTTTGGGGGTCATTCCAAGTTGTTCGCTCGCAAGCTGCTTTTAGCAGCTTTGCACACGCTAAGCCGCCGCCTACTGGGAGTGAATCTTAGCTTATCAAAATTGCGAACGAAAGATTCGCAATATTGCGATAAGACATCTCTGTGCAGTTTGAGTAACTCGAGACTTACTCGGCATCTGCGATCAGTTCAGTGCTTGTCGTTCCTGGTTTGACGTCACAAACACACCCAGCGTTCGCCCAGACACTCCTCCGTTTCTCCAGCCACTCCCGCGTTTTTCCCAGAAACGGTAGCGTTTTTTCGCACACTCCCATAAAACGGCCAGTTTCCGCCCAGAAACACCCACTTCCTGTCAATCACATTACGATCACCAGAACGAGGAAAAATCCGTGAGTAAAATTCCTAACTGCATAGCAAATTTACTTGGCGCAGTCGCAGTGCGGACATTGCGCATGCGCACTAAGCGGAAAATCGCTGCGATGCGAAGAAATTTACAGAGCGAACAACTCGGAATGACCTCCTTTGTTAGCAGTTGGGCAAAACCATGTGCACTGCAGGGGAGGCAGATATAACATGTGCAGAGAGTTAGATTTGGGTGTAGTGTGTTCAATCTGCAATCTAAATTGCAGTGTAAAAATAAAGCAGCCAGTATTTACCCTGAAAACAAAATAACCCACCCAAATCTAACTCTCTGTGCACATGTTGTATCTGCCTCCCCTGCAGTGTACATGGTTTTGCCCAACTGCTAATACAGTTCTTGCTGCGATCAACTCAGAATTACCCCACTAGTTCTGAGAACTGCTTTATCTGGATTAAAAAAAAAAAAATTATATTATTATTATTATTATTATATTATATATATATAAATGAAAAAGAAGATTTACATGACAGCGCTCCTACATCTGACACTCTTCTAGCTGATGCCATAGTCAGTAGAAAGAGAACTTTAGCTGTCAACCCTTTAAGACCCACTTTATTAAGTGGTTCAAAACGGAGCACCTTGAAGAGCTTTGAGAACCAGACTTGAAACCTATATCCTGAAGAGTGCCTTGGGATTTAACAGCCACGCCGTCAAAGACAGTCGATCCAGATGCCTGTGATAAGAAGGACCCTGCATCAGTAGATCTGGACGTTGAGGGAGCAGAATTGGAGCATCAATCGACATTCTCTGCAGATCTGTGTACAAATGCCTTCTGGGCCAAGCCGGAGCTATTAGAATCACGGCACCCTTTGCTTACTTTATTTTTCTCACCACCCTGGGTAACAGGGTGATCGGAGGAAACAGATAAGCCAGATAAAAGTCCCATTTCACCGACAAGGCATCCACAAAGATCGCTACGGGATCGCTTGCTCTTGACCCGAATGCGGGCACTTTGTTGTTCAGACAGGATGCCATGAGATCTCTCTCTGGCAACCCCCATTTGTCTACTAGAGTCTGAAAAACCTTCGGGTGTAGAGCCCATTCGCTTGCTTGAATGGTGTGTCGACTGATAGTCTGCTTCCCAGTTTAGGACTCCCAACACTGTCCGCAGTGTTCGTTCCGGAAGATGAAGTTCTGCCCACCTTAGTATGTGACATACCTCCTTCATTGCTTTTTGGCTGCGAGTTCCTCCCTGATGGTTGAGGTACGCTACTGCCATTGCATTGTCCGAGCGGATCTGGACTGGTTTTCTTTGCTGAATGTCCTTTGCCTGAATCAGTGCCATGTAAATGGCCCGAAGTTCCAACAGGTTTATTGGCAGGCAACTTTCTTCTGTGATCCACTGTCCTTGGAACCATAATTTTTCGGACACTGCTCCCAAGCCCTGAAGACTGGCATTCCTTCGTCAGGATCTCCCAATCTGATATCCAAAAGGGTCTCCTTGTCTAGATAGGATGTCTGCAGCCACCAGGCTAATTAATTACTTTTTTACCTTCACTGGAAGAACCATCGTCTGTTTCTTTATTGTCTGATGTACTCCATTCCATCTGGCCAGAATCAGATGCTGCAGAGGTCTTGAGTGGAATTGTGCATACTCCACCATGTCGAATGTTGACACCATCAAACCCATCACTCGCATTGCTGCGTGAATTGATATTGTTTGACTGTGTAACAACTCCTGAGTCATTAACTGCACCTTGGATATCTTGTTCCGAGGTAAAAATATTTTTCTGCAGACTTGAATTCGGTACAGCCCCCAAGTGAATCATCCATTGTGATGGAAGCAGAGATGACTTTGCCCAATTTATGAGCCATCCATGCTTCTGTAGACGAGTTATTTTCTGTTGGAGATGGCTCAAGAGCAATTCCTGGGATTGTGCCAGGATTAAAAGATCGTCGAGGTATGGAAAAATTCTTATCCCCTGCTTGTGGAGATAAGCTGCCATAACCACCATAAACTTGGTAAATACTCTGGGGGCTGTGGCTAACCCAAAGGGTAAGACCTGGAACTGAAAATGTTGCTGGAGGATGGCGAACCTGAGGTAACACTGATGAGACAATGCTATAGGAACATGCAGGTAAGCATCCTGTATATCCAGAGATACCATGTAATCCCCTGGTTCCATGGGCAAAACTATGGAGCGTAACGTCTCCATGTGGAACCGTGGTACCCAAATGTATTTGTTTAACATTTTGAGATTGAGAATGGGCCAAAACGACCCATTTGGCTTCTGAACCAAAAACAGGTTGGAGTAAAAACCCTGTCCCATTGTGCAGGGAGTACTGGAATAATTACTCCTGACTGAAGCAATTTCGGAACTGCTTCTAGCAGGGCTCTGGCCTTCGCCTCTATTCGAGATGGACTGGTGCAGAAGAACCTTTGAGGAGGCTGTTTCTTGAAAGGGAAAACATAGCCCACAGATACCACTTCTTTCACCCAAGCATCTGTTGTCGACTGCTGCCATATGTGTGCAAACTGAAGAAGTCGGCCCCCTACCTTGGAGTCCCCCAGGTGGAGGCCCGTATCATCAGGCTTATGGGTTTCTGTTCTGGTTTGGAAGCTGGACCTCTGGTGGCCCATTGCTTCTTTGCTTTACCAGACTTACTGTACTGGGTTTGCTTCGATTCATTTTTACCTTTTGTTTACCTTGCCACCGAAATGGCCGAAAACCCCGAACCCTTAGGCTTAGGGTTATAACTGGCAGGAAACCTGACCTTCTTGGATACTGCTTCTGACTCCAGAATATCTGTCAATTCCTTACCAAAAAGAATGTTCCCAACAAAAGGCAAAGCTTCCAGAACCTGCTTGGATTCTGAATCAGCTTTCCATGTATGTAGCCAAATTGCTCTGCAAGCAGCTACCGTTAAGGCTGATGCTTTAGAGGCAATCATACCCATATTCATTGCTGCTGCTTCTAAGAATAGCGCAGTATTGGACTCCTGCTCCCTAGTAGGTGCTGAGAGCCTGTTTTCCAGTTCGTCAGCCAATTCAACTACTGCTTTCGCCATCCAGGCTGAGGACACAGCCGGCCTTATGACAGCCCCTGACAGAAAATATGTTTTTCAAAAAACCATCAACTCTTCTGTCTGTGACATCATTTAATGATGTAGAAGGGAAAGGCAAAAAAGGATTTTAGTACCTACCGGTAAATCCTTTTGTCCTAGTCCGTAGAGGATGCTGGGGACTCCAAAAGGACCATGGGGTATAGACGGGATCCGCAGGAGCTTGAGCACACTGAAAAGACTTAAACTGGGTGTGAACTGGCTCCTCCCTCTATACCCCTCCTCCAGACCTCAGTTATAGGAACTGTGCCCAGGAGAGACGGACATTTCGAGGAAAGGATTTTTGTTTAAACTAAGGGCTACAAACATACCAGCCCACACCACAAACATACCGTACAACCGGAGTAGCAGTAAACCAGATAACAGTATGAATTAACAACAGCAACAAGCTGAAAGCCAGAAATACACAACCCATGTATAAACTAATTTAACCAGCAAGAATACACTGCAAGTAACAGTCCGCACTGCGATGGGCGCCCAGCATCCTCTACGGACTAGGAGAAAAGGATTAACTGGTAGGTACTAAAATCCTATTTTCTCTTACGTCCTAGAGGATGCTGGGGACTCCAAAAGGACCCTGGGGTTTATACCAAAGCTCCAGACCAGGCGGGAGAGTGCAGACGACTCTGCAGCACCGACTGAGCAAACGCACGGTCCTCATCAGCCAGGGTATCAAACTTATAGAACTTAGCAAAAGTGTTTGAACCCGACCAGGTAGCCGCTCGGCAAAGCTGTAAAGCCGAGAAGCCTCGGGCAGCCGCCCAAGATGAGCCCACTTTCCTGGTAGAATGGGCTTTTACTGACTTCGGCACTGGTAGCCCGGCCGAAGAATGAGCCTGCTGAATCGTACTACAAATCCAGCGTGCAATAGTCTGTTTTGAAGCAGGATGACAAATCTTGTTGGAAGCATACAGGACAAACAGCGCCTCAGTTTTCCTGGCAACAGCTGTTCTGGTGACGTAGATCTTCAAAGCTCTCACAACATCCAGAGACTTTGGAACCGCCACCGGCACCACAATAGGTTAGTTAATGTGAAACGAAGAAACCACCTTCGGCAGAAATTGTTGACGAGTCCTCAATTCCGCCCTATCCAAATGAAAAATCAAGTACGGGCTCTTATGAGATAAGGCCGCCAACTCTGACACTCGCCTGGCAAACGCCAGCGCCAACAGCATGACTACCTCCCAAGTGAGAAACTTCAACTCAACCTTACGCAAAGGTTCAAACCAGGAAGACATGAGAAACTGTAAGACCACCTCAAGATCCCATGGAGCCACAGGAGGCACAAACGGAGGATTGATATGCATTACTCCTTTCACAAAAGTCTGAGCCTCTGGGAGGACAGCTAATTCTTTTTGAAAGAAAATAGACAAAGCCAAAATCTGCACTTTGATGGAGCCTAATTTCAGGCCTGCATCTACACCAGGACAGAGACTTTCCAGCCACACACCTTGTGCAGGATTCTTGAGGAGTGATTGAAGATGGCTCATTTACACAGAAATGCAACCTCGCTTTCCTGCGAATAGACCGACTGGAAGATATCCTTTTTGATACACCCGTTTACATTTAACCCAGTGACCTGTTGTGGTGCAGATAATTAATTGGAGGAATCAGCCGCTATATTTTGATGTGCCTGCTAAAAATCCAACTTCCGGTACGCAGATTATCTATAGACACTTCGTCGTAAATAACCAAAATTGGTGTGAAGTTACTGCACTATTAGGCGCTTGTCCTCTCCATCTACACCTGCCTGCAAAAAGTGGAGAAAACGACCCAAGTGAAAATCTTCCGCAGGAGCCATTTTAGTCTCACACCAGGAAACATACTTTCTCCAAATACGGTGATAATGTTTCGCCGTAACCTTCTTCCTAGCCTTAATGAGAGTGGAAATGACCTCCCCGGGAATACCCTTACGAGCTAAGATCTGGCGCTCAACTTCCATGCCGTCAAACGCAGCCGCAGTAAGTCTGGAAACACGCATTGACCCTGCAACAACAGGTCCTCTCTTAGAGGAAGCGGCCAAGGATCTTCCACCAGTAATTCATGAAGATCCGGGTACCAGGCTCTCCTTGGCCAATCTGGAACGACGAGAATCGCCTAAACCTTTGCTCGTCGAATGATCCCCAGTACCTTTGGAATGAGAGGAAGTGGAGGAAACACATACACCGACTGGAACACCCACGGAGACACCAGGGCATCCACTGCACTGGCTTGCGGGTCCCTTGACCTGGAACAATACCTCGGGAGATTCTTGTTGAGACGAGACGCCATCATGTCGATCAACGGAATTCCCCAACGCTTTGTCACCTCTGCAAATACCTCTTGGTGAAGAGCCCACTCTCCCGGATGGAGATCGTGTCTGCTGAGGAAATCTGCTTCCCAGTTGTCCACTCCTGGTAGGAAGACTGCTGACAGGGCGCTCACGTGTTGTTCCGCCCAGCGAAGGATTCTTGTGGCCTCCGCCATTGCCGCTCTGCTCCTTGTTCCGCCTTGACGGTTTATATGTGCCACCGCTGTGATGTTGTCTGACTGTACCAGAACAGGTCGACCCTGAAGAAGGCTTCTTGCTTGTAGCAGGCCGTTGTAAATGGCTCTTAACTCAAGAACATTTATGTGGAGACAAGCTTCCTGGAGCGACCATTTCCCCTGGAAGTTTCTTTCTTGGGTGACTGCGCCCCAGCCCCGGAGACTTGCATCTGTTGTCAGAAGTACCCAGTCCAGGATACCGAACCGGCATCTTCCTAGGAGGTGAGAACTTTGTAGCCACCACAGGAGAGAAATTCTGGCTCTGGGAGATAGACTTATCTTCCGGTGCATGCGCAGGTGAGACCCGGACCATTTGCTCAGCAAGTCGCACTGAAACACCCGGGCATGAAACCTGCCAAACGGAATGGCTTCGTACGCCGCAACCATTTTCCCCAGAACCAGAGTACAGTGATGGATTGACACACTCGTCGGCCTCAGAAGTTCCCTGACCATCGACTGCAGTTCCAGAGCTTTTTTCTCTGGAAGAAATACTCTCCGTAACTCAGTGTCCAGAATCATTGCCCAGAAAAGGCAGCCGAGTGGTCAAATTTAGCACCCAACAGTGCTGTCGCAGAACCGACAGCGCCAAATTTACACTTCTCAGCAACCGTTCCTTGGACCTCGCCTTTATCAGGAGATCGTTCAAGTACGGGATAATTGTAACCCCTTGCTTGCGAAGGAGAACCATCATTTCTGCCATGACCTTGGTGAAAATCCTCGGGGCCGTGGAAAGCCTAAACGGCAACGTCTGAAATTGGTAATGAGAATCCTGTATCGCAAACCTGAGGAAGGCCTGATGCGAAGGATATATTGGGACGTGTACGTAGACATCCTTTATGTCGACTGACGCCATAAAATCCCCCCCTTCTAGGCTGGAAATCACAGCTCGAAGAGTTTCCATCTTGAACTTGAAAACTTTCAAGTATGGATTGAGGGATTTTAGATTCAGAATCGGTCTGACCGAACCGTCCGATTTCGGTACGACAAAGAGGTTCGAGTAGAACCCCTCCCCCCGTTGGGACGTGGGAACGGGAACAATAACCCTCTGTTGACAAAATTTTTGCATCGCTGCCAGCACCACCTCCCTGTCCGGAAGAGACACTGGTAAGGCCGAAATGAAAAACCGATGAGGGGGCACCTCCCGAAACTCCAGCTTGTATCCCTGAGACACAATCTCTAGGACCCAAGGATCCAGGTCTGATTGAATGCAGACTTGACTGAAGATTCGCAGACGGCCCCCACCGGTCCGGACTCCCCCAGGGAAGCCCCAGCGTCATGCTGTGGACTTTGTAGAGGCAGGGGAGGACTTTTGGTCCGGGGCGCCTGATACGGCAGGCGACTTCCTTCCCCTTCCTCTACCCTTTGAAGCGAGGAAGGACCATTTTCACGCCTGTATTTATTGGGACGAAAGGACTGCATCTGCTGACATGGTGCCTTTTTGTGTTGTGTGGGAACATAGGGAAGAAAAGAGGACTTACCCGCCGTCGCGGTAGAGACCAGGTCAGCCAAGCCGTCCCCAAACAAGACATTACCTTTGAAGGGTAAAGCTTCCATAGCTCTCTTGGAGTTGGCATCAGCATTCCATTGATGGATCCACAACGCCCTCCTGGCCGATATCGACATGGCATTGGCTCTTGATCCCAAGAGACAAACATCCCTCGCCGCATCCTTCAGGTAATCTGCAGCGTCCTTGATATAACCAAGAGTCAAAATAACATTATCTTTATCAAGGGCATCCATATCATTAGCTAAATTCTCAGCCCATTTAGCAATAGCACTACTCACCCATACCGACACCACAGCAGGTCTGAGCAATGCACCCCAATTAGCGAAAATGGACTTCAGAGACGTCTCCAGCTTGCGATCCGCCGGATCCTTGAGAGCTGCCGTCTCAGGAGACGGAAGCGCCAATTTCTTAGACAAACGAGATAAAGCTTTGTCAACATTTGGAGACGACTCCCATTTTTCCCTGTCATCAGAGGGGAAAGGATACGCCATGTAAATCCTCTTGGGAATCTGCCACCTCTTGTCCGGCGACTCCCAAGCCTTTTCACAAAGAGTATTCATTTCATGAGAGGGGGGGGAAACTTCACCTCAGGTTTTTTTTTCCCTTGAACAAGCAAAACCTTGTTTCCTGTAGTGCAGGTTCATCAGAAATGCGTAAAACATCTTTTATAGCCACAATCATGTATTGAATACTCTTCACTAATCGTGGGTGTAAAGCAGCCTCAGTGAAATCGACCTCGGAATCAGAGTCCGTGTCGGTATCAGTATCTACCACTTGAGTAAATGGCCACTTTTGCGACCCAGATGGGGTCTGCACCTGAGACAAAGCCTCCTCCATGGACTTTTTCCACACCTGCGTCTAACTCAGACTTATCCAACCTCTTTGATAAAGAAGCTACATTCGTATTAATTGTACTTCGCAAAGTGAGTAAATCAGGTGTCGGCTGCGCCGACAGGCCCAAATCTAGACCCGCATCCGCTCCCCCAATAACCTCCTCCGGTGAATAACATTCAGCCTCAGACATGCCGATACGTATTATCGACACACGGACACACACAGAATGTCTCAGCTAGGGGACAGGCCCACAATGAAGCCCAGATGGAGGACACAGAGGGAGTATGCCAGCTCACACCCCAGCGCCCAAATATCCCGTCATGGGATACATGTGACCAGCGCTGCTTAAATTATAATAAAATGCACCACAAACTGCGCCCCCCCCAATTAGCTCTCTGTTACTTTGAGAGGAGCTGTGGAGGTCCCGGGCCAGCGTCTCCTTCAGCCGCATGTGGAGGAGAAAATGGCAATGTGAGCCGCGCGGCTAAGCTCCGCCCCTTCCCGGCTCGCTTCAGCACATCAAATTTGAAACTTTGAAAATGCCGGCGGGGGTCTGAGAAACGGTGCCGAGGCACCTAAAAGACTTCTGCCGGTTCCCGGACCTCAGTAACATGCTGCCCAGGGCGCCCCCCCCCCAGCGCCCTGCACCCTGCGAGTGCCGTTGGTGATAGTGTGTGGGAGTATGGAGCGCAGCGTTACCGCTGCGCTGTACCTGGTTACTGAAGTCTTCTGCCGTCCTGAAGTCTTCTGTTCTCCTCATACTCACCCGACTTCTTTCTTCTGGCTTCTGTGAGGGGGGTGACGGCGCGGTTCCGGGAACAAGCAGCTAGGCGCACCAAGTGATCGAACCCTCTGGAGCTAATGGTGTCCAGTAGCCTAAGAAGCAGAGCCCTTAACTAAGTAGAAGTAGGTCTGACTTCTCTCCCCTCAGTCCCTCGCTGCAGGGAGCCTGTAGCCAGCAGGTCTCCCTAAAAATAAAAAACCTAACAAAAGTATTTTCTAGAGAAACTCAGTAGAGCTCCCCTAATGAGTGTCCAGTCAGTCCTGGGCACAAAGTCTAACTGAGGTCTGGAGGAGAGGCATAGAGGGAGGAGCCAGTTCACGCCCAGCTTAAGTTTTTTCAGTGTGCCCAAGCTCCTGCGGATCCCGTCTATACTCCATGGTCCTTTTGGAGTCCCCAGCATCCTCTAGGATGTAAGAGAAATAGATTTTCGCACTAATCGAATGACGTGCGTATCTACCTTAGGAGGCACTTCCAGCTTCCTCCATAATTTCTGGCAGTTCCTCTGACCCTGGAAACTCAACTCTAACTGTTTTGGGACATTTAAACACAGGTGCCTTAGTTTTTATTATTGGCTCAGCTGAATCCTCTAGAGACAGATTAGCCTTCATTGCTCCAATTAACTCAGCTATATCCTCTGAGCTGAAACCATCCACTTGTTCTTCATATGGTGAAGTAGAGTATATGGAGCTATCCTCATCTGATGTATCATCCTGTGTAGCCTGCGAATTTGATGATATATTTACCCTTGGTTTATCAGCTTGTTGATTTGTAGAAGCTGTTGGGGCTATACCATAAGATGGGATCTGCATGTATGGGTTAATAGTGTACCCCATTCCTGAAGTTGAAGCTGTAGGGACCAACCTGTCAGCTATACTGGATAAAGTTTGTGCAAACATAGCCCAAGGTGGATCTATTTGTCGTTGAACAGGGATCTGCCTTGCAATCTGCTGAAATGCAAAACAATTTGCACATAACCCATCATGTGCCAGATGCCGAGTTGATAACCCCACCTTGCAAGATAAACATGTTATGAGTGTTGGTGTTACGGTTAATGTAACCTCGTCACCTTTACCGCTCTTAGACATGATAAACAATCAGCTTTTCACAGTATTCTACACAATCTGTGACTGTAATCACTTTACTTGTATAAAAGGGATATCAATCTGACCCCATCCCAAGCACCAGCATTGAGACTCAGAAGAAACCACTGACAAACATATAAAAAGTCAGCAATCACACTAGCAGTCAGTCACATGTTATATATTAGTCATATAAGCATATTATCAACTATGAACACATTTCAAGAATGTAGTAGTACATTTACTGAATTCTGTTCTATAGAGTCATTTAACATATTCAGACGCATTGCGAAGAAAACCACAGTAATGTACACAAACTCCTATGCAATAGGCACTAAACTTAACTATTCATACTGACAAAAAGGTAGATAGAAATTTAGTGCTGTATAACCCGTACTCCGTAGAGTGGGATACAGGGAGACTCACCCCACTTCCAGGATCGATCAATATGTTAGCGAACGCTGAGAGGATCCAGACGCTACTAGTGTACACTGCCGCTCCAGTAACTTTTTTAGTGGACACAGACGCTCAGTGAATGCTAGTGCATGCAGACGCTCATGTCTGCGACCCGGTCTCTTAACGGTTAACCGTAGTGTATACAGACGCAGCGGCCTATGCTGCGACAGAGACCCCTCGTGGTAGCGTCTGGGACGGAAGTGAGGCAATCAGTTCATGGCGGGAGACGTGCGGTAACTGGTCATGAACTGGGAGGAGGGGCGACCGGGAGAGCGTCTGACTCCCCACTGCTGACATCTACCCTAGGGATCGCAGCCTCAAACTAATCCTGGTGCCTTATGATCCCTATGGCCTAGCACTGGAGCACCCGTGGTGGCGGCGCGCCAGCTACTGTTTGGTAGTTCCCTCCCAAAACAGTGCGGCTGTGTCCATATTCCCCTTCTAAGCTGAACCAATGCCTTACCTTCTCCCCGTGCTCCGGCCACAGCCTGGTAACGTCTGCTGGACCTGCTAGTATATCTGACACAGACGCCCGTCGAGACAGCACTTGTACCGTGGGTAAGCGTTGTTGCGACCTGGCGGAGAGTTGTTGGAGCGACTCTTTCCAATATGCGTGTAAGACACTGTTAGGAAAGATAACTCAAAACAATGTAGTAAGACTATAAAAATAAAATAAAGCTTAGGGCTGCCAAACACAGCAGCCCTGTGACCATGGTCCGGCTCCTGCCGCACCAAACAAAAAACTGATTTGACTGAGCCAGTGGGCGGAAATATATGGACGAGCCCGTTGCATCCTGGGAGGCCAGAAAGCTTGTGATCGTTTGGTATATGATGGAGCGACAGCGGATTGGTACCAATGTTATCCTGTGGATAACCTGTGGACCCTGCCAGAGAAAAGGAGCACTGGGCGGGCGCCCAGCATCTTCTACGGACTACGAGAAAAGGATTTACCGGTAGGTATATAAATCCTGTTTTCTCTAACGTCCTAGAGGATGCTGGGGTCCATTTAGTACCATGGGGATATACCAAAGCTCCCAGTACGGGCGAGAGAGTGTGGATGTTCCTGCAGAAATGACTGACCAAACTGAAGAAGGTCATCAGAGGCCAAGGTATCAAACTTGTAGAACTTAGCAAACATGTTAGACCCTGACCAAGTTGCAGCTCTGCAAAGTTGAATAGCTGAGACACCCCGGGCAGCCGCCCAGGAAGAACCCATCTTACGAGTAAAGTGGGCCGTAACAGAAGTAGGAACCGGCAAGCCTGCCGTAGAATAAGCATGCTGAATCGTACATCTGATCCAGCGAGCAATAGTCTGCTTAGAAGCAGGACACCCAATCTTATTGGGATCATAAAGAACGAACAATGCTTCCGTTTTCCTGAGACAAGCAGTTCTCGTCACATAGACCTTCAAAGTCTGGACCACATCCAGAGACTTTGAAAAAACTAAGGTGTCAGTAGCCACTGTCACCACTATCGGTTGGTTGATATGGAAAGCAGACAAGACCTTTGGAAGAAATTGCTGACAAGTTCAAGTTCAGCACTATCTTCATGAAAGATCAAATAGGGACTCTTATGAGACAAGGCCCCCAACTCAGGAACCCGCCGTGCAGAAGCCAAGGCGACCAGCGTGACCACCTTCCATGTAAGAAACTTTAAATCTGCCTACTGTAAAGGTTCGAACCACTCAGATTGCAGGAACTGCAACTCCACATTAAGATCCCATAGTGGCGTAAGAGGTACAAAGGGTGGTTGGATGTGCAGAACCCCTTTCAAGAATGTCTGTACCTCGGGGATAGCAGCCAATGGTTTCTGGAAGAAAATGGACAAGGCCAAAATCTGGACCTTGATAGAACCCAAACATAAGCCTACATCCACACCAGCTTGGAGAAAAAGAAGAAAACGATCAAGTTGAAACTCCATGGTAGGAACACTTCTTGGATTCACACCAAGACACATTTCCTCCAAATGCGATGGTAATGCTTAGACGTTACTACCTTCCTAGCCTGGATAAGTGTGGGAATGACCTTGTTTGGAATGCCCTTACGAACTAGGATCTGGCGTTCAACAGCCATGCCGTCAAACGTAGCCGCGGTAAGTCTTGATAAACAAACTGCCCCTGCAGGAGCAGGTCCTCGCGAAGAGGAAGAGGTCGAGGCTCTTCTAGAAGCAACTCCAGAAGATCCGGATGCCAAGCTCTCCTTGGCCAGTCTGGGGCAATGAGGATCGCCTGAACGGAATTAGTGGAAGTGGAGGGAATACATACACTGACTGGAACACCCAGGGAGTTACCAGGGCGTCCACTGCCACAGCTTGTGGGTCTCTCAACTTGTCTCAACACGAAGCTTCGGAGGTATTGTTCCGAGACGCCATCATGTCTGAGTAACGCCCCAAAGGCTTGTTACCTCTGTGAACACCTCCTGATTGAGGCACCATTCTCCTGGATGGAGATCGTGTCTGCTGAGGAAGTCTGCTTCCCAGTTGTCCACTCCCAGAATGAAGAATGCAGACAATGCTTTTGCATGTTTTTCTGCCCAGAGAAGAATCCTTGACACCTCTGCCATTGCTGCTCTGCTTTTCGTTCCGCCTTGACGGTTTATGTTAGCCACCGCTATTACATTGGAGGTAATTCCAAGTTGATCGCAGCAGGAAATTTTTTAGCAGTTGGGCAAAACCATGTGCACTGCAGGGGGAGCAGATATAACATTTGCAGAAAGAGTTAGATTTGGGTGGGTTATTTTGTTTCTGTGCAGGGTAAATACTGGCTACTTTATTTTTACACTGCAATTTAGATTGCAGATTGAACACACCACACCCAAATCTATCTCTCTCTGCACATGTTAAATCTGCCTCCCCTGCAGTGCACATGGTTTTGCCCAACTGCTAACAGAATTCCTGCTGCGATCAACTTGGAATTACCCCCATTGTCCGACTGGACCTGAATGGCTTGATCTTGCAGAAGATGCGCCGCTTGGAGAAGGCCATTGTAAATGGCTCTCAACTCCAGAATGTTTATGTGAAGAATTTCTTCTTGACTTGACCATCTTCCTTGGAAGCTTTCCCCTTGCGTCACTGCTCCCCAACCTCGGAGACTTGCATCTGTGGTCAATAGGATCCAGTTTTGTATCCCGAACCTGCGTCCCTCGAGTAGGTGAGGTCTTTGCAGCCACCAAAGGAGCGAAATTCGGGCTTTTGGCGACAGGCTTATCCGGTGATGCATGTGTAGATGCGAGCCAGACCACTTGTCCCGTAGATCTAACCGGAAGAACCTGGCATGGAACGGACCGAATTGTAGAGCTTCATACAAGGCTACCATCTTTCCCAGCAGGCGGATGCATTGAAGAACCGATACCCGGGGTGGTTTCAAAACTTCACGGACCATTGACTGTATTTCCAAAGCTTTCTCCTCGGGGAGAAAAATTCTCTGGACCTCTGTGTCCAATATCATACCCAGGAATGATAATCTCCTTGTCGGTTCCAACTGTGATTTTGGAAGATTCAGAATGCAGCCATGTTCCTGAAGTAATTTCAAGGGTATTGCGACATTCTGCAATAACTTCTCCCTGGAGTTCGCCTTTATCAGCAGATCGTCCAGGTACGGAATTATGTTGACACCTTTTTTGCGAAGGAAAACCATGATTTCCGCCATTACCTTGGTAAATATTCTCGGTGCTGTGGAGAGACCGAACGGTAACATCTTGAACTAATAGTGACAGTCCTGAACAGCAAACCGCAGGTATGCCTGATGTGGAGGCAAGATGGGAACATGCAAGTATGCAACCTTGATGTCTACAGACACCATGAATTCCCTTGCCTCCAAACTGGAGATCACCACTCTTGGAGACTCCATCTTGAATTTCTTTAGAAAAGTATTCAACGATTTGAGGTTTAAAAACAAAAAAAAAAAAAATATGTATGTATGTATGTATATATATATATAACCCCCATCATTTATTTATTGAATTGTTGAGGATAAGTGAGTTTACAATGGTGAGTGCTGGGTTCTCTGTTTGTATTTATTAGAGCGATGTGGTCATGGGCTACATGCACCCCGCCCTGTGAGTGGTAAGTACAGCTGTGTACCCCGCTTCTGTGGTGGAGAGTGCAGTGTTACATGCACCCCACCCTGTGAGTGGTAAGTGCATAGCTGTGCCCCGCTTCTGGTGCGGTGAGTGCTGTGGTTTTTACTCTGTGTGTATATGAAGGGGTTAATCTATGGTTAGCTCTTATTAACCGTGGCCACTAGCTTTCTCATGCACCCCTGTGTGGACTTTATTATCCTGAACCTGTCTCAGCTGTTTTTTAGCAATCATCTTTGAGCCAGTGCAATAGGTGACTAGTGTGCCTTTAAAAGCCATAAAGTCTGTGGCAGGTACACATTACATCTAGCAGGCAGATGATGCAGCAGTGTGGTAGTCAGGTTTTAAGACTCTGTGATAGTGTAGGACCTGTATGAAGGTGGGGTACCTTGAATCGGTATACAGGCTTCCGTGCATTGGCCAATCCACCAACTAAACCCCCATCATTTATTTATTGAATTGTTGAGGATAAGTGAGTTTACAATGGTGAGTGCTGGGTTCTCTGTTTGTATTTATTAGAGCGATGTGGTCATGGGCTACATGCACCCCGCCCTGTGAGTGGTAAGTACAGCTGTGTACCCCGCTTCTGTGGTGGAGAGTGCAGTGTTACATGCACCCCACCCTGTGAGTGGTAAGTGCATAGCTGTGCCCCGCTTCTGGTGCGGTGAGTGCTGTGGTTTTTACTCTGTGTGTGTATATATATATATATATATCTCTCTTACAGAGCCGTCCGGCTTTGGTACTACAAATAGTCTGGGGGTGGAAAAAAAAACACCTCTTCCCTGTTGTAATACTGGGACAGGGGCAATCATCCCTTCCTGAACCAATTTCTGAATTGCTTTCAGCACCTTTTCTCTTTCCGATATGGAAACTGGCAAAGCTGATCTGAAAAATCTGCAAGGGGAAGCTCCTGAAACTCCAGCTTGTGACCCTGAGCCAAAATCTCCAGCACCTAGGGGTCCAGGTCCGATAGGGCCCAAATTTGACTGTAGAGTTTCAGACGTGCTCCCACCTGAGTGGTCTCCCGAAGGGGAGCCCCAGCGTCATAATGAGGATTTTGAGAAAACAGAGGCCGTCTTCTGTTCCTGAGACCCAGCTGCTGCAGGCTTCCTACCCCTTCCACTGCCTCTTCCCGCGAAGAAGGGGGTTTCTCTGGTCCTTTTCCACTTGGCGGCCAGAAAGGACTGCATTGGAGGAGCAGAGTAAGGTTTTCTCGCAGGTGGTGCTGCGGAAGGAAGAAAAGCTGACTTACCCGAAGTAGCCGTTGAAATCCACGCATCCAGTGCATTCCCAAATAGCGCATCACCAGTGAAAGGGGTTGCCAAGGGTAGATCTCATGGCGTCCCGTCTGAACAACAAAGATCCGGCATATCGGTCAAGAACAAAGGACCCCGGAGCGATCCTTGTGGACGCACGGTCAGTGAAATGGGACTTTCATCTGGCATATCTGTTTCCTCCAATCTCCCTGCTACCCCGGGTGGTGAGGAAAAAGCAAACAAAGGGTGCCATGATTCTAATAGCTCCAGCTTGGCCCAGAAGGCATTGGTACATAGATCTGCAGAGAATTTCGATGGATGCTCCAATTCTGCTCCCTCAACGTCCAGATCTACTGATGCAGGGTCCTTGTTATCACAGGCATCTGGATCGGCTGTCTTTGACGGCGTGGCTGTTGAAACCTCTATTCTGTCAAGTCAAGAGGTTTCTCACAACAGGTAATTCAAACTATGCTCAGAGCAAGGAAACCCTTCTCAGCTCGCATTTACCACCGAATATGGCAAGCCTATATTCATTGGTGCAGTGAAAGAAGTATGGATCCAAAATCTTTCAGAGTATACAGAATCTTATCCATTCCTGCCTGAAGGAAATCTAAGGGTTTGAAGGTGGCAAGTATCAGCACTGACTGTATGGTTCCAAAAGAAAAGTTGCCATTTTACAGGATGTGCGTACTTTTTTCCAGGGAATGCTGCGCATTCAACCACTCTTTGTTCCTCCTGCAGTACCTTGGGATTTAAGTCTGGTCCTCAATGCCCTTCAAGGGGCTTAGTTTGAACCACTTAATAAAGTGGATCTTAAATGGTTGACAGCTAAAGTACTCTTTCTACTGACTAGGACATCAGCTAGAAGAGTATCAGATTTAGGAGCACTGTCATGAAGTCTCCTTTTCTGATTTTTTTATCCAGATAACCAGACTTGTTCTGAGAACTGCTTTATCTTCCTAAGGTGGTCTCGAAGTTTCATCTTTACGAAGAAATTGTAGTCCCGGCTTTTCAGGTATCGGGACTTTCTGCGGGAGAAGCGTCGCTGGATGTAGTCCAAGCATAATGAATCTACGTGGATCGTACCAGTGCCATCAGAAAGACAGATTCTCTCTTCATTCTCTATGGATTTCACAAGAGGGGATGGCCTGCTACTAAACAGACGCTAGCAAGAAGGCTTCGAATGACGATTTCAGAAGCATATTCTCGAGCTGATCTCCCTGTTCCGGCTAATGTCTCTGCTCACTCTACACGTAAGGTAGGTCCTTCATGGGCAGCACAACATGGTGCTTCAGCAGAACAGATATGTAAGGCAGCCACATGGTCTTCCATTAACACAATCATTAGACATTTATGCCTTGGATACTTTTGCCTCTGATGACGCTGAATTCGGGCGTAAGGTTCTCCTGTCTAATCAGGAGCGTCCCCCACCACTAAAAATTGCTCTGGGTAGTCCCAATGTTATCCTGTGGATAACCTGTGGACCCTGCCGGAGAAATATACGTTATGGATAGAACTTACCATTGATAACGGTATTTCTCCTATGTCCACAGGTTTCCACAGGGATCCCACCCTGACGCAACCGATTTGAGAATCTTTATACTCACTAATCTCTTCCCTCTTGCATGAAAGGGTGTGCATGTGTGTTCTTCTTGCCTGAATAGGGTTCTACATAATGCTTTGGAATACAACTGATTTGACTGAGCCAGCGGGCGGCAATATATGGACGAGCCCGTGGCATCCTGGGAGGCCAGAAAGCTTGTGATCGTTTGGTGCCAATCCGCTGTCGCTCCATCATATCCCAATGTTATCCTGTGGAAACCTGTGGACATAGGAGAAATACCGTTATCAACGGTAAGTTCTTGCCATAAGGTATATTTTCCTGCATTGTTACTTGTTAAGTAATGGTTCAGCAGTTGCTGTATTGGTTTCATGCTTGTTGTCATGTTTGGTTATGTTACATGTTGATTGGCATAGTTTATTAATTTTGTGTGAGCTGGTGTGAATCTCGCCACTATATGTGTAATATCCTTCTCTCGAAGTTCAGTCTCCTCGGGCACAGTTTCTATACTGAAGTCTGGAGGAGGGGCATAGAGGGAGGGGCCAGCCCACACATTTAAAGTCTTAAAGTGCCGAAGGCTCCCAAGGACCCGTCTATACCCCATGGTACTAAATGGACCCCAGCATCCTCTATGGACTACGAGAAAAGGATTTACCAGTAGGTATATAAATCCTGTTTTTAATTACCTACCGTTAAATCCTTTTCTCGTCCGTAGGAGATAGTGGGCGCCCGCCTGGTGATTTATTCTTCCTGCACTGTTATTTGGTTATGGTTATGTTTATGTTTGGTTCAGCTGTTGCTGTTCCGGTTTACAAGTTTTGGTTTGCATGGCTTTCCTCTTGTTATGGTTGTGCTGGTTCGAATTCTCACCACTTTCCTTATCTATATTCTTCTCTCAAAGTATGTCCGTCTCCTCGGGCAAAGTTTCCTAGACTGTCTGGTAGGAGGGGCATAGAGGGAGGAGCCAGCACACCTAATCAAACTTCTATAGTGCCCATGGCTCCTAGTGGACCCGTCTATACCCCATGGTACTAAATTGATTCCCAGTATCCCCTACGGACTACGAGAATATAATTTACTAGTAGGTAATTAAAAGCCTTTTATTTTTTTGGTAGCTTACCACAAATGATGATAAATAGAACTTACCATGTAGCAGGCCAAGCAGAGTGCCATGATGCAGGCAGGAGACAGGTACAGAGACCACTTCTCGTTCACTTCTGCTACATTTAGGGGTCACTCTCATCTCCCCAGGCTGGCCAGCTGATTCATGTTGAAGGCCAGGCTAGTGGCTGGGCATAAGACTCACTGCTCAGCCTGGTTACCCCTGAGGCTGGCTGGGACTGGAATCATTCATCCTCTTTTCCCTCTCCATGATCCAGGGGTGCAGAGAGCCAGAGTTGCAGGAAGGAGAACTCCCAGTAGAATTGCAGTGATAATACTGTAGAAGACAGGGGGAGAAGTAGCAGCAGACACCCGAGGGATGGTATAGGGATGCCAGCAGTCAGAATTCCGACAGCGGCATCCTGGCGCTTAGGATCCGAAAACCTACTTGGTAAGTATACTACTAATCCCTAACCTCGCTAACCCTCCTTTCCCGCAGCCTGACCCTAATCCTCCAACCCCCGCAGACTAACCTTGAACCCCTCTTCCCACAGACTAAACTTAACCGTCCTTCCCCCGCAGCCTAACCCTTCACAGTGGTGCCAATCCGCTGTCGCTCCATCATATCCCAATGTTATCCTGTGGAAACCTGTGGACATAGGAGAAATACCGTTATCAACGGTAAATTCTTGCCATAACGTATATTTTCCTGCATTGTTACTTGTTAAGTAATGGTTCAGCAGTTGCTGTATTGGTTTCATGCTCGTTGTCATGTTTGGTTATGTTACATGTTGATTGGCATGGTTATTAATTTTGTGTGAGCTGGTGTGAATGTTATCCTGTGGACCCTGCCGGAGAAAATAAGAATTTACTCACCGGTAATTCTATTTCTCGTAGTCCGTAGTGGATGCTGGGGACTCCGTAAGGACCATGGGGAATAGCGGGCTCCGCAGGAGACTGGGCACTCTAAAGAAAGATTTAGTACTATCTGGTGTGCACTGGCTCCTCCCTCTATGCCCCTCCTCCAGACCTCAGTCAAGGAAACTGTGCCCGGAAGAGCTGACATTACAAAGAAAGGATTTTGGAATCCAGGGTAAGACTCATACCAGCCACACCAATCACACTGTACAACTTGTGATAAACTTACCCAGTTAACAGTATGAACAACTGAGCATCACTCAACCGATGCTACATAATCATAACCCTTTGTTAAGCAATAACTATATACACGTATTGCAGAGAGTCCGCACTTGGGACGGGCGCCCAGCATCCACTACGGACTACGAGAAATAGAATTACCGGTGAGTAAATTCTTATTTTCTCTAACGTCCTAGTGGATGCTGGGGACTCCGTAAGGACCATGGGGATTATACCAAAGCTCCCAAACGGGCGGGAGAGTGCGGATGACTCTGCAGCACCGAATGGGCAAACACCAGGTCCTCCTTAGCCAGGGTATCAAACTTGTAGAATTTTGCAAATGTGTTTGAACCCGACCAAGTAGCAGCTCGGCAAAGCTGTAATGCCGAGACCCCTCGGGCAGCCACCCAAGAAGAGCCCACCTTCCTTGCGGAATGGGCTTTCACTGTTTTTGGATGCGGCAATCCAGCCACAAAATGAGCCTGCTGAATCGTGTTACAGATCCAGCGAGCAATGGTTTGCTTTGAAGCAGGAGCACCCAGCTTGTTGGATGCATACAGGATAAACAGCAAGTCAGTTTTCCTGACTCCAGCCGTCCTGGCAACATAGATCTTCAAAGCCCTGACTACATCAAGCAACGTGGAATCCTCCAAGTCATGAGTAGCCGCAGGCACCACAATGGGTTGGTTCAAATGAAAAGATGACACCACCTTTGGCAGAAACCGCGGACGAGTCCGCAATTCTGCCCTATCCATATGGAAAACCAGATAGGGGCTTTTACATGACAAAGCCGCCAATTCTGACACACGCCTAACTGAGGCTAAGGCCAACAGCATGACCACTATCCACGTGAGATACTTTAGCTCCACTGTCTTAAGTGGCTCAAACCAGTGGGATTTCAGGAAACCCAAGACCACTTTAAGATCCCAAGGTGCCACAAAAGGAGGCTGAATATGCAGCACTCCCTTAACAAACGTCTGAACCTCAGGCAGTGAAGCCAGTTCTTTTTGAAAGAAAATGGATAGGGCCGAAATCTGGACCTTTATGGACCCTACTTTTAGGCCCATAGTTACACCTGACTGTAGGAAGTGCAGGAATCGACCCAGCTGGAATTCCTCTGTAGGGGCCTTCCTGGCCTCACACCAAGCAACATATTTTCGCCATATACGGTGATAATGTTTTGCTGTCACGTCCTTCCTAGCCTTTATCAGCGTAGGAATAACTGCATCCGGAATGCCTTTTTCTGCTAGGATCCGGCGTTCAACCGCCATGCCGTCAAACGCAGCCGCGGTAAGTCTTGGAACAGACAGGGCCCCTGTTGCAACAGGTCCTGTCTGAGAGGCAGAGGCCATGGGTCCTCTGTTAGCATTTCTTGCAGTTCCGAGTACCAAGTCCTTCTTGGCCAATCCGGAACAATGAGTATTGGTCTCACTCCTCTTTTTCTTACGATGCTCAGTACCCTGGGTATGAGAGGAAGAGGAGGAAACACATAGACCGACTGGAATACCCACGGTGTCACCAGTGCGTCCACAGCTATCGCCTGAGGGTCCCTTGACCTGGCGCAATACCTCTTTAAGTTTTTGTTGAGGCGGGACGCCATCATGTCCACCTGTGGCAGTTCCCATCGATTTACAATCTGCGTGAAGACTTCTTGATTAAGTCCCCACTCTCCCGGGTGGAGGTCGTGTCTGCTGAGGAAGTCTGCTTCCCAGTTGTCCACTCCCGGAATGAACACTGCTGACAGTGCTTGCACGCGATTCTCCGCCCAACGAAGAATCCTGGTGGCTTCCGCCATTGCCACCCTGCTTCTTGTGCCGCCTTGGCGGTTTACACGAGCGACTGCCGTGATGTTGTCTGACTGAATCAGCACTGGTTGGTCTCGAAGCAGAGGCTCCGCTTGACTCAGGGCGTTGTATATGGCCCGTAGCTCCAGGATATTTATGTGCAGACAAGACTCCTGACTTGACCACCGCCCTTGGAAGTTTCTTCCTTGAGTGACTGCCCCCCACCCTCGGAGGCTTGCATCCGTGGTCACCAGGACCCAGTCCTGTATGCCGAATCTGCGGCCCTCGAGGAGGTGAGCACCTTGTAGCCACCACAGAAGAGACACCCTGGCCCTGGGGGACAGGGTGATCATCCGATGCATCTGAAGATGCGATCCGGACCACTTGTCCAGCAGATCCCACTGAAAGATCCTCGCATGGAACCTGCCGAAGGGAATGGCTTCGTATGACGCCACCCTCTTTCCCAGGACTCGTGTGCAGTGATGCACCGACACCTGTTTTGGCTTTACGAGGTCTCTGACCAGAGTCACGAGCCCCTGAGCCTTTTCCTCCGGGAGAAACACCTTCTTCTGGTCTGTGTCCAGAATCATGCCCAGGAAGGGCAGACGCGTCGCAGGAATCAGCTGCGACTTTGGAATGTTCAGAATCCAGCCATGCTGACGCAACACTTCCTGAGAGCGTGCTACGCTGATCAGCAACTGCTCCCTGGACCTCGCCTTTATGAGGAGATCGTCCAAGTATGGGATAATTGTAACCCCTTGCTTCCGAAGGAGCACCATCATTTCCGCCATCACCTTGGTAAAAACTCTCGGTGCCGTGGACAGGCCAAACGGCAACGTCTGGAATTGGTAATGACAGTCCCGTACCACAAACCTGAGGTACTCCTGATGAGGCAGATAAATGGGGACATGCAAGTAAGCATCCTTGATGTCCAGAGACACCATAAAATCCCCCTCTTCCAGGCTTGCAATGACCGCTCTGAGAGATTCCATTTTGAACTTGAATTTCTTCAGATAAATGTTCAGGTATTTTAAATTTAAAATGGGTCTGACCGAACCGTCCGGTTTCGGTACCACAAACATAGTGGAATAGTAGCCCCTTCCCCGTTGAAGGGGGGGGAACCTCTACCACCACCTGCTGGAGAAAAAGTTTGTGAATTGCCGCCAACACTATCTCCCTTTCCATGGGGGAAGTTGGTAAGGCAGATTTTAGGTAACGGTGAGGGGGCGTCACCTCGAATTCCAGCTTGTATCCCTGAGACACAATCTGTATAGCCCAAGGATCCACCTGTGAGTGAACCCACTGGTGGCTGAAATGTCGGAGACGCGCCCCCACGGCTCCTGGCTCCGCCTGTGGAGCCCCAGCGTCATGCGGTGGATTTAGTGGAAGCCGGGGAAGACTTTTGTTCCTGGGAACTAGCTGCATGGTGCAGCTTTTTTCCTCTACCCCTGCCTCTGGCAAGAAAGGACGCACCTCTGACCTTCTTGCTCTTCTGAGAACGAAAGGACTGCATTTGGTAATACGGCGCTTTCTCAGGCTGTGGAGGGACATAAGGCAAGAAATTTGACTTCCCAGCCGTAGCTGTGGAAACTAGGTCCGAGAGACCGTCTATCCGTCCCTGCAGCTACCGCACTACACATCCAGGCCGAAGCAATTGCCGGCCTCAGCAGTGTGCCAGAATGTGTGTAAACAGACTTCAGGATAGCTTCCTGCTTTCTATCCGCAGGATCCTTTAGGACGGCCGTATCCTGAGACGGCAGGGCCACCTTCTTAGACAAGCGTGTCAACGCCTTGTCTACCCTAGGGGAGGATTCCCAGCGCAACCTGTCCGTTGGCGGGAAAGGATACGCCATAAGTAATCTCTTGGAAATTATCACCTTCCTGTCAGGGGAATCCCAAGCTTTTTCACATAATTCATTTAATTCATGTGAAGGGGGAAAAGTCACTTCATGCTTTTTCTCCCCATACATATAAATCCTCTCGTCAGGGACAGGATTTTCCTCAGAAATGTGTAATACATCCTTCATTGCTACAATCATGTAGCGGATGGCTTTAGTCATTTTAGGCTGCAACTTTGCCTCATCGTCATCGACACTGGAGTCAGCTTCCGTGTCGACAACTGTGTCAACTATCTGGGATAGTGTGCGCTTTTGAGACCCCGACGGCCTCTGCGCTGTAGGATCAGGCATGGGTTGAGACCCTGACTGTCCCAAGGTTACAGTTTTATCCAATCTGTTATGCAAGGAGTTTACATTATCATATAACATCTTCCACATATCCATCCAATCAGGTGTCGGCACCGTCGGCGGCACCACACTCAGCTGCACTTGTTCTGCCTCCACTTATCCTTCCTCATCAAACATGTCGACACAGGCGTACCGACACACAGCACACACACAGGGAATGCTCTGACTGAGGACAGGACACCACAAAGGCTTTTGGGGAGACAGAGAGAGAGTATGCCAGCACACACCCCAGCGCTATATAACCCAGGGATTACACTGTACCTTAGTGTTTACCCTGTAGCTGCTGTTAAATATATCTCTGCGCCTAAATTTATGTGCCCCCCCCCCCCCCTCTCTTTTTTACCCTCTATTGCACCTGTATACTACAGGGGAGAGCCTGGGGAGCGCCCTTCCAGCGGAGCTGTGAAGAGAAAATGGCGCTGGTGTGCTGAGGAAGAAGGCCCCGCCCCCTCAGCGGCGGGCTTCTGTCCCGCTTTAATGTGTAAAAAATGGCGGGGGCTCGGGCATATATACAGTCCCAGACTGGATATATGTTTATTTTTGCCAAAAAGGTAATTAATTGCTGCCCAGGGCGCCCCCCCCCCCTGCGCCCTGCACCCTACAGTGACCCCCCCCCCCCCCCCCCCCCCCTGCACCCTACAGTGACCGGAGTGTGCGGTGTGCTGTGGGAGCAATGGCACACAGCTGCAGTGCTGTGCGCTACCTTAAGTGAAGACAGGAGTCTTCTGCCGCCGATTTCGATGTCTTCATGCTTCTGCTGCTTCTGTTCTTCTGGCTCTGCGAGGGGGACGGCGGCGCGGCTCCGGGAACGGACGATCAAGGTTAGGTACCTGTGTTCGATCCCTCTGGAGCTAATGGTGTCCAGTAGCCTAAGAAGCGCTACCTAGCTGCCGTGAGTAGGTTTGCTTCTCTCCCCTCAGTCCCTCGTAGCAGAGAGTCTGCTGCCAGCAGAAGCTCTCTGAAAATAAAAAACCTGACAAAATACTTTCTTTTCTAGCAAGCTCAGGAGAGCCCACTAGGAGCACCCAGCTCTGGCCGGGCACAGATTCTAACTGCGGTCTGGAGGAGGGGAATAGAGGGAGGAGCCAGTGCACACCAGATAGTACTAAATCTTTCTTTAGAGTGCCCAGTCTCCTGCGGAGCCCGCTATTCCCCATGGTCCTTACGGAGTCCCCAGCATCCACTAGGACGTTAGAGAAATATACGTTATGGTAAGAACATACCGTTGATAACGGTATTTCTCCTATGTCCACAGGTTTCCACAGGGATCCTACCTTGACGCACCTGATTTGAGAATCTTTATACTCACTAACCTCTTCCCTCTTGTATGGAAGGGTGTACATGTGTGTTCTTCTCGCCTGAATAGGGTTCTACATAATGCTCCTGCCTAAATTCTTTTGAATACAACTGTTTTGCCTGAGCCAAAGGGCGGGAATATATGGACGAGCCCGTTGCATCCTAGGAGGCTAGAAAGCTTGTGATCGTTTGGTGCCAAATCGCTGTCGCTCCATCATATCCCAATGTTATCCTGTGGAAACCTGTGGCCATAGGAGAAATTCGTTATCAACGGCAAGTTCTTACCATAATGTATATTTTTTTCCATTGGAAATATTGTGACATTAGTGGCATCTGGGGCATTTTGTTGGGTAATGCCGAGTTTTAACCAGGTTGTACTGTAACTATCTCATTCTTTAGAGATTGAGTTTATCAGTCATTCACACAATATGCAAATTACCCAGGACAGGCCAGTTTTGAGTTTTCTGCAGTATTTTCTATATGTAAATTGGTAATAGTCTCCTCATCAAAAAGAAACCCAAACCCTAGTTACACTTAGGAGGAAATTCAATTGCAGGCGAATTGAATCCCCCGGCCGAATCAGTGCTGTACAGCACCCTGATCTCACACACAAGTGTTCACTGCCCCATAGGGTAGGGAGCAGTTCTGTGCGAATTTCCCATTTGGTCGGCCGGGAGAAGGGAGCAAGATTCAGAGTTTAAACGCCACGGCAACAGCAATTTGCACCCTTCGTCTGGAATTGAATTCACCCCTTAGACAGATTTAGCCAAATTCTATTTAATAGAAATTGTTTTTTTTTCTAATAATTATCTAAAATAATAATATTTACTGTTTCACATTCCAGTATCAGCTTTACTCATATACCCCTTTCACACCGCACAAATAACCCTGTATCGACTCGGCATATTGCCGGGTCGGCGTGCGGTGTGAAAGCGCCATAGTCGAAATAACGGGTCCCGGACTCTGTAATTCAACCCGGGAATAAAAGCAGTGTAATTCCCGGGTTGAATACCGGGTCAGTGGCAGCGTAAACGGGCTCCGGGTCGATGTGACCCGTTCACTATAACAGGGAGAGGCGGTGCGGAAATGATCTCATCTCCCAGCACCGCTTCCGCTGCCGGCTCCGCGCCTGCTGCTATGGCAAACCCGCCAGGCATATTGCCGGTTCGGGGATACCAGCAGTAGCGTCCAATGCCGGATCCCACCCGGGAAGGACCAGTTTCCAATTCCCGGGTGGGATTCGGCATTGGCGATGTGAAAGGGGCATTACACTGAAAGGGCACATCTGTTAGCCTATCATATATGATATACAGATGTGTCTTCATACGCTATTGCTGCCTCATATGCTATCGCGCCAAACAGCCCCTCTTAGCACGCTAGTCCTGTGCGACTCTGCTAGCACAAGGCATCTTTTTCACCTGAAAATGCAGTGCGACTTGGACACACCAGGAACCTGCATGGATTAATTTGATGCGTCACTTCCATATATGTCTGTGTCAAAGTCTAAATCTGTATACGAAGTGCTGAGAAGGAGTGGCTGACACTTTTTTCCATGCCAAGTTCCGTCATGCTTTGTATACAGACTCAGTGGTAGCTGAAAGAGATCCGGGTGAGAAAGGTAAATGGGGAGTTTTGCTTTGAATCACCCTATAACCACATGACGCTTTCCACACATATCCCAACACTGTCAGCTGTCAGAATGGAAGGGCCAAGATGACTAGATTCATTTTCTCCACCACACTTCACAGGAGAAGTGATACATTTGCGGGAAGTTTGCCCACTTTCCAGATCCTAGACAATTCTATGGGGTATTTTTTTTTTTTACATAGTATACCAATAGTTAGGGGCAGGGGAGTCGGAATGGGGGGGCAAGGGGGCACCTCGCTCCCCCCAAACATGAGAGAGGCGCCGATACTGGGGCAGAGGAGCGGCAGGCAGCTAGGTGTGACGCACCTGTGTACTAGCGCCTCTTAATGGGCGCGCCGTTTAATGTCAATTATCAGGGTCGGACCTGCAGTCTCAGCAGATACGCGGCAGTAGCAGTCCAGCATAGATGCAGTCATCCCGGACACTCACAGTCTCTTCAGCATACAGTGATACTACTTCCTCCTCCTACCCTGCGGCCATGCAGCTTCCTCCCCTCCTCTGCTCCGCCCCCGATCCATCCCACGCTTTGCATCCACTCCTGTCTGTCTCTCTCCATCTGGGTATCCGGACTCCAGGTCGACAGCACAAAGGTCGACACACCTTAGGTCGACGCCAATTGGTCGACACACCTTGGGTCGACATGGACAAAAGGTCGACATGAGTTTTTCACGATTTTTTTCTTTTTTTGAACCTTTTCATACTTAACGATCCACGTGGACTACGATTGGAACGGTAAAGTGTGCCGAGCGAATCGGTAGCGGAGCGAAGGCACCATGCCCGAAGCATGGCGAGCGAAGCGAGCCATGCGAGGGGACGCGGTGCACTAATTGGGGTTCCCGGTCACTCTACGAAGAAAACGACACCAAAAAAACATAAAAAACTCATGTCGACCTTGTTCCTGTCGACCTTGTTCCTGTCGACCTTTTGTCCATGTCGACCTAAGGTGTGTCGACCAATTGGTGTCGACCTAAGGTGTGTCGACCTTTGTGCTGTCGACCCTCTGTCCCAGACCCCTCCATCTGACCTAGCCCTTGGTCCGTCCTGCGGCTCCCCCTCCCCTCCTGATCCATGCTGCCAGTGTCTTTTCCGTGCTGTTACAGTGGCAGGCTGATCCGTGGAGAGGGGGTGGGGGTGGGGGGGGCACTTTCCTCAACACAATCACAATAAGCATGTCACAGATTACAGCACAATGTCAGCGCCTTCCCGCACCTCTAAACGTCGGCGACGCTGCAGCGCTGTCCAGATAACAGAGTTGAGGTGCTGGTAGGGCACACCTGGAGCAGAGAGGAGCATAAAACTGAGGAGCCAATGCGTACACAGGAGCTAAGTGACAGTTTATATGTGTTTATGCAGAAATAGTGAAGAGTGGGATGGGAGGGAACTGGGGAGATAGTGACAGTGACATATGGGAAGATTAATTAACAAGAGGGGTCAGTGTAGGTCAGTAGTGTGAGGTATAGAGGATGATGTGGGTGTAAGGTACAGAGGGTTCAATGATGCAGTGTTGGGTTTAGAGGGGTCAGTTATATAGTGACAGGTATAGAAATGTCCATGAAGTATTGGCAGGTATAGAGGGGTCCGTAATGTAGTGTAGGTTAAGGAGGGGTATGATATGTAGTGGCGAGTATAGAGGAGTCCATAATGTCGTGGCGGGTATAGAGAGGTCGGTAATTCAGTGTAGGGTATAGAGGGGTCTGTAATGTAGTGTAAGGTATAGCGGAATCGGTGATGTAGTGTAGGGTGTAGAGGGGTCAGTGATGCTGTGTCAGGTATAGAGAGGTCAGTAATGTAGTGTAGGTATGGAGGGGTTAGTAAAATACTGATCCCAAGTACATAGTACATTATTATTATTGAATTAAGCTGCAAATTACAGGAAAAAGTACACAATCGATATGACCACCACGTATCAATATGTATAAACAGATATAGGTTAATTTTTTGTGTTGGACTAGGGCAGCAAATTAAATTTTTGCCATGGCTCTGCTTGATCTACAGCTGGCCCTGGATACGCCTCCCGGATGTCTGCTAGGTGGATGGATATCTGCAAGACGTGTCTGCATTGTGTGTCATCATGTCACGTTATATCCTCATACACACTGGCACAAGGAGTAGCGTATGTGTGGCTCTCCCAACATTTTCCAGGCTGAAGGAATAGTCAGGGGAGGAGTCTATGTCAGAACACACATGCTGACGTCGAGGTGGGCCAAATGCTAGGGACTATTTTTATTCCTAGTCCAGTACGGTCAGCCATATTGGCTTTCTGAGCCCTCCCTGAGTCGCTCTCCCATGCGCCAAGCTTGCTGCCCATGTTTGTAGGTACTTGTGCCCCCCTTCCCTACCCAGGCCATGCCACGTCGTTATTCTCAGTGCTCTAGTCAGCATAGTGTCCTGGGAAGAACGACATGTGGCCCCGCCCCCAGCAGCGCATCACTCAACATGCTGACAGGCACCGACAGCCAACTGGTGCCTGTCAGGCCTGTGGCTTGGAGTCACCAGTTCCTGGAACCCACCCAGACAGAACAGTGCAGCACCTCAGAGAGAGACACATGAGTCAGTGCCTTATTTCTGTGTGCTGGTGGTCCCTCTCCTATCTTATACTCCTGCATTCTTCCCTCCCTCCTACAGCTCCAAACCCTCCCTCACCTATTCAGACAGGTACTCACTCCCATCTGCGGCTCCCGAGCCCTCAAGCAGGTTTCCCTCACAGCTTCAAACCCCCCCCCCCCCCATCCGTGGGACATGCTACCCCCATCCCCCATTCTCAAACAGTTATCCCTCACAGCTTCAAACCCCCCCCCCCCCCATCTGCAGCACCCCAACCTTCCTCCTCCCCCACACATGTTCTCACTTCCCCCAGCTTCAAACCCCCCCCCCCCCCCCCAATCCACAAACCCCCTTCCGCTACTCAGGTTCCTCTCACTTGCACTTCCCTCAGTTACAAACCCCACTCCCATATCTGCGGCACCCCATCCCCCTCTTCCTGTGTTTGTCTGGCACTACTGTGGGCATTATGTGTATCTAGCACTATATTGGGGGCATTATGTTTAACTGGCACTACTGCAGGCTTTATGTGTAATGGAGACTACGGGGGGCATTATGTGTATCTGGCACTATACTGCGGCATTATATGTAAGGCTGCTAATTGCGTGTGTGTGTGTGATAATATATATTTGATGAAATATAGTTGTGAGGCCACGCCCACTTTCCCAGGAAAGGTTTTGACCGATTGGTGCAAATTTGCTGTCGCCTCATCATATCCCATTGTAATCCTGTGAATACTGTGGAGTTAGGAGAAAATAAGATTTTACTTACCGGTAAATCTATTTCTCGTAGTCCGTAGTGGATGCTGGGGACTCCGTAAGGACCATGGGGAATAGACGGGCTCCGCAGGAGACTGGGCACTCTAAAGAAAGATTTAGTACTATCTGGTGTGCACTGGCTCCTCCCTCTATGCCCCTCCTCCAGACCTCAGTTAAGGAAACTGTGCCCGGAAGAGCAGACATTATAAGGAAAGGATTTTGGAATCTCGGGTAAGACTCATACCAGCCACACCAATCACACCGTATAACTTGTGATACACTTATCCAGTCAACAGTATGAACAACAACAGGGCATCAACAAATGGATGCCAACATAACATAACCCATTATTAAGCAATAACTATGTACACGTATTGCAAAAAGTCCGCACTTGGGACGGGCGCCCAGCATCCACTACGGACTACGAGAAATAGATTTACCGGTAAGTAAAATCTTATTTTCTCTGACGTCCTAAGTGGATGCTGGGACTCCGTAAGGACCATGGGGATTATACCAAAGCTCCCAAACGGGCGGGAGTGTGCGGATGACTCTGCAGCACCGAATGAGCAAACTCAAGGTCCTCCTCAGCCAGGGTATCAAACTTGTAGAATTTTGCAAATGTGTTTGAACCCGACCAAGTAGCAGCTTGGAAAATTTGTAAAGCCGAGACCCCTCGGGCAGCCGCCCAAGTAGAGCCCACTTTCCTCGTGGAATGGGCTTTTACAGATTTAGGGTGTGGCAGTCCAGCCGCAGAATGTGCAAGTTGAATCGTGCTACAGATCCAGCGAGCAATAGTCTGCTTAGAAGCAGGAGCACCCAGCTTGTTGGGTGCATACAGGATAAATAGCGAGTCAGTTTTTCTGACTCCAGCCGTCCTGGAAACATATATTTTCCAGGGCCCTGACTACGTCCAGTAACTTGGAATCCTCCAAGTCCCAAGTAGCCGCAGGCACCACAATAGGTTGGTTCACATGAAAAACTGATACCACCTTAGGAAGGAATTGGGAACGAGTCCTCAAGTCCGCCCTATCCATATAAAAAAAAAAAATTAGATAAGGGCTTTTGCATGATAAAGCCACTAATTCTGATACACGCCTGGCCGACGCCAAGGCCAACAGCATGACCACTTTCCACGTGAGGTATTTTAGCTCCACGGATTTAAGTGGCTCAACCCAATGCGACTTCAGGAAATCCAACACCACGTTGGAGGCACAAACGGGGGCTGACTATGCAGCACTCCCTTAACAAAAGTCTGAACTTCAGGCAGCGAAGTCAGTTCTATTTTGGAAGAAAATCGATAGAGCCGAAATCTGGACCTTAATGGAACCCAATTTTAGGCCCATAGTCACCCCTGACTGTAGGAAGAGCAGAAATCGACCTAGCTGAAATTCCTCCGTTGGGGCCTTCCTTGCCTCACAGCACGCAACATATTTTCGCCATATGCGGTGATAATGGTTTGCATTCACTTCTTTCCTAGCTTTAATTAGCGTAGGGATAACTTCCTCCGGAATGCCCTTTTCCTTCAGGATCCGGCGTTCAACCGCCATGCCGTCAAACGCAGCCGCGGTAAGTCTTGGAACAGACAGGACCCCTGCTGCAGCAGGTCCTGTCTGAGCGGCAGAGGCCATGGGTCCTCTGAGATCATTTCTTGGAGTTCTGGGTACCAAGCTCTTCTTGGCCAATCCAGAACAATGAGTATAGTTCTTACTCATCTCCTTCTTATTATTCTCATTACCCTAGGTATGAGAGGCAGAGAAGGGAACACATACACCGACTGGTACACCCACGGTGTTACCAGAGGGTCCACAGCTATCGCCTGAGGGTCCCTTGACCTGGCGCAATATCTTTTTAGCTTTTTGTTGAGGCGGGACGCCATCATGTCCACCTGTGGCCTTTCCCAACAGTGTACAATCATTTGGAAGACTTCTGGATGAAGTCCCCACTCTCCCGGGTGGAGGTCGTGTCTGCTGAGAAAGTCTGCTTCCCAGTTGTCCACTCCGGGAATGAACACTGCTGACAGTGCTAACACATGATTTTCCGCCCATCGGAGAATCCTTGTGGCTTCTGCCATTGCCATCCTGCTTCTTGTGCCGCCCTGTCGGTTTACATGAGCGACCGCCGTGATGTTGTCTGACTGGATCAGCACCGGCCGGTGTTGAAGCAGGGGTCTAGCCTGACTTAGGGCATTGTAAATGGCCCTTAGTTCCAGAATATTTTTGTGTAGGGAAGTCTCCTGACTTGTCCATAGTCCTTGGAAGTTTCTTCCCTGTGACTGCCCCCCAGCCTCAAAGGCTGGCATCCGTGGTCACCAGGACTCAGTCCTGTATGCCGCATCTGCGGCCCTCTAGAAGATGAGCACTCTGCAGCCACCACCACAGCGACACCCTGGCCCTTGGAGACAGGGTTATCCGCCGATGCATCTGAAGATGCGACCCGGACCACTTGTCCAACAGATCCCACTGGAAGATCCTTGCATGGGACCTGGCGAATGGAATTTCTTCGTAAGAAGCTACCATCTTTCCCAGGGCTCGCGTGCATTGATGCACCGACACCTGTATTTGTATTAGGAGGTCTCTGTCTAGAGACGACAACTCCTTGGACTTCTCCTCCGGGAGAAACCCTTTTTATCCTGTTCTGTGTCCAGAACCATACCCAGGAACAGTAGACGCGTCGTAGGAATCAGCTGCGACTTTGGAATATTCAGAATCCAGCCGTGCTGTTGTAGCACTTCCCGTGATAGTGCTACTCCGACGAACAACTGCTCCCTGGACCTCGCCTTTATAAAGGAGATCGTCCAAGTACGGGATAATTATTTCGGCCATTACCTTGGTAAAATACCCTCGGTGCCGGGGACAGACCAACGGCAACGTCTGGAATTGGTAATGACAATCCTGTACCACAATTTTGAGGTACTCCTGGTGAGGAGGGTAAATAGGGACATACAGGTAAGCATCCTTGATGTCCAGTGATACCATGAAATTCTCCAGGCTTGCAATAATCGCCCTGAGCGATTCCATTTTGAACTTGAACCTTCGTATATAAGTGTTCAAGGATTTCAATTTTAGAATGGGTCTCACCGAACCGTCTGGTTTCGGTATCACAAACATTTTGGAATAGTAACCCCGGCCTTGTTGAAGGAGGGGTACCTTGATTTCACCTGCTGGAAGTACAGCTTGTGAATTGCCGCCAGTACTACCTCCCTTTCTCCGAGGGCAGCAGGCAAGGCTGATGTGAGGTAACGGCGAGGGGGAGTCACCTCGAACTCCAGCTTGTATCCCTGTGATACTACTTGCAGAACCTAGGGATCCACCTGTGGGCAAACCCACTGGTCCCTGAAGTTCCCGAGACGCGCCCCCACCGCACCTGTGTCCACCTGTGGAGCCCCAGCGTCATGCGGTGGACTCAGAGGAAGCGGGGGAAGATTTTAGATCCTGGGAACTGGCTGTCTGGTGCAGCTTTTTCCTTCTTCCCTTGTCTCTGTGCAGAAAGGAAGTGCCTTTGACCCGCTTGCTTTTCTGAAGCCGAAAGGACTGTACCTGAAAATACGGTGCTTTCTTAGGCTGTGAGGAAACCTGAGGTAAAAGTTTTTCTTCCCAGCTGTTGCTGTGGATACGAGGTCCCAGAGACCATCCCCAAACAATTCCTCACCCTTATAAGGCTGAATCTCCATGTGCCTTTTAAAGGCAGCATCACCTGTCCACTGCCGGGTCTCTAATACCCTCCTGGCAGAATGGACATTGCATTAATTCTGGATGCCAGCCGGCAAATATCCCTCTGTGCATCCCTCATATATAAGACGACGTCTTCAATATGCTCTATGTTAGCAAAATAATATCCCTGTCTAGGGTATTAATATTATCTGACAGGGTATCATACCACGTTGCAGCAGCATTATTTATGCTGAGGCAATTGCAGGTCTCAGTATAGTACCTGAGTGTGTATATACAGACTTCAGGATAGCCTCCTGCTTTTTATCAGCAGGCTCCTTCAAAGTGGCCGTATCCCAAGACGGCAGTGCCACCTTTTTTGACAAACGTGTGAGCGCCTTATCCACCCTAGGGGATATCTCCCAACGTGACCTATCCTCTGGCGGGAAAGGGTACGCCAGCAGTAACTTTTTTAGAAATTACCAGTTTCTTATCGGGGGAACCCACGCTCTTTACACACTTCATTCACTCATCTGATGGGGGAACAAAACACTGGCTGCTTTTTCTCCCCAAACATAAAACCCCTTTTATGTGGTACTTGGGTTCATGTCAGAAATGTGTAACACATTTTTCATTGCCGAGATCATGCAACGGATGTTCCTAGTGGATTGTGTATATGTCTCAACCTCGTCGACACTGGAGTCAGACTCCGTGTCGACATCTGTGTCTGCCATCTGAGGTAACGGGCGTTTTTTTGAGCCCCTGATGGCCTTTGAGACGCCTGGGCAGGCGCGGGCTGAGAAGCCGGCTGTCCCACAGCTGTTACGTCATCCAGCCTTTTATGTAAGGAGTTGACATTGTCGGTTAATACCTTCCACCTATCCATCCACTCTGGTGTCAGCCCCACAGGGGGCGACATCCCATTTATCGGCCTCTGCTCCGCCTCCACGTAACCTTCCTCATCCAACATGTCGACACAGCCGTACCGACACACCGCACACACACAGGGAATGCTCTGACTGAGGACAGGACCCCACAAAGTCCTTTGGGGAGACAGAGAGAGAGAGTATGCCAGCACACACCAGAGCGCTATATAATGCAGGGATTAACACTATAACTGAGTGATTTTTCCCCCAATAGCTGCTTGTATACACATATTGCGCCTAAATTTAGTGCCCCCCCTCTCTTTTTAACCCTTTGAGCCTGAAAACTACGGGGAGAGCCTGGGGAGCCGTCTTCCAGCTGCACTGTGAAGAAAAAATGGCGCCAGTGTGCCTTTTCCGGCGGATTTCTCCCGCTTTTTCTGGAATTCTGGCAGGGGTATTTTTACACCTATATAGCCTTCCTGACTATATATGGTGTAGATTTGCAAGCCAAGGCGTATTATATTGCCCTCAGGGCGCCCCCCCCCAGCGCCCTGCACCCATCAGTGACCGGAGTGTGAGGTGTGCATGAGGAGCAATGGCGCACAGCTGCAGTGCTGTGCGCTACCTTGTTGAAGACAGAAGTCTTCTGCCGCCGATTTTCCGGAACACTTCTTGCTTCTGGCTCTGTAAGGGGGCCGGCGGCGCGGCTCCGGGACCGAACATCGAGGTCGAATCCTGTGGTCGATCCCTCTGGAGCTAATGGTGTCCAGTAGCCTAAGAAGCCCAAGCTACCACCAGTTAGGTAGGTTCGCGTCTTCTCCCCTTAGTCCCTCGCTGCAGTGAGAGTCTGTTGCCAGCAGATCTCACTGTAAAATAAAAAACCTAAAATATACTTTCTTTCTAGGAGCTCAGGAGAGCCCCTAGTGTGCATCCAGCTCAGCCGGGCACAAGATTCTAACTGAGGTCTGGAGGAGGGTCATAGTGGGAGGAGCCAGTGCACACCAGGTAGTCCTAAAGCTTTCTTTAGTTGTGCCCAGTCTCCTGCGGAGCCGCTATTCCCCATGGTCTTTACGGAGTCCCAGCATCCACTTAGGACGTCAGAGAAAACCTAACTAAAATACTTTCTTATTAGTAAGCTCAGGAGAGCTCACTAAAAGCACCCAGCTCTGTCCGGGCACAGATTCTAACTGAGGTCTGAAGGAGGGGCATAGAGGGAGGAGCCAGTGCACACCAGATAGTACTAAATCTTTCTTTAGAGTGCCCAGTCTCCTGCGGAGCCAGTCTATTCCCCATGGTCCTTACGGAGTCCCCAGCATCCACTAGGACGTCAGAGAAATACAGTTATCAACGGTAAGTTCTTACCATAAGGTATATTTTAGCAGCCTAATCCTAACCCCTCCCCCCCCCCCCCAACCCACTGTAGCTTAACTACCCCTCCCCGGCGGTGCCTATACCTAACCTCCCCTCCCCACAGCCTAACCCTCCCCTCCCCGCAAACTAACCCCGCCCCGCAGCCAACCCTCCAAGGGGGTTCCTAACTCCCCCTTACCGCAGCCTACACCTAACCCTCCCCCTTGCAACCTAAACCTAACCTCCAAACCCCACCCCCCCACCCCAGCAAACAGACATCCAGGATCACGGCGGTCGGTATTCTGGAACCGGAATTGTGATCCTACTCAGAATACTAACACCAGCATGCCGAGTAGTGTCGGGATTCCTGCATAGGTATTTAGACCGCCGGGATCCTCACTGGATCCCGTGCTTACCATGTTGCTGATAATGCTAATAGTTATAATGATGCACTGACATGTATGCCTATTATGTTACCCACTGTTACAGTGTGCTGGGAAGCTAGGGGCGCCGAACTCAGATTATACCTTGCCCCCCCCCCCCCCCCCCCAACCTAAAAACGTTCTGACACCCCTGGTTAGGGGTGCCTAAAACACAAAGCTAAATGGATGTCGGTCATTCTATGCTTTAAATGGCCTCACAGCAGCACTGTAACATGGCAGCCCCTCCCCCTTAACCCATGATGTCACACCTAGGGGGAGAGGCCGGCAACTAGGAGAAGTAGAGCACTGCCCAGAGCACCCTGCACCAGTAGCACTACTGGCTGCCATTCAGGGCACTCTGCAAGCCACATGCAAGTGCTGTGGGATTGCAACAGTGCTACCTCCAGGGCCCTGAACTCTCTGCGACAGCACAGCTCGCACACAACTAGTCACGGCCTTGTCTCATGGTTCTCTTCTTACCAGAGAAGCTGATGGCTGCTGCTATTCCATAATTGATGACTGACTGAAGGTGGTGCTTAGCTATGTCGCCACTGCCCAGTACCCCTCTCCAAGAGTTGAAACCTACAGCCTACTAACAGAATCAGTCATTTCACTAAGACAGGGTAGATTTACTGAAGCTTCTAAAACAGACAGGTAGCGGTGCTGCCCATAGTAACCAGATTCTAACTATCATTTCTCTATTGCAATCTGATTGGTTGCTACAGGCAGCAGCACCACTTGTCTGTTTTAGAAGCTTTAATAAATCTCATTGGCCTCTAAAGGAATTTTATTACAAGGAGGTTCCTTGCCAAAACTCCTTCCATCAGCCCTGATGTTTGTTGACCATAATACGGTTTATATCTTCATATTGTGTCCGTTTGATTTTTGGTTCCACTAAGGGAGTCATTTTTTGTATTGCTTTTAATTCACAAGTGTTAGCATGCCACAATAGAGAGGCAGCAATCACTGCATGTAAATGCTTGCTCTATAAATAAAAATAGATTAAGACGTTACGTGACTTTAGTGGTTCTCTCACCTTCGGGGAAATACCAGTGATGTCCCAGAAAATCAGGAAGCAGCTTCAATCACAGCAGTGTTCTTAGAAAGCTCTATTTTTGTGTGACCAGGAAACAAGACAGGATAATTATACTTTCCTGATTACACAAAAATAGATCCCCCTGCTGCATGCAAATTGAGTTCCTCCCACGGCCACTGTAGTTCTTAACTGTAGCCAATGAACGATGGAAAAGCCATCATAAAACCTACGCCTCTTGCAGAAAAAGGTTAATCCGCCAGTATTCCCGGGAACAAATCCACAAATCATGTGCCTCAGGCAAAGGGTTTATTTCAAGCTAAAAGAACTGATAGGGGCAGCCAAGAAAAGCCAAATCCACAGACATTATCTTAAACAATCATGTATTACAGCAGCGGCATGCAGAATAGTATGTCTGAATACATAACGAGTCAAATCTGGAAATGGATAGGCTACAGAATCAAGAGTTCACACTTTGTTCTACTCCTCCTGCCTAGTAAGAACAGGAAAGAGGTTACAGTGGGCACAGAATCACCAAAACTGAACAGATGAAGATTAGAACATATTGCCTGGACTGGCAAATCTCAATTTCTGCTGCGATAAGTAGATGGTGTGGTCAGAATTTGGTAGAAACAAGATAACTATGGATGCATTCTGCTTTGTACCAACAGTTCAGGCTGGTGAAGGTGTAACGGTGTGGGAACATTTGAGCATCTTTTAAATGCCACATCCTACACAAAGTATTGTTGCAGACCATGCACATCCCTTTATGGCCACATTCTAGCCATCCTCTGGCTACTTACAGCAGAATCATGCACTATGGGCCCAATTCAGGTCCGGTCGGTCCTGTGTCCAGCGTCGCAAAGTACAGATTTTTGGTACTTTGTGCATGCACAGGACCCATTATGCGCATGCTTGAATGGATCCTGTGACATAGGAAGCAGATCAGCAGCAGACTGTCCATGATTAACAGTCTCGGTTACTGTCTAGGGGGCAGCGACGGACTAAATTTGTGAAAACGGAGGCGTGATGCAACTTTTCGGGGGTGGGAAGAGGTCAGGGATCTCCGTTGTAGAATGGAGATTTACTGGCCTCTGTAACAGGCGGCTTGCACGGAAACATAGGCGACGTAAACCTCCCAATGGCACCTAAGTGATCTGATGCTGCGTCCTGTAGTTCAGATCACTACTGCAGCAGGAGGCGCCTGCATGTAATAAATGCTTCCCGCTGCATTACCATACAGCGCTACCACTGCAGCTTCCCAGGAAGTGACAGCCACTCCAACCACATCTTAACCAGGCTCTATAATCACAATGCACGTCATCTAATGCGAGTTCTACAGAAGTGACTAGAAGCTCACTGTACGCCAAAGGTCTCCACAGTCACCAAATCTCATCTCAAAAGAGCACCTTTGGGATGCAGTAAAATTAGATTTGCAGCATACAGTATATGGACAGCTGAGAAATCTGAAAACTACCTCATTATCCCTGTCTGGATGATAAGAGACATTTGTACTTTGACTGGTAGTTTCCATTTAGCTCATATTCACAACTAGGAAAATATATCCTGTTTATGAATTATTTTTAACCTTTTTCATCTAGATGTGAAGGGTGTTTGTTCTAGCATTCTTAGCTTATAAGATATCAAAAGTTACATTTTAAATCACTACAAATAAATTACACAATTCTTTCTTTTCCTATCTTGTATACAAAAAAAATCTGAATCTGCTGTGACTGCGTGGTACTGTACCATCATATCAACATGGACCAACACTTTTAAGGAATTATTCCAGCACCTTGTTGAATCCACACCACACAATTCTAGATGATCTCAGATCAGAGAGGAGTTCTACCCAGGATTAGACACTCTTATTTCTGACACTGTCATACTCATTACATGTTCATCTATGACACTATTTTTGTTTGTCGGGAGGCTTGCCACCTAACAACAGCTGGTGGGTTAGGTGCAAGCCTCCCGACGATCGCGGAGAAGGTAAAGTGAAAGAAAACTTTCACTTACTTTCTCCACACAGCCAAGCCAGGGGGGGAGCGGGGCAGCGTGGATGCTGGGTAAGTGCGCGCACTCACACTATAAATTATAAGCCACGCCCCCTCCTGACTAGATTTTACTCTAGCGCTGCAGGATGGAGGACACAGTGGGGGAGATTCAAATGTTTGAAAAGTCGGTTGGGTGTCTGTTTTTTCCTGTCTATTATGCTGCTTTCAGATCGCAAATGCCGGATCCCACCCGGTAAGAGAAACGTGTCCTTACCGGGTGGGATCCGGCATTTGCGCTCCTTTGCTGGCTTTCCGACCCGACAATATTCTGGGTCGGTTGCCATAGCAGCGGGGGGCGCAGCAGCAGCAGGGGTGGAGGCGGCGCCGGGAGATGAGCTCATCTCCTGCGCCGCCTCTCCCTATGCTGTGAATGGGAGCCATGTCGCATCGGAACGGCTCCCATTCACACTGTACCTGACCCGGTATTCATTCGGTAATAACCCTTCTTTTTTACTGGGTTGAATTACCGGGTCAGGCGACCCGCTAATTCAGAAAAGGAGCTTTCACATCGCACACTGACCCGTTTCGACACGGCAATATGCCGTGTCGATACCGGGTTATTTGTGCAATGTGAAAGGGGTATTAGATAGGGGGGAAAAAAACAGACTCCCAACTGACTTTTCAAACATTTGAATCTCCCCCAGTGTCTGTGTCAGCTACAGACACTCTGCTAGTGTCTCCATCTTGTGGCAAAAGAAGAAGGCAGCCCTCCAGGCTCAGCCTGAGGGAGTCTGCCGACAGGGAAGAAATGGTTTTTAAAAGAAAAAGAACTTTTAACCATGCCAGGTCGAAAGAAGGCAGGGAATACTCTGAGGAGGGTTAAAATCAGTCAGGATGCACAAACCCCCTTCACCTTCTGCATTTTCTAACCGGATAGTAAAATAAATCCACCTCAAAAAAGAAACACATAAACCGTGTTTCTTCCTGTTCAGTACAAAACATCTCCTTCCCAGGTATTGCCAATGCTTGGAATACCTCTGACACTCGCAGCAGACCGCTGTCACCCGCTCATGGCTGGCACATATTTCCTGCCTCCGACAGGCACTATGCGCAATCATAAGGGAGTGAGTTCTCGCCATACATCGTCCCTATATAAAAAGGACACTAGTTACACTCCAGTAGATTGGGAGTCAGAGGAGGTAACTAGGACTAGCGCATCCTCTCGCAGAGGAGAGTACAGCGATGTGCAAATGGCCCACGTAGCCTTAGCCGGCAAAATGCCCTCGCCAAAATTTATTCTGCTCACTGGGCCTTGAGCGAACGCTCACAGGTGTACCAATTCACTCAATTGGCCCTCAGAACGGCCCTCGTTAAAGAGGACGAAATGGTACTGCGTAACCACACTGGCATCCCAGACATTCCGTCCCTATTTGCCCCGGAAATTGATCCAGTCCTCACTTCACTCGTTGGGGATAAGGCGGAGAGTGATTCTACTGATAAATTATTAAGGAAAATTCAGTTTAAAGTGGCGGACTCTGCCAGTCCTTTATTATTCGTATTATACAAAGCAGAAAAGGGAGGAGTCACGGGGGGCTACCTAGATTCCCTGGTAGCTTCCAAAATGGCCCTTTTAAAAGTAATTAGCAGGGCTACCCTGATGATGATAAGTCAGACATTCGATTTTATATCAAATACCCGCAGAGTCCGCTGGCTAGCTAATGCAGGTGTAACCAATCTAGCGCCTAAGCCAGTCGATGTCCCAAACCTAACAGATTCTGATCTATTTGGCCCTGACTTCATAGACGAAGTAAAGGTTCGCTATAAAGCCTGCAAATCCTTTGCAGACCTTAAAGCTCACCAAACCTCCAAACGGCCCTTTCGTCAGGAGGGTCGTACCGCAGGAGCCAGCAGTTCAACCTGAGACCAGCGAAGTGGCCCCAGAGCTCCCAGAGGAGGCCTCTCCCAGACACAAATCGCGAGAGGCGCAGGGTCCGGCAACGTTTACCACTCCAGAAACAGAGGATATGTAAGCCACATACCTTCCCCACCTCCTCCTTGTCTCTGCCAAACAATAGCTTCCTGGAGGCAGATCACCACAGACAGGTGGTTGCTAAAAATCGTGGATAAAGGTCTGTCGCTCCCCCTTTTCCGATTTCCACGCCAGATATTTCCTTGTTCAAAGAACGCCAATCCTTTATTGGATGGTGTCCTGTCCCTTGCCCTGCAGCAAGGCAAAATAGAGTTAGCAGACGCTTCCAAAAAGGGTTGGGTCAGTCACCTTTTCCCGGTCAGGAAACAGGACGGTTCATACAGACCAGTATTAAATGTCAAATCTCTAAACCAGTATATAAAACACAGTTCCTTCCATATGGAGGGATTGGCAGACATACCCTTCCTGCTCACCAAAAATGACTATTGCATCAAGATAGACCTCAAAGAGGCCTTTCATACTATTCAAGTCCATTTGAATCACAGGAGACTCTTGAGGTTCTTGTGGAGAGACGTCCTCTATCAGTGGACCATCATGGTCTTTGGCCTATCCAATGACCCTTACACGTTACTTTACACACCTCATAAAGGCGGTAGTCACATACTTCCATCAGAAGGGAGTTTGTTGTATTATCTACCTAGACAATCTCCTGGTAGTCCACTCGAATCTAGATTCCCTTTTGCTCCACAAGGAGCTCATACTGTCATTACTCCAGAGTCTGGGGTTTACCGTAAATTACAACAAATCCATGCTAACACCATCCCAGTCAGTCGTCTTCCTAGGGTTCTTACTACATACCCCTGCTTTATCAATGTCTGTTCCCCTAGAAAAATGGACAGACATTCAAAACTTTGTGTCTCAGATACTCAAACGCCAATTTTCCATGAAAGACTTGGCCAGAGTCATAGGAAAGATGAGAGCCTTCGATCCAGGGTTTTTCCACACACCCCTTGTTTGCAGACATTCTCAGATTCTTCTCTCAGCCCTCCTTCGACAAGGTTGGGGTTGGACAGACAGAATCCGGTTATCTCCCATAGTTCTCAAAGAAATCCGCAGTTGGACAGCCCTTCCACTGCCTTCTCCCAAACCTCTCCTACCACTTCCCCCAGACATAATTATCACATCAGACGCGTCGCTTACAGGCTGGGGAGCTTTTACAAGGGACACAGCAGTAAGGGGAAAGTGGTCCATTCAAGAGTCAAGAGCTCACATCAATCTCTTGGAACTAAGGGGGTCACTCTGACCCGATCGCACGCTGCAGTTTTTTGCAGCGTAGTGATCGGGTCAGAACTGCGCATGCGCCGGCGCACTACATGGCCGCCCATCGCTGCGCTACGATCGCCTCTGCCTGATTGACAGGTAGAGGCGGTCGATGGGCGGGAGGGGTGAAACGGCGGCATTTGGCCGCCGTTTCGTGGGCGCAGTCCGGCCAACGCAGGCGTGGCCGGACTGTGCGAGGTGTGGCCCGCAGCGGCTGCGTGACGTCACACGCAGCCACTGCGGGTCGGGGAGCGATAAGTAGAAAGTTACTTTGCGTCACAGTTGTGTCACCGTAGAAAGTTACTTTGTGACACAAAGTAACTTTCTACGGTTGTGTAATCAGTATACGGGTTCTATTGGCAGCTGATATTGGTTTTATACACGGATTTGAATTTATGGACTGAGTTATATTTATATGTATATTTTATACACTTCTGTGCACAGAATATGCTTCGATCCACCTCCTTATAGTATAATATACATTTATTATTGTTTATCATTTTACTGCTAATGTTAGTATTGAGACCGGTCTTGCTTTTTTAGATATGATACTTCTATATGAATAAATTTTATAATACTTACAAAATACAAAGTTTGATTTATTGTACGATTTCAGCCATATCATATTTATTATTATAGCGCAAGAGGGTACTTATTAGAGTTCTTCGGTATACTGCACTTGGGAATCCCAGTGGTTTTTTGACTTGCTAACCCCAAGTCAAGGGCTCTCCCGCAGCTTAGGTAAATTATACACTATATATCTGCTAGTTGGGTATGTAATTATTTGATAAATCTTATTAGCGCCTGGTGAAAGTTTTTTTCTTGGCATTTCATTGTGAGGACCTTGGGTCAACCTCAAGTGGATCTGTTTGCGACTCCATCGAACACACAAGTCCCAACCTTTGTGTCCAAAATCTAGACGCAGGGAGCCCCCTTCACATGGATGCAATGTCCTCTCCTTGGACAGACCTTTTTCTCCCGTATGCATTTCATCCCCCCCGCTATGCTATTAAAGGTCCTCCACAAAATAAGAATAGACAGGGTTTCTCAGCCGATTCTAGTATACCCTGTTTGGCCCTCCAGAATTTGGTTCCCCTTAATCAATCTCCTCCGCAAGGGACCTAAGCTTCCCCTGGGCATGTCCAAGGACAGCTTCCAGGGGACCCCAGACCTGTTACAAGAGCTCCCACATTGCATGTGAATAGCGACATTACAAGGCTGTTAACCAACACTACTCTTTCAGCCTCTTCCATGGCCTTGATTAACGTATCGCTCAGGCCCAGAACTACAGCCAGATACCAGTCCATCATAAATTCGTTTTTGACCTGGCGGGCTACTCGAAGTTCATCTTTGGGCCCTATTTCTGAGCCCAACTTAGCCTCAGATTTTCTGGCCACTAAGTTTAAGTACGGCCTAGCTTCCACCACAATTCGTTCGTATGGCTCGGCCCTGGCACTCCTCATTCCAGGCCTCATAGAAAATAGGTTATACCTTAGCTTACTTAAGGGCATTTTCTTGTCAAGGCCCCCATGCCCACGATACTCTACCACTTGGGATATCAGTCCCTTCCTAAATTTCTTGGCCACCATCCCTTCCTCTGCCGACATTTACAATCTTACAAAGAAGTTTGCTTCCCTGCTAGCCCTGGCGTTTGCAGCCAGAGGAGCCGAACTTTCATTGATTCGCACGTCAGAACCCTGGATGACATCCACCCCAATGGGATTCCACATCGTAGTAAGAGGTCACACGAAGACCAGCTCCATCCAAACTCCTCTAGTGGAGTTCGATCTGGTCAGAGACCAGACGGATCCTGAGCTCTGTATAGTCCAGTGCTTATCGACTTACCTTGCATTTACAGCTCCTTTAAGGAACGAAGTTTCTAACCTCTTTATCACTTGCCGGAAACCCTTTCGACTGGCCAGACCCTCCACAATAACAGGTTGGATAGTCTCTGCCATGCAGAGCTCAGGGATAGACACCTCCCAATTCAAAGGACATGGTGGGAATCGAACCCATGACCTCAGTGCTGTGAGACCGTAATGCTAACCATTACACCATCCGTACTGCCCAATATATTCATAGGATATCTTCAAAAAATAAAAATAACAATAATTTCTTGGGCAGTACCCAAATGTATTAAGGATACCCAGGATATACGCAAGAAGGAGGTACCGCAGCAGATAGATCCAATATCTGCCACATTTCTGGCTACAAAGCAGCCACCATAGTTTTCTATGGGAGCTGCTAAGCTGTCAGTCCCACAGTCTGAAGATGGCTTTTGCCCATAGTAGCCTAATGGGCTTCAGCAGGGCAGATTTTTCTGAGAGGGAATCTACGAATTCCTCCCCATTATTTCTTTGCTAAATCAGCATGAAAATTTTCATATTGCAAATTTAGGCAAAAATTATATATTTCATTTTAAACACTGTTGGGATAAAGCTCTAGGACATCACACACCCAAAGCAGATCAAAGATTTTTGAACAGCTTCTACGAGATAGATTCAATTGGCACTGTACAAGTTTGTAAGAGGGAATATGAATGAAAAGATAGCACCAAATTTCTCTTAACACAGCCAACCAGACAGAAATTTGAAGCTTTAAAATATCAGTTTGGCTTGGTGTTGAGAAGGGTGTGGTATGTTAAATAGAATAGACTTAGGTCGACAGTGTCTAGGTCGACCACTATTGGTCGACAGTAAGTAGGTCGACATGAAAAAAGGTTGACTTGAGTTTTTTACATTTTTTTGGTGTCGTTTTATTCGAGTGACGGGGAACCCCAATTAGTGCACCACTTCACTCGGCATGCTTCGGGCTAGGTGCCTCGCTCCGCTACCTCTGCGCAGGTTACCGTTCCCAATTGTAGTCCACGTGGATCATAAAGTGTGAAAAAGTTTATTTTTTTTTATTTTTTCTTTTTTTAAATACTCATGTCGGCCTTTTTTCATGTCGACCTACAGTCCCTGTCGACCTACTTACTGTCGACCAATAGTGGTGGACCTAGACACTGTCGACCTAGAGACCAGACCCCATTGAGAAAAGGTATCCACTTTGCTGATTTTCCTAGAACTATATAATACAGTGTTTCTCAAACTCGGTCCTCAGGACCACTAACAGTCCATGTTTTCCAGACCATTTGTTTATCTTTAAAAAGTAACTGTGTAATTAACCACTTGCTGACAATTTTGTTGGTCAGAAATGGTCAGGTTTTTTATTTTTATTTTAAATTTTTATGTAATACCTGTATAGTGAAAAAAGCATTTTTAAAACTATATTCAATTTTTGTTTTTAAAATATGCTCAGGGGGTGTCTTGCACCACCGCATGTCCATTAGCCCCCCATTATAAAAAAAAAAAACCTAAAAAAAAAAAAAAAGACTTTACACACACACACACACACACACACACACACACACACACACCCTTCTCATGTGGCCTGTGTATTTTTTTTTTTTTTATTACGTTACCACCCCCCACCATATTACTATTTTACCCCCCCCCCCCCCTTCCCCTTCCATATGCAGAGCGCAGCGGAGCATGTCTGGGGAGACTGATGATTAGTCTCCCATACTTGAGGTAGGCATTGCTGGCTTACCAGAGTGTGCTGCTCTTTGCAGCCACTAGGTTTATTCACGGGGAACAGCGCTGACATCCCAGTGGCTGCTGCTCTCTGCAGCCACTGGGTACATACAGGACAAAGGGGGAGATGTACTAAGCAGTGATAATAGTGGAGAAATTAGCCAGTGGAGAACTTGCCCACGGCAACCAATCAGATGCTCTGTATAATTTTATAGTATGCAAATTAAATGTTACTTCAATACCGACTGGTTGCCGTGGGCAACTTCTCCACTCTTTTCACTGCTTAGGTTCAGTACATCTTCCCCAAAGTTTGAAAACCACTGCACATTTCATTAGGCCAATGCTTTCAAACTCAGTTCTCAAGGCACCCTAACAGCACAAGTTTTAAAGCAATCCATGCATAACCAGGGACGTGCGGTGAGCTAAATTGCTCAGGGAGCACTTGCTTGCACCAGAGCCAGGGTAAATGCGCGCCCCCGTGCATTTACCCGTGTTTTTTGAGCTAGTGGAAAAGGGGTATTACACACAATATATGAGCTAAAGGGTACATGAGAGCATTATCCACTGGTGCAGCAGTATAAACTCCTGAAAATTGTGTGAGTTTTGATTAGAGATGTGATGAAAAGATAAGAAGGTGAGGCACTGCCTCACCTGCCATAGACTTTTTGCTCCACAGTTTTGGCTGTAAAAAGGATTAGAATAATGTTAAGAAGATATTTCAAACATATTCTTTGTATTTTTCATATACTTTATACAGTAAAAACTGTAGCAAAAACTTTAGTATGACAGGAAAGGCTCTGCCTCACCCCACGTCACTGATAAGCACGTTACTTAATTAGTACCTTCAGTTACTTTGATTTAACCAGCTGTGATTAAGCATGAATATCCTTTAAACGTGGACTGTTATGGTACCTTGAGGACCAAGTCTGGGAAACCCTGCATTAGGCCATATCAGTTCAAGCTCCAACTATAAGCTGTCCACAGAAGAGTTCTTTAAGTGCAATCATATTGAGAGTCAGTGAGCACTGGAAATTTTTAATTCTAACCAAAATGGTTTTAGTTCTGAATCCAGCGCTCAGTGATAGTGAACTGAAGTTGTTACACACTCTCTCTACATGGAGTATTTTGCTAGGGGCTTGAATAAAAGCCAAATGCAGGAAACTGCTATAAAAGGTCCTATATTAGGAAGAAACAGCTGAATATAAGGGTTGGGGATGAAATCCCGGAGGTCAGTATACCGACACCGGGATCACGGCCGTCAGAATGCCGGCAGTGGGGCCAGTGGTGGTCATTCCGAGTTGTTCGCTCTGTAATTTTCTTCGCATCGCAGCGATTTTCCGCTAACTGCGCATGCGCAATGTTCGCACTGCGACTGCGCCAAGTAAATTTGCTATGCAGTTAGGTATTTTACTCACGGCATTACGAGGTTTTTTCTTCGTTCTGGTGATCGTAATATGATTGACAGGAAGTGGGTGTTTCTGGGCGGAAACTGGCCGTTTTATGGGAGTGTGAAAAAACGCTACCGTTTCTGGGAAAAACGCGGGAGTAGCTGGAGAAACGGAGGAGTGTCTGGGCGAACGCTGGGTGTGTTTGTGACGTCAAACCAGGAACGACAAGCACTGAACTGATCGCACTGGAAGAGTAAGTCTCGAGCTACTCAGAAACTGCACAGAGAAGTCTTTTCGCAATATTGCAAATCTTTCGTTCGCAATTTTGATAAGCTAAGATTCACTCCCAGTAGGCGGCGGCTTAGCGTGTGCAAAGCTGCTAAAAGCAGCTAGCGAGCGAACAACTCAGAATGAGGGCCAGTGCTAGAAAGCCCCTTGCGGGCTCACTGTGCTCGCCACATGTCACCATATGGGTGTCATGGACCGAGTGGGAATAGCCCTGGCACAGCTTTCAGCATTCTGTGCGGTCAGGATCCCAGTGTTGGTATTCTGACCGCTGGGATATTAACTACACCCAGAATAGAATATTTACAGATAAAGAAAATATCACAATCACTCAAGACATGTATAACCAAAATCAAATAGTAGGAATAGCGCTCTTCAGATAGACCTCACTTGGGTTGTAAAGCACTTGGATATTTTATGAAAAATGCAGGATTCCCATCACACAAGTCGCTTTGCATGCATTAAAAACTTTTGTAAGGTGCAGAACTTGCTGGAAGCCTGGGACTACAGTGGATTCAACCCTAGCACACTTGCCAAATCCCCACACATCTCTGCCATGAGCACATTCAGAATGAGACCTGTCACTGACAATAAACTTCACGTTTGTGTTGCCTAAAATCAGCAAAGGATAAATGTAAAACTCCTATACAGTAAATATAACAATCACTACTACGACACTCTGACACTTGCTTACTGCTGTAGGCTGGAGGAATGAATAAGAATACACCGAAGATATTTAATTCTTCAATATTAGGGTTGCATACATTTTGCCAGTTTACCTTAGTGTGCATAGAATACTGTTCACCAGTCATTAAAAACTTGTTTTTTGTGGATATATACTGTACATTAAAGTGCCTGGCAGCCCATATATTCAGTTTATTTGTTATTAATAAAGACAAGTGCTACAGTATTGTAAAGACACCCAGCAGAATGTCTATGCAGTGCCCACAGACTGATAGTCTCCCATGACAGCCAAACAGAACTTTACAATCATAGCAAAACTCCTCTTTTAATGCCACTTGCAGCAGTAAGATCACCAGGCTGACTGCAAATGAGACACCTAGCAGTGAGCAGATGGGTCAGCATGTGCCCTTACCCTGACAGAACTCCCAGCTATTAGCAGATCCTAGGGACACACACTATAAAGAAATGAACTCAGAGCCATGTCTCTCCCCGCAAATAATGTACAGCTGCTGCATGCACCTACCCGCCTTGCACGGATCCTTGTAGTTAACCTCATCTGCCGGATCTTCCATTAAGTACTCAAAGCCAAAGTGATAATCCTGCTGCCCCGGAGCCGGCCGTATGGCCCCCAGCAAAGTCAGTAGTGCCCAGAGACTCCTCACATGGGACCAGCCGCTCATTGCTGGGGAGAGGAGACGACAGCAGCAGCAGTAGTAATAATGACTGGTCTTTGTAGTGGGAGGGAGGTTGCTGCAGGTGGTGCACACAGTTCTGTGCTCTTTAGGGTGCCGGGGTCTGCCGGCTATAAATGTGGGATATGGGGGCGCGGTCCCGGAGGCGGTGTTTGCTGGGGTCTCGGTGCTCTGGAAGATGCCGGTCTCTCTGTGCTGCTGCTCCGAGCCCCGCTCTCTGCCTGGTTCTCTCCCCGGGGTGTTTCTCACTGGCCGCTCTATCCAATCAGCTGTTCCCCAGCACTCGGGGCCGGTCCCTGCTGCTCATTAGCCAGGGAGATCTGCTGCTCACACTTCATCCCCAGCAGCACAGTAGCACCGCGACGGTATAGGGTGCAGCATGAAACTTTTATTGTCAGGAGGTAGCTATTTAGTCTATGGTTGTGTCCTTTGTACCCGCTGCAATGTTAGAAGCAGGGCACATTTGAAGTCATCAGGATAATGCTGCAGTTAATTAGCCAGATATTTTTTATGTAGTGGGAGACATTGATAAAAAACTGTTGCAACCAGAAAGAAGTGTAGCAACCAACACCATGGCTGGTAAGCGCCTCACACATCAGCAGAAATGCTTAGCATATCGACATTGACCAGTCAAGATTGATCATTACAAGGCCGATGACATATCGGCACGATAGAATATCTATATGTCATCTCCAGTAGTGACTTACCTGCTCCAGATGGCTGGAGCTGCTCCACCGCCTTCTGGGTCTTGGCGGTATGTTCTGAAGGAGTGGCGTTCCAATGAGTACACTGGCCCAGTTGCAAGTAAAATGCCAGCTGTCGGGTTCCCAGTGTGCAAGATACCAACAATGAAATTCTGTCAGCCGACAATGCTGACAGACGGAATCCCGGCGCACCAAGGGCTATTCCAACTCATAGGTGTCCACGACACCCATAGAGTGGGAATAGATCCTGTGGACCTCAGAGGCGGATTTAGACCTCATGGGGCCCTAAGCGAAATACCGATTTGAGGCCCCCTTACCTCAAACAATCCATAGCACTATATGTTTGTTCTGACTTACTTACTTACATTACAGATGGAGTTCCGTCTGTGCCTGGGCCTATCACCGCGTCTGGGGCGTGCACATGTCCGTGACACGCACGCGCCCCATTCACTAGAATGAGAGCGTCTGTGTGCACTCCCGGCGGGGCTAAGTAGCGACCAATCAGACAGAGAGTGCCCCACAAAGGCACTGTGTGCGCGCGGCGAAGGCGCGCCCGCCAAAAAAATGGGTGTGGCCAATTAAAATGGGACGTGATACACAGACATATGCCCCCAATAGTGCAGTGCCAGATCCACAATTGCCCCCATAGTGCCAGATCCACAATTGCCCCCACAGTGGCCAGGTATACAAATGCCCCCACAGTGCCAGGTATACAAATGCCCCCACAGTGCCAGATCCACAAATGCCCCCACAGTGCCAGATCCAGAAATGCCCCCACAGTGCCAGATCCACAATTGCCCCCACAGTGTCAGGTAATACCTGACACTGTGGGGGCAATTGTGGATCTGGCACTGTGGGGGCAATTGTATACCTGACAGGTATACAAATGCCCACACCGTGCCAGGTATACAAAAGCCCCCACAGTGCCAGGTAAACAATTGCCCCCACAATGCCAGGTATACATACAAATGCCCCACAGTGCCAGCCAATTGCCCCCACAGTGCCAGGTATACATACAAATGCCCCACAGTGCCAGCCAATTGCCCCCATAGTGCCAGGTATACAATTGCCCCCACATCAGTCAGTGCTGCAGCTGCTTACCGCTGCTGCACTGCTGCTGCTGCTGCTGCTCCTTCGGGCGGCTGTGAGTGAGGCAGGGTTACGGTGTGACAGTGTCAGTCAGGAGAGGAGAGCACCCGCCAGCGTGGCTATGTCTGGCGCTGGCGGCATGTAGCGGACTTCAAACCAGCCGCCGGTTCGTGAGCCAATCAGAGCTTGCGGACCGGCGGCACCTGATTGGCTGCCGGTCCGCGAGCTCCGATTGGCTCACGAACCGGCGGCTGGTTTGAAGTCCGCTATACGCCGCCGCCCCAGACACAGCCGTGCTGGCGCGCTCTCCTCTCCTGACAGCTGAGACACGCTGCCGCCGGACTGAGCGGCAGCGTGTCTCAGTGACACAAGGGGGGGCTCGTTTCGGGCCCCCTGACCCGGCGGGCCCTAGGCAACCGTTTAGGTTGCCTAGCGGCAAATCCGCCACTGCCTGTGGTGAGCGCAGCGAGCCACCGACCCCGCAGAGCGGGGAGCACAGCGAACCCGCAAGGGGACTCTTAGCGCTCGACCCGCTGCCAGCATTCTGTCGGGATATTGGCAGGCGGCATCCCGTCCGCCGGTAAAATGTATCTTATCCGCCACTAGCCATAACCCTAACCTCCCTCCCACTCCTTCTAGTGCCTAACCCCTAATGTCAACATTCTGAGAGTTAACATGTCAACATTTCAGATGTCGACAATGTGAACATTCTGGGAATGTCGACATGTTGCCTGGCAACATTTTACCAATGATAACAGCACAGCTGTCAATATGTTTTTGTCGCCCTAATGACTGTACCCCTACAGACTTATATCATACCTCCCAACTTTGTGCTGCTTTAAAGAGGGACACACGCGCTCCCGGAAAAGGGGCGTGGCCTATGGAAAAGGGGCGTGGCTTTGCGGATGGACCCGCGATCGCGAGCCACGCCCCCCGATTTCGTCACTGAGGGGGCATGCCAAGCGCTCCGTGAGCCGCTGGCATGCCCCCTCTCCCCCTGTCTGCACTGAATAGACGCTGTGCGCATGCGCACAGCGTCTATTCACCGCTGCTCTGCTAAGCAGGGCAGCGAGAGACAGAGCCTCCCAACTGTCCCCCCCACCGCGGGACACTGCGACCCGCGGGTGGGACAGCGGGACAGTCCCCAAAAAACGGGACTGTCCCGCGAAAATCGGGACAGTTGGGAGGTATGCTTATATCAGGGGCAGATTTATTAAGCTCAGTGAAGTGATAAAGTGGAAGGTGTTAAAGCACCAGCCAGTCAGCTCCTGTCATTTTTCAAACTCAGCCTGTAACATGGAAGTTGGGAGCTGATTGGCTGGTGAGTTATCACCTTCCACTTTATCACTTCACCAGGCTTAATAAATCTGCCTCTGTGTTCTTAATATGTAGGAACTGAACAGACATTGGGCCTAATTCAGACCTGATCGCCTAGCAAGCGATTTTTGCACTGCTGCGATCAGATAGTCGCCGCCTACAGGGGGAGGGTGTTTTAGCTGTACAAGTGTGCGAACGGATGTGTAGCAGAGATGTACAAACAGATTTTGTGCAGTCTCTGCACAGCCCAGGACTTACTCAGCCGCTGTGATCACTTCAGCCTGTCCGGGAACGGAATTGACGTCAGGAACACTCACTGCAAACACATAGACACGACTGCGTAATTCCAGACACTCCCTGAAAACGGTAAGTTGACACCCACAAATGACTTCTTCCTGTCAATCTCCTTGCGATCGCCCATGCTAACGGATAAGTCGCGCAAACCCATCGCTGAGCGGCGATCCGTTTTGTACCCGAGTAACACGCCTGCCCATTGCGGTGTATACGCATGCACAGTTTGGACCTAATCGCCCGCTGTCCGAAAACGCACAATAGCGATCAAGTCTGAATTACCCCCATTGTTAGTACGATGCAGGCAGAGTAGCAAAATGCACCTGTAAGGGAAAACAATGGATTTTTAGTGTCCTATCCCATCGGTCGCATTGACAAGTCTGTAGCTGCGTGTTCCTCCCCTTCACGTACTTGAGTCAGATGTGACTGGGGTATGACTGGAGATGTGGCTTCACTGGGATCACTAAAAGATGCTAACAATCACAGTACACAGTGATAACACATTACAGTTAGTGGCCCATTACTGCAGGACACGTACCCAAGTGGATTAGAGCACGTGAAACGTGGAAAGAAGCAAATGCAAATAAGAATTTTATTTTAGGAATAGGAATTTTTTTACATCACTTGAAAATATGGAGCTGACTTTGAGTCAGATGCAGGGAAAGCATCAGCGCAAGCATCCAATGTTTTCCCTCTGCGAATGCGCCCACATGCACTGTGCACGTGCTCACACTTACTGCGCATGTGCTCACACCCACTGCGCATACGTCCTGATGGTTACTGCCGGGGGCACAGGTTGACATTACATGGAGATCCATGTAATTTCTATGGGTGTTTCTGGGATATAACGGGATGGTGTGGCGCCGATGTCAGCAACTGTGTCTAAAGACGCTATTCCACTGACAATGGCAGGCATGGTCCCTCGGACATTCGAAGCCTGCCATAGGTCTGATGGTCCGCCGATAGTGCATCTTTGCATACACACTGCCGAATTTGCGCTGTAGCTGGTGGGAATCTCAGTGGGACACCCATCAGCCGTAGCATTACCACAAAGACGCAGTAGCTGCTGCATCAAATCCAGTCATTTAAAACAGGGTTATAGCCAGGGCCATCTTAATATATAGGCATATTGGACAGCTGCTCAGGGCCAGAGATGGATTAAGGCTTTGGGGGGCCTGGGGTATTTACGACAGGGAGCCCTAAGGTCTAAAATTGCCCAAAAGTACATACCCCCAGTGTCCCTCCTTAATCCAGCTCTGGGGTATACAGTAACACACACACACACACACACACACACACACACACACACACACACACACATATATATATAGTATATGTATATACAACATATGACCGAGAATAAAATGAAAATATAACCAGCCTTACATTTTTTTGTTATGCTGCTGGCAGGCAGTACTGTACATTTGGAGACTGAGAGCTGGCTTCTCTTGGTCTCTCCTCCAAGGAAGCAAACACAGCCAGAGCCTCTGGGTCTCCACTCGTTGCTAAGAATCCCTCCTCCTTCTTCAGTGTAGCCTGCGGAACGCCAATGACTAAGCCGCAGGCTTGCTGAGCCGGACAGCAATTGGACAGCTGAGCCGTCGCTCAGCTGCCCTGACTACAGCTAAACTACCGCGCCAATGTTTGACAGGGCAGCGGGGAGCCGGGACTCGTGAGCGCAGCACCGCAGATCGGATTGAAGAGAGATCCGATCTGCGGCGGGTGACGGGGGGCCTTTTAGATAGGACGGCCCAGGGTACTCACCCCCAGGTCCCCCTCCCCCACCCTTAACCCAGCTCTGCTCAGGGCCCAACATTTCTAGGGGCCTTCGAGCAAGGGCTGGTGGTCATCAGTGTAGGCAGGCAGCATTCTCTACTAGTCTACCGGCCTACAGCCAGATGTGAATGGCTGTCAGCATACCGATTGGTGGATGACTAGAGCTCCACCAATCAAAGTGCTGGCAGCCATACACTGTATGCAGGGCTATCTTAACAGCAGTGTAGGCCCCTGGGCAAAGCAATGCACTGGGACCTCTACCCATCCTCCAGCAATAGGGGTTGGGGGTGCATTCAGCCGGGATCCGGTCTGAAGATCGACAGTGTCTAGGTCGACAATGTTTAGGTCGACCACTATAGGTCGACAGTCACTAGGTCGACATGGATGGAAGGTCGACAGGGTTTCTAGGTCGACATGTGCTAGGTCGACAGGTCTAAAGGTCGACATGAGTTTTTCACTTTTTTTTTTTCATACTTAACGATCCACGTGGACTACGATTGGAACGGTAAAGTATGCCGAGCGAAGCGGTAGCGGAGCGAAGGCACCATGCCCGAAGCATGGCGAGCGAAGCGAGCCATGTGAGGTGACGCGGTGCACTAATTTGGGATCCCGGTCACTCTACGAAGAAAACGACACCAAAAAAAAAAAAAAATCCTCATGTCGACCTTTAGACCTGTCGACCTAGCACATGTCGACCTAGAAACCCTGTCGACCTTCCATCCATGTCGACCTAGTGACTGTCGACCTATAGTCGTCGACCTAAACATTGTCGACCTAGACACTGTCGATTTGATGAACCACACCCCATTCAGCCAGTGGCGTAACTAGAAATTTTTCTCCTCCAAGCCAAAAAATTATTCGGCGCCCCCCCCCCCCCCCCCCCCCATCTCCCGTCCCCCATAATTGGCACTGTTAAAAGGACAAACATGCGCGCCAAGGGGCGTGGATTCGTTGGAATGGGCGTGGCTTTGCATAAAGGGGCGTGGCATTGCAGGAAAAGACTACCTTATACCCCAGTTTTGCAACCTGCACGCCCAGACGTTAGCCACCACAGGAAAGAGAAATAATCCTGTTTCATGCCCCTTACATTATTTGTCATTTTTCCTCCTTATAGTAATGCCCAGTGTACATTATGCCACATACTGCAATGGCCCTTAGACATTATGCCACACACAATAATGCACATGACACAATATGCACACACCATAATGCCCCCGACACATTATGCCACACACCATAATGCCCCCGACACATTATGCCACACACCGTAATGCTTGTGACACATTATGACAGGAATCGCAATGCCCGTTATACATTATGCTACACACTGCAATGCCCCGATACATTATAGCACATACACAGACTGCAATGACCCTAAGACATTATACCACATACCACAATGCCCGTGATATAGTATACAACACACCGTAATGCCTGACACATACCGCAATGCCGTTATACCCTATGCCACACACCGCAATGCCCGTTATACATTATGCCACACTGCAATGACCCTGAGACATTATACCACATACCACAATGCCCGTGATATAGTATACAACACACCGTAATGCTTGACACATTATGACACACACCGCAATGTCCGTGATACATTATGCCACACACTGCAATGACCCTGAGACATTATACCACATATCACAATGCCCGTGATATAGTATACCATACACCGTAATGCATGTGACACATACCGCAATGCCTGTTATACCCTATGCCACACACCGCAATGCCCATTATACATTATGCCACACTGCAATGCCCCTGAGACATTATACCACATACCACAATGCCCGTGATATAGTATGCCACACACCGTAATGCCTGTGACACATTATGACACACACCGCAATGTCCGTGATACATTATGCCACACACCGTAATGCCCATTACACATTAAGTCCTACAGTAAGACTTCTAATTACTTTTAAATTACCTGCTCGTTGCCAGGGGTTTCATGCTCTTGGTTCCATGCACGGTGCCAGGGGTTTTCATGCTCAGGGTGTCATGCTCGTTGCCAGGGGTTTCATGCACTGGGTTTCATGCTCGTTGCCAGGTGTTTTATGCACTGGGTGTCATGCTCGTTGCCAGGGGTTTCATGCACTGGGTGTCATGCTTGTTGCTAGGGGGGTAGTGCTTGTTGCTAGGGCTGTGCTCCCAGTGCCACATATTCCACCACGGTGCCAGGTACTCACATGCCCCCAGTGTCAAATATAGCCCCCCCCCCATGTGCCAGGTACACATATACCCCCCCCCAGTGCCACATATGCCCCCAGTGCCAGATATTCCCCCACAGTGCCAGGTACTCACATGCCCCCAGTGCCAAATATAGCCCCCCCCATGTGCCAGGTACACATATACCCCCCCAGTGCCACATATGCCCCCAGTGCCAGATATTCCCCCACAGTGCCAGGTACTCACGTGCCCCCAGTGCCAAATATAGCCCCCCCACATGTGCCAGGTACACATACACTCCCCCAGTGCCATATATGCCCCCTCAGTGCACATATGCTCCCCCAGTGCATGCCCCCGCTCCCCTGCTCCCCCACGCTCCCCCTCTGTTTTGTGTTGGAGGAACACGGAGGGCACAGCGCGCGCCTCTCCTGTGTCCCTCCTGCGTCTCCGGCGGGTCTGTTAAAGGAAGTGCCGGTTCGTGAGCCAATCGGAGCTCACGAACGGCACTTCCTTTATTAGACCTGCCGGAGACGCAGGAGGGACATAGGAGAGGCGCGCGCTGTGCCCTCCGTGTCCCTCCTTACAGCAGGGGGGTTAGTGAGAACAGATTGACATGCGGACGCTCGTCCGCATGTCAATCTGCGCTAAATCAGTGGTGGCGCCCCCGCAGCCCCTCGCCCCCAAGCCACCGCGAGGGCTGCGGGGGCAGTAATTACGCCACTGCTATCAGCGGCAGCTTTGATTTCCTAAGGGTGGTAGGGGGTGTACTATCTTCCGCTCAGCATGTAGTGTAAAAATAAAGCAGCCAGTATTTACCCTGCACAGAAATAAAATACCCCACCCAAATCTAACTCTCTCTGCAAATGTTATATCTGCCCCCCCTGCAGTGCACATGGTTTTACCCAACTGCTAAAAAATTTCCTGCTGCGATCAACTCAGAATTACCCCCAATGTCTAGCTGCCAGCAGGTGAATGCATTGTAATGTCACAAAGGTACTCTTTAGCTGCCTGCAGCTGAATGCTTTGTGATGTCACAGAGGTACTCTATAGCTGCCTGCAGCTGAATGAATTTTGATGTCATAGAGGCACAATCTAGCTGTCACGCACCTCAGGCAGCGGCGACCGCGCTTGTCCCTGTGGGTGGCCTGGTCTGCCCGGCACCTCTCTTCTCCTGGCGGTCTCCGGCTTCGGCGGCGGGTCGGCGCATCCCTCCGGCGGCTTCCCGGAAGCAAGGACGCCGCCATCATGAGCGAGGGCAAGGAGGCGGCGCAGGTCTGACGTCACCTGCCTGCTCCGCCAATCAGGCTAGGGCGGGGGATTTAAAACCAGACACCAGGCAGAGATCCGGTGCCTGAGTATCTTCGTTTCTCCTGCGGAAGCTGTGATTCCAGAGCTCCCTCGTCCCTGTGATCTCCTGTTCCTCCAAGCATCCTGTTCCTCCAAGCATCCTGTGCCTCCAAGCATCCTGTACCTCCAAGTACCTCTGTGCCTCCAAGCACCCCGTGCCTCCAAGCACCCCGTGCCTCCAAGTACCTCCGTGCCTCCAAGCACCCCGTGCCTCCAAGCACCCCGTGCCTCCAAGTACCTCCGTGCCTCCAAGTACCTCCGTGCCTCCAAGCACCTCGTGCCTCCAAACACCTTGGTGTCTCCAAATACCTCCGTACCTCCAAGCACCTCGTGCCTCCAAACACCTTGGTGCCTCCAAACACCTCTGTGCCTCCAAGCACCTCCGTGCCTCCAATTACCTCGTGCTTTCCAAGCACCTCCCTGCCTCCAAGCACCTCGTGCCTCCAAGCACCTCCGTGCCTCCAAGCACCTCCGTGCCTCCAATTACCTCGTGCCTTCAAGCACCTCGTGCCTCCAAGCACCCTCGTGCCTCCGAGTGCCTCCCAGCACTCCCTGTACTCCCAGCACCTCAGTGCCTCCAACACCACAGTGTCTCCAACACCACAGTGCCTTCAATATCTCAGTACCTCAGCCTTCAGTATTTCTACAAGTCTTGTCTTTCAGGAGACCTTCAAGGATTCCTCTGTGCTTCCTGCTTGCCGTCTTAATCCTGCATGAGGAAGACCTACATCCGGCCATCTCTACTGCGACCCAGTAGCGGTTCCTCTTCCCGGTCATCGGAAGAAGCCCCGAGTCCACAACACTCCCAAACCAGGTCAGTGATAGTATACTCAGGCCCCATGGACCCGGGGAATCGGAACACGGACTCAAGTGCCATCCAGAACCTGGCTTCTCGAGTACAAAGTCAGGAAGCGGCACAAGGCCAGGTGATGCAGTACCTCCAGCAGTTGTCCGGGCGTCTGGATCAGATTCAGGCGTCTCTAGCCTCAGTAATTCCGGCACCTGTTCCAGTAGTCGCACCAGTTGCCGTTGCCAGCAATGTTCAACCATCGGCCGGTATCACTCCACGCCTTCAGCTGCCTACTCCGTCCCGCTATAATGGGAATCCTAAAAATTGTCGTGGTTTCTTGAACCAATGCGAGGTACATTTCGAGCTACTGTACTTGCACACAACTTTCCTACAGACCGGTCCAAGGTAGCATATATTATTTCTCTGTTGGAAGGTTCTGCTTTGGATTGGGTGTCTCCATTATGGGAACGATCTGATCCCATGGTTTCCAACTATACCAACTAGAGATGAGCGGGTTCGGTTTCTTTGAATCCGAACCCGCACGAACTTCACTTTTTTTTTCACGGGTCCGAGCGACTCGGATCTTCCCGCCTTGCTCGGTTAACCCGAGCGCGCCCGAACGTCATCATGACGCTGTCGGATTCTCGCGAGACTCGGATTCTATATAAGGAGCCGCGCGTCGCCGCCATTTTCACACGTGCATTGAGATTGATAGGGAGAGGACGTGGCTGGCGTCCTCTCCATTTAGATTAGATTTAGAAGAGAGAGAGAGAGAGAGATTGCTGTGATACTGTAGATTAGAAGAGAGTGCAGAGTGCAGACAGAGTTTAGTGACTGACGACCACAGTGACCAGTGACCACCAGAGACAGTGCAGTTGTTTGTTTTATTTAATATATCCGTTCTCTGCCTGAAAAAAAACGATACACAGTCACACAGTGACTCAGTCTGTGTGCACTGCTCAGCCCAGTGTGCTGCACATCAATGTATTGTATATAAAGCTTATAATTGTGGGGGAGACTGGGGAGCACTGCAGGTTGTTATAGCAGGAGCCAGGAGTACATGATAAATAATATTATATTAAAATTAAACAGTGCACACTTTTGCTGCAGGAGTGCCACTGCCAGTGTGACTAGTGGTGACCAGTGCCTGACCACCAGTATATTAGTAGTATTGTATACTATCTCTTTATCAACCAGTCTATATTAGCAGCAGACACAGTACAGTGCGGTAGTTCACGGCTGTAGCTACCTCTGTGTCGGCACTCGGCAGGCAGTCCGTCCATCCATAATTGTATTATATACCACCTAACCGTGGTTTTTTTTTTCTTTCTTTATACCGTCGTCATAGTCATACTAGTTGTTACGAGTATACTACTATCTCTTTATCAACCAGTGTACAGTGCGGTAGTTCACGGCTGTGGCTACCTCTGTGTCGGAACTCGGCAGGCAGTCCGTCCATCCATAATTGTATTATAATATATACCACCTAACCGTGGTTTTTTTTTCGTTCTTTATACCGTCGTCATACTAGTTGTTACAAGTATACTACTATCTCTTTATCAACCAGTGTACAGTGCGGTAGTTCACGGCTGTGGCTACCTCTGTGTCGGAACTCGGCAGGCAGTCCGTCCATCCATAATTGTATTATAATATATACCACCTAACCGTGTTTTTTTTTCCGTTCTTTATACCGTCGTCATACTAGTTGTTACGAGTATACTACTATCTCTTTATCAACCAGTGTACAGTGCGGTAGTTCACGGCTGTGGCTACCTCTGTGTCGGCACTCGGCAGGCAGTCCGTCCAACCATAATTGTATTATATACCACCTAACCGTGGTTTTTTTTTCATTCTTTATACCGTCGTCATACTAGTTGTTACGAGTATACTACTATCTCTTTATCAACCAGTGTACAGTGCGGTAGTTCACGGCTGTGGCTACCTCTGTGTCGGCACTCGGCAGGCAGTCCGTCCAACCATAATTGTATTATATACCACCTAACCGTGGTTTTTTTTTCATTCTTTATACCGTCGTCATACTAGTTGTTACGAGTATACTACTATCTCTTTATCAACCAGTGTACAGTGCGGTAGTTCACGGCTGTGGCTACCTCTGTGTCGGCACTCGGCAGCCCGTCCATAATTGTATATACCAGTGACCTAACCGTGGTTTTTTTTTCTTTCTTTATACATACATACTAGTTACGAGTATACTATCTCTTTATCAACCAGTCTATATATTAGCAGCAGACACAGTACAGTGCGGTAGTTCACGGCTGTGGCTACCTCTGTGTCGGCACTCGGCAGCCCGTCCATAATTGTATATACCACCTAACCGTGGTTTTTTTTTCTTTCTTTATACATACATACTAGTTACGAGTATACTATCTCTTTATCAACTAGTCTATATATTAGCAGCAGACACAGTACAGTGCGGTAGTTCACGGCTGTGGCTACCTCTGTGTCGGCACTCGGCAGCCCGTCCATAATTGTATATACCAGTGACCTAACCGTGGTTTTTTTTTCTTTCTTTATACATACATACTAGTTACGAGTATACTATCTCTTTATCAACCAGTCTATATATTAGCAGCAGACACAGTACAGTGCGGTAGTTCACGGCTGTGGCTACCTCTGTGTCGGCACTCGGCAGCCCGTCCATAATTGTATATACCAGTGACCTAACCGTGGTTTTTTTTTCTTTCTTTATACATACATACTAGTTACGAGTATACTATCTCTTTATCAACCAGTCTATATATTAGCAGCAGACACAGTACAGTGCGGTAGTTCACGGCTGTGGCTACCTCTGTGTCGGCACTCGGCAGCCCGTCCATAATTGTATACTAGTATCCAATCCATCCATCTGCATTGTTTACCTGAGGTGCCTTTTAGTTGTGCCTATTAAAATATGGAGAACAAAAATGTTGAGGTTCCAAAATTAGGGAAAGATCAAGATCCACTTCCACCTCGTGCTGAAGCTGCTGCCACTAGTCATGGCCGAGACGATGAAATGCCAGCAACGTCGTCTGCCAAGGCCGATGCCCAATGGCATAGTACAGAGCATGTCAAAACCAAAACACCAAATATCAGTAAAAAAAGGACTCCAAAACCTAAAATAAAATTGTCGGAGGAGAAGCGTAAACTTGCCAATATGCCATTTACCACACGGAGTGGCAAGGAACGGCTGAGGCCCTGGCCTATGTTCATGGCTAGTGGTTCAGCTTCACATGAGGATGGAAGCACTCAGCCTCTCGCTAGAAAACTGAAAAGACTCAAGCTGGCAAAAGCACCGCAAAGAACTGTGCGTTCTTTGAAATCCCAAATCCACAAGGAGAGTCCAATTGTGTCGGTTGCGATGCCTGACCTTCCCAACACTGGACGTGAAGAGCATGCGCCTTCCACCATTTGCACGCCCCCTGCAAGTGCTGGAAGGAGCACCCGCAGTCCAGTTCCTGATAGTCAGATTGAAGATGTCAGTGTTGAAGTACACCAGGATGAGGAGGATATGGGTGTTGCTGGCGCTGGGGAGGAAATTGACCAGGAGGATTCTGATGGTGAGGTGGTTTGTTTAAGTCAGGCACCCGGGGAGACACCTGTTGTCCGTGGGAGGAATATGGCCGTTGACATGCCAGGTGAAAATACCAAAAAAATCAGCTTTTCGGTGTGGAGGTATTTCACCAGAAATGCGGACAACAGGTGTCAAGCCGTGTGTTCCCTTTGTCAAGCTGTAATAAGTAGGGGTAAGGACGTTAACCACCTCGGAACATCCTCCCTTATACGTCACCTGCAGCGCATTCATAATAAGTCAGTGACAAGTTCAAAAACTTTGGGTGACAGCGGAAGCAGTCCACTGACCAGTAAATCCCTTCCTCTTGTAACCAAGCTCACGCAAACCACCCCACCAACTCCCTCAGTGTCAATTTCCTCCTTCCCCAGGAATGCCAATAGTCCTGCAGGCCATGTCACTGGCAAGTCTGACGAGTCCTCTCCTGCCTGGGATTCCTCCGATGCATCCTTGCGTGTAACGCCTACTGCTGCTGGCGCTGCTGTTGTTGCCGCTGGGAGTCGATGGTCATCCCAGAGGGGAAGTCGTAAGCCCACTTGTACTACTTCCAGTAAGCAATTGACTGTTCAACAGTCCTTTGCGAGGAAGATGAAATATCACAGCAGTCATCCTACTGCAAAGCGGATAACTGAGTCCTTGACAACTATGTTGGTGTTAGACGTGCGTCCGGTATCCGCCGTTAGTTCACAGGGAACTAGACAATTTATTGAGGCAGTGTGCCCCCGTTACCAAATACCATCTAGGTTCCACTTCTCTAGGCAGGCGATACCGAGAATGTACACGGACGTCAGAAAAAGACTCACCAGTCTCCTAAAAAATGCAGTTGTACCCAATGTCCACTTAACCACGGACATGTGGACAAGTGGAGCAGGGCAGGGTCAGGACTATATGACTGTGACAGCCCACTGGGTAGATGTATGGACTCCCGCCGCAAGAACAGCAGCGGCGGCACCAGTAGCAGCATCTCGCAAACGCCAACTCTTTCCTAGGCAGGCTACGCTTTGTATCACCGCTTTCCAGAATACGCACACAGCTGAAAACCTCTTACGGCAACTGAGGAAGATCATCGCGGAATGGCTTACCCCAATTGGACTCTCCTGTGGATTTGTGGCATCGGACAACGCCAGCAATATTGTGTGTGCATTAAATATGGGCAAATTCCAGCACGTCCCATGTTTTGCACATACCTTGAATTTGGTGGTGCAGAATTTTTTAAAAAACGACAGGGGCGTGCAAGAGATGCTGTCGGTGGCCAGAAAAATTGCGGGACACTTTCGGCGTACAGGCACCACGTACAGAAGACTGGAGCACCACCAAAAACTACTGAACCTGCCCTGCCATCATCTGAAGCAAGAAGTGGTAACGAGGTGGAATTCAACCCTCTATATGCTTCAGAGGTTGGAGGAGCAGCAAAAGGCCATTCAAGCCTATACAATTGAGCACGATATAGGAGATGGAATGCACCTGTCTCAAGTGCAGTGGAGAATGATTTCAACGTTGTGCAAGGTTCTGATGCCCTTTGAACTTGCCACACGTGAAGTCAGTTCAGACACTGCCAGCCTGAGTCAGGTCATTCCCCTCATCAGGCTTTTGCAGAAGAAGCTGGAGGCATTGAAGAAGGAGCTAAAAGGGAGCGATTCCGCTAGGCATGTGGGACTTGTGGATGCAGCCCTTAATTCGCTTAACAAGGATTCACGGGTGGTCAATCTGTTGAAATCAGAGCACTACATTTTGGCCACCGTGCTCGATCCTAGATTTAAAGCCTACCTTGGATCTCTCTTTCCGGCAGACACAGGTCTGCTGGGGTTGAAAGACCTGCTGGTGACAAAATTGTCAAGTCAAGCGGAACGCGACCTGTCAACATCTCCTCCTTCACATTCTCCCGCAACTGGGGGTGCGAGGAAAAGGCTCAGAATTCCGAGCCCACCCGCTGGCGGTGATGCAGGGCAGTCTGGAGCGACTGCTGATGCTGACATCTGGTCCGGACTGAAGGACCTGACAACGATTACGGACATGTCGTCTACTGTCACTGCATATGATTCTCTCAACATTGATAGAATGGTGGAGGATTATATGAGTGACCGCATCCAAGTAGGCACGTCACACAGTCCGTACTTATACTGGCAGGAAAAAGAGGCAATTTGGAGGCCCTTGCACAAACTGGCTTTATTCTACCTAAGTTGCCCTCCCACAAGTGTGTACTCCGAAAGAGTGTTTAGTGCCGCCGCTCACCTTGTCAGCAATCGGCGTACGAGGTTACATCCAGAAAATGTGGAGAAGATGATGTTCATTAAAATGAATTATAATCAATTCCTCCGCGGAGACATTGACCAGCAGCAATTGCCTCCACAAAGTACACAGGGAGCTGAGATGGTGGATTCCAGTGGGGACGAATTGATAATCTGTGAGGAGGGGGATGTACACGGTGATATATCGGAGGGTGAAGATGAGGTGGACATCTTGCCTCTGTAGAGCCAGTTTGTGCAAGGAGAGATTAATTGCTTCTTTTTTGGGGGGGGTCCAAACCAACCCGTCATATCAGTCACAGTCGTGTGGCAGACCCTGTCACTGAAATGATGGGTTGGTTAAAGTGTGCATGTCCTGTTTTGTTTATACAACATAAGGGTGGGTGGGAGGGCCCAAGGATAATTCCATCTTGCACCTCTTTTTTCTTTTCTTTTTCTTTGCATCATGTGCTGATTGGGGAGGGTTTTTTGGAAGGGACATCCTGCGTGACACTGCAGTGCCACTCCTAAATGGGCCCGGTGTTTGTGTCGGCCACTAGGGTCGCTAATCTTACTCACACAGTCAGCTACCTCATTGCGCCTCTTTTTTTCTTTGCGTCATGTGCTGTTTGGGGAGGGTTTTTTGGAAGGGACATCCTGCGTGACACTGCAGTGCCACTCCTAGATGGGCCCGGTGTTTGTGTCGGCCACTAGGGTCGCTAATCTTACTCACACAGCTACCTCATTGCGCCTCTTTTTTTCTTTGCGTCATGTGCTGTTTGGGGAGGGTTTTTTGGAAGGGACATCCTGCGTGACACTGCAGTGCCACTCCTAGATGGGCCCGGTGTTTGTGTCGGCCACTAGGGTCGCTAATCTTACTCACACAGCTACCTCATTGCGCCTCTTTTTTTCTTTGCGTCATGTGCTGTTTGGGGAGGGTTTTTTGGAAGGGACATCCTGCGTGACACTGCAGTGCCACTCCTAGATGGGCCCGGTGTTTGTGTCGGCCACTAGGGTCGCTAATCTTACTCACACAGTCAGCTACCTCATTGCGCCTCTTTTTTTCTTTGCGTCATGTGCTGTTTGGGGAGGGTTTTTTGGAAGGGCCATCCTGCGTGACACTGCAGTGCCACTCCTAGATGGGCCCGGTGTTTGTGTCGGCCACTAGGGTCGCTAATCTTACTCACACAGTCAGCTACCTCATTGCGCCTCTTTTTTTCTTTGCGTCATGTGCTGTTTGGGGAGGGTTTTTTGGAAGGGCCATCCTGCGTGACACTGCAGTGCCACTCCTAGATGGGCCCGGTGTTTGTGTCGGCCACTAGGGTCGCTAATCTTACTCACACAGCTACCTCATTGCGCCTCTTTTTTTCTTTGCGTCATGTGCTGTTTGGGGAGGGTTTTTTGGAAGGGACATCCTGCGTGACACTGCAGTGCCACTCCTAGATGGGCCCGGTGTTTGTGTCGGCCACTAGGGTCGCTTATCTTACTCACACAGCGACCTCGGTGCAAATTTTAGGACTAAAAATAATATTGTGAGGTGTGAGGTATTCAGAATAGACTGAAAATGAGTGTAAATTATGGTTTTTGAGGTTAATAATACTTTGGGATCAAAATGACCCCCAAATTCTATGATTTAAGCTGTTTTTTAGTGTTTTTGGAAAAAAACACCCGAATCCAAAACACACCCGAATCCGACAAAAATAATTCGGTGAGGTTTTGCCAAAACGCGTTCGAACCCAAAACACGGCCGCGGAACCGAACCCAAAACCAAAACACAAAACCCGAAAAATTTCAGGCGCTCATCTCTAATACCAACTTCATCTCGTCCTTTCGAAGGATTTTCGACGAACCCGGCAGAATGACCACTGCTTCTTCCGACTTGCTCCGTGTTCGACAGGGCGCCCGTTCCGTGGGTCAGTACGTGGTTCATTTCCAGACCATTGCTTCCGAACTACGCTGGAATAATGACGCCCTGAGAGCTGCCTTCTGGAACGGTCTTTCCGACCGGCTGAAAGATGAGCTGGTTACCAGAGATCTGCCGGATCCATTAGAAGATCTGATTTCTCTTTGCGTCAAGGTGGATCTTCGGATGCAGGAGCGTGGAAGAGAACGTAGCCGTCCAGATCGTTCCAGGTTCCGGAATCCTACTCCTAGACCGGTGGCCTCACCTAGCTCAGATGAGCCCATGCAAATTAACCGATCCCGACTGTCTCCGGAAGAACGACAGCGTCGTCGTGAGGGTAAACTCTGCCTTTACTGTGGAGCCGCGGATCATTTTCTTAAATCTTGTAAATCTCGTCCGGGAAACGGGCAGGCCTAGCTTGTTCCGGAGGAGTCAAGCTGGGGGTTACGACAAAAGCTTCTCCAACTTCGGACTGTTTGCTTCCAGTAACTCTAGTCTCCGATTCAGTCTCCAAGTCTTGCGAAGCCCTATTGGATTCCGGAGCTGCAGGGAACTTCATTTCTTCCTTCTGTGCCCAAAGCTTGGGTTTAAAGTTACGGCCTATCGAGCGGCCAATTTCACTGACGGCTATCAACGGGACTAGAATTTCCAAAGGTCTTATAATGTGGCGCACGGGGCCAGTTAAGCTGCAGGTCGGGGCTCTACATCAGGAAGATTTGGAACTCTTGGTAATCCCAGAAATGCCCCATGATCTGGTTCTTGGAATGCCTTGGCTAAAAAGTCATAATCCCCACATCGACTGGAAGTCGTCACAAATTCTGTCCTGGAGTTCCTTTTGTCACACTAATTGTCTTACTCCTGTTTGTCCGCTCCGTGTCACCTCCAAAACGGATGAAGAGCACATTCCGGAGGCATATCAAGGGTACAAGGACGTATTTTCGGAACAAGCTGCTGACCTGTTACCACCTCACAGGCCTTGGGACTGCCCTATTGACCTTGTCCCAGGGAAGACGCCACCCCGTGGTCGCACATATCCTCTGTCTCTTCCCGAGACTCAAGCCATGTCGGAGTATATTAAGTCCAATATGCTCAAGGGATTTATTCGCCCCTCTTCCTCCCCTGCTGGTGCGGGCTTCTTTTTCGTGAAGAAAAAGGACGGGGGGTTGAGACCATGCATCGACTACCGCGGCTTAAACGACATTACTATTAAGAATAAATACCCCTTGCCACTAATCACAGAATTATTTGATAGGGTTCGTGGTGCCCGCATTTTTTCCAAACTCGACTTGAGGGGAGCTTATAATCTTATACGCATCCGAGAGGGGGATGAATGGAAGACTGCCTTTAATACCCGAGATGGGCATTACGAATACTTGGTGATGCCGTTTGGTCTTAGTAATGCTCCCGCGGTTTTCCAGGGATTCGTCAATGAAATCTTTCGTGACATGCTGTATCAGAGTGTTGTGGTATATTTGGACGACATACTGATCTTTTCCAAGAATCTTGTCGAACACAGGACTCAAGTCAAAGAGGTGCTCCACCGTTTACGAGAGAATCATCTCTATGCCAAACTTTCCAAATGTACCTTTGAAGTAACATCTATTCCGTTCCTCGGTTATATCATCTCGGGGACGGAGCTTCGCATGGATCCGGAAAAGCTGTCTGCCATTCGTGACTGGACTCAGCCTCTTTCTTTGAAAGCAATACAAAGGTTCCTGGGCTTTGCGAACTACTACAGGAAATTCATTAAGGGTTTCTCCACCATTGTTGCGCCCATTACCGCCCTGACGAGGAAGGGTTCTAATCCAAGTTTGTGGCCTCCGGAAGCCATTGTAGCTTTTTCTCACTTAAAGTTAGCTTTCATGACGGCTCCAGTTCTCCAACAACCAAATTTCGATGAACCCTTCTTCTTAGAAGTTGATGCATCTTCAGTCGGGGTTGGGGCTGTTCTCTCCCAGTACTCCTCTGATAAGAAATTACATCCGTGTGGCTTCCATTCTCGTAAATTCTCTCCGGCCGAACGAAATTACACTATTGGAGACCAGGAACTCTTGGCTATCAAATCTGCCTTGGAAGAATGGAGATATCTTCTGGAAGGGGCTAAACATGTGTTTACCATCTACACGGATCACAAGAATTTGCTGTACATCAAATCCGCACAATGCTTGAATCCTCGCCAGGCGAGATGGGCACTTTTCTTTTCCCGATTCTCGTTCATTATCAAGTACCGGGCCGGGACTCTCAATATTAAAGCAGATGCGCTTTCCCGTTCACAAGTTTCCACAGACGAGGATGAACCTCCTGAGCGGGGTTTAATTCTGAATCCAGTTTCTGTCTCTGCTGCTTTAACTACTCCAGCTCCTCCTCCTGGAAGAATGTCCGTACCAGCTAGATTCCGGCCAGGAATACTACTGTGGGTTCATAACTCCAAGTTTTCCAGTCATCCCGGTGCCCAGAAGATGTACAAGTTTCTGCAAAGGTCTTACTGGTGGAACACCATGAGGAAGGATGTACAAGATTGCGTTAATTCTTGTCCCCAATGTACACAACATAAATCTCCTCGTCTGCCTCCTGCAGGGTTACTTCGTCCTCTGCCTATCCCTGTGAGACCCTGGACTCACATTTCCATGGACTTCATCACTGACTTGCCCTGTTCCAAGGGTTGCAACACCGTTTGGGTTATCATTGACCGTTTTTCGAAGATGGCACACTTTGTGCCTTTGACTGGTCTCCCGACAGCTCCGAAACTGGCTCTACTGTTTATCCGAGAACATTTTCGTTTGCATGGGTTGCCACAAGAGATTGTTTCTGACCGTGGAGTACAGTTCACCGCCAGGTTTTGGAAAGCCCTCTGTTCAACCCTACAAATTAAACTTAAGTTTTCGTCCGCTTATCATCCCCAAACAAATGGTCAAACGGAACGAGTCAATCAAGATCTAGAGACTTTTCTTCGTTTGTATCTCTCTCCTTCACAGGACAACTGGGTGGAGTTGTTGCCTTGGGCGGAGTTTGCCCATAACCATTTGTTTCATTCTTCCACTGGGGAATCACCATTCTTCGTCAACTACGGGTTCCATCCCCGTGTTCCAGAATTTCCAAGCCTTCCGATAGTAGAGGTTCCTGCTGTAGCGTCCACTCTACAACACTTTGGACAAATTTGGAGAAAGGTTCATGCTAATCTTAAGAAGGTTTCTGTCCGGTACAAGTTCTTCGCAGATAAGAAACGGCGAGCCGCACCTCAATATAAAGTTGGGGACAGGGTATGGCTGTCCACACGTAATCTCCGGTTGAAGGTGCCCACCATGAAATTCGCTCCAAGGTTCATCGGTCCTTATCCGGTGCTACAAGTCTTAAATCCTGTGGTCTGTAAACTGGGTTTGCCTGCCCATCTTCGAATACCTAACGCCTTCCATGTTTCTCTACTCCGTCCCCTCATTCTGAATCGGTTCCACTCAGCATTCCCTAGGCCAACGTCTGTAGTGGCAGAAGCTGGAGCGGAGTTTGAAATCAAAGCTATTCTTGACTCTCGTTATCTTCATAAAAAATTACAGTACTTGGTGGACTGGAAGGGTTATGGTCCTGAGGAGAGAAGTTGGATTGAGGCTACTGAAGTAACGGCTCCTCGTCTGGTTCGGATCTTCCACTCCAGACATCCGACTAAGCCCGGGAAGTGTCCAGGGGCCACTCCTGGAGGAGGGGGTACTGTCACGCACCTCGGGCAGCGGCGACCGCGCTTGTCCCTGCGGGTGGCCTGGTCTGCCCGGCACCTCTCTTCTCCTGGCGGTCTCCGGCTTCGGCGGCGGGTCGGCGCGTCCCTCCGGCAGCTTCCCGGAAGCAAGGACGCCGCCATCATGAGCGAGGGCAAGGAGGCGGAGCAGGTCTGACGTCACCTGCCTGCTCCGCCAATCAGGCTAGGGCGGGGGATTTAAAACCAGACACCAGGCAGAGATCCGGTGCCTGAGTATCTTCGTTTCTCCTGCGGAAGCTGTGATTCCAGAGCTCCCTCGTCCCTGTGATCTCCTGTTCCTCCAAGCATCCTGTTCCTCCAAGCATCCTGTGCCTCCAAGCACCCCGTGCCTCCAAGTACCTCCGTGCCTCCAAGCACCCCGTGCCTCCAAGCACCCCGTGCCTCCAAGTACCTCCGTGCCTCCAAGCACCCCGTGCCTCCAAGTTCCTCAGTGCCTCCAAGTACCTCCAAGCACCTCGTGCCTCCAAACACCTTGGTGTCTCCAAATACCTCCGTACCTCCAAGCACCTCGTGCCTCCAAACACCTTGGTGCCTCCAAACACCTCTGTGCCCCCAAGCACCTCCGTGCCTCCAATTACCTCGTGCCTCCAAGCACCTCCCTGCCTCCAAGCACCTCGTGCCTCCAAGCACCTCCGTGCCTCCAAGCACCTCCGTGCCTCTAAGCACCTCCGTGCCTCCAAACACCTCGTGCCTCCAAGCACCTCCGTGCCTCCAAGCACCTCCGTGCCTCCAATTACCTCGTGCCTTCAAGCACCTCGTGCCTCCAAGCACCCTCGTGCCTCTGAGTGCCTCCCAGCACTCCCTGTACTCCCAGCACCTCAGTGCCTCCAACACCACAGTGTCTCCAACACCACAGTGCCTTCAATATCTCAGTACCTCAGCCTTCAGTATTTCTACAAGTCTTGTCTTTCAGGAGACCTTCAAGAATTCCTCTGTGCTTCCTGCTTGCCGTCTTAATCCTGCATGAGGAAGACCTACATCCGGCCATCTCTACTGCGACCCAGTAGCGGTTCCTCTTCCCGGTCATCGGAAGAAGCCCCAAGTCCACAACACTCCCAAACCAGGTCAGTGATACTAGCTGCATGCAACTGAATGCATTATAATGTCACAAAGGTACTGTCTGCACTGTAAGGTGCCTGCAGCTAAGTGCATTGTGATGTTACAGAGTCACTGTCCAGCTGCCAGCAGGTAAATGATGTTACAGAGGAACAGTCTAGCTCAGTGATGGCTAACCTTGACACTCCAGTTGTTGTTGAACTACACATCCAAGCATGCCCTGCATCAGTTTTAGCATGGCCAAATAGCAAAACTGATGCAGGGCATGCTGGGATGTGTAGTTCAACAACAGCTGGAGTGTCAAGGTTAGCCATCACTCTAGCTGCCTGCAGCTGAAAGCATTGTGATGTCACAGAGGTATTGTCTAGCTGCCTGCAGCTGAATGCATTGTGATGTCACTGAGGCACTATCTAGCTACCTGCAAATGAATTAATTGCGATGTCATAGAGCACAATGCAGCTGCTTGAAGCTGAATGAATTGTGATGTCACAGCAGTACTGTCTAGCTGCCTACAGCTTAATGCATTGTGATGTCACAGAAGTAGTGTCAAGCTGACTGTAGCTGAATGCATTCTGATGTCACAGAGGAAGAGTCAAATTGACTTTAGATAAATGCATTGTGATGTTACAGAGTCACTGTCCAGCTGCCAGCAGGTAAATGGATTTTGATGTTACAGAGGAACAGTCTAGCTGCCTACAGCTGAAAGCATTGTGATGTCACAGAGGTATTGTCTAGCTGCCTGCGGCTGAATGCATTGTGATGTCACAGAGGTATTGTCTAGCTGCCTGCAGCTGAATGCATTGTGATGTCACTGAGGCACTATCTAGCTACATGCAGATGAATGAATTGCGATGTCATAGAGGCACAATCCAGCTGCTTGTAGCTGAAAGAACTATGATGGCACAGAGGTACTGTCTAGCTACCTACAACTGAATGCACTGTGATGTCACAGAACTTCAGAAGTAGTGTCAAGCTGACTGTAGCTGAATTCATTGTGATGTCACAGAGGTAGAGTCAAGTTGACTTTAAATAAATGCATTGTGATGTCACAGATACACTGTTTAGCTGCCTGAAGCTGAATGTTTTGTGATGTTCACCATTTTCTGGTGGGAGGGCAGCTTGCTTGACTGCAGATATCTCCAATGCCTGGAAATAGATTTCTTAGCTTTCAAAACAACTAGAGAGTCCCACCTTTCAGGAGGTACTGGGGACTTGGGGATCAGAGTTCAGGAGCCAGAGCAATTTACTGATGAAAATATAAAACTGCATACCAAGCGTGTGGAGCTGGAGCAGGGATCAGCTGCTGGAAGGCTGAAATCTCTGGTTCTGGGCATAGTAGAGACAAGCTGCCAGTGTTCATTGAAAGGGGAGAGTCCCAGATTTTGGAGTATTCTCTCAGAAAAACTGTAAGAAACTGTAAGTCAGGCAGAACCCAAGATATCTAGCTGGGAAGAGCAATTAACAGGCTCGAATAAGGACCACTGCTTTGAAGGCAGATATCTTTGTTTTCCCAGGGCCAATTTTCAAAAATCTGGTGCCCCTTGAAAAAAGGGATCCTCAGCTATCAGCATAAGGCCCTTATACTCCTAGGGCCCTTGGACAACTGCCCATTGAGCCAATACGAAAAGACAGCCCTGACAGTATGGAAGCATGTGGAGAGGCAGTGCGGGACCACAGGAGGGGCATGTTATGCTTTTTTAATTGGTTCCAGTGAAAGGGTGGGTAGGGGCCCCAGTGCATTTGGGTAGGAGCCCCAGTCATTGCATTACCTACAATGCTGTTAAGATGGCCCTGGTTATTCACCGCAAGTCAAACCTCTCCAGCTAAATACGTCTACTATATTACTCAGAATTCACAACTACACGCTCTTACTGTTCTTTGGCTGCATCTGCACGCCCATTTCAGTCTAATCCCGACACCCATATGCCGGTGTAAAAGACATTGCAAATACATTAACGTCTCAATCCGAATATTGCCTGTCTCTCAACAAGTCCTACTTTACCAACTACAATGTTCTCCGATTTGTTTTTACATTGATTTTCCTGTCTGAGGTGAAACAACTAATTTTTGGTCATGATTGGGGGATATTGAATTGAAATGAGTGTTGGCTTCATTTTATTCAGATTTTTAAAACCTAATTCAAATGACCATATTCGTAAACATGTTTATGAGTGCAGCTGTAACTATGATCAGTTAGTGGAACAATGTAAAAAACTATAAACATGATTTGGTTTCATGAACAGTCATAATATATAGAAATACAGGACATACATTGGTAATATGCTGCTGCACTCAGGAGTTATAATATGGAAGGCATGAAACCAATCTACTTTTTCTGTTTTTTCAATTCACCTCTTAACATATCCTGGTCCTCTGTATGATGAGCAGGAAAGGATGAAAGTAATACTGTAGGTGTGAACTATCAGGAGATGGGAGCAGGGCCCTCTTCCCTCATGTGCTTATCCTTTCTTACTTTAATAATCTTCAACTGTACCACATCCAGCAGTCTTCTGCCACCTGATACTTATTCCAGTGTCATCTGCTGATGTGTATTTACCCTGTACTTGTCCTATACTGTCATCAACTGTAAGTTGCTGTTTTCCTGTTTGATTTTTTATGTACTCTGTAATTGGGCGCAGCGGAACCCTTGTGGTGCCATATAAATAAAGGATAATAATAATAATAATAATAATAATAATAATGGTGTGAATGTAAGATGGCAACTAATATTTCAACTGACAGCCCTTTGTAGAGTGCGCATGAACAGGGGAGTTTTAAGAGAGGAGGGGGCCCGTGTGCAGACTCCTGGTGGGCTCCCTCCTCTCCACAGCGCCGTAGGCTCCGGCATCGAACTGGAGTCTACTGCGCATGCGCAGGTCTCCGGAAACATGGCGCCCACCATGGTCCGGAGACAAATTTTAAACTGCACATGCACGGCGGCCATATTTGGTTGTTTTTTTGCCACAAATGCAGCGGCTGTAGCGCTAGTCATGGGACTCCGGAAAGGTAAGTATAAACAACATGGGTGCAGTGTGTGTGGTGTGGGCCCCCCCTGGACCCAGGGGTCCGTGTGCACCGCACACATTGCACCCATGATAGAAACGCCAATGCGCACGCACACCCCGGGAGGCCCAGTAAGATGCTAACAGCATCTCAGGGCTGCGAACACCTCTGCCTGATTGACAGGCAGAGGCGGTCTCAGGGTTGGATAGGGCGTGCCAATGGCGTTAGAATGTTGTTGGCAGGGCGCGGTCCGGACAACGCAGGCGTGTCCAGACTGTTGCGGGGGCAGGCCACGGCATCTGCGTTAAGTCACATGCAACTGCTGCGACCCAGGACATGGCAGGTAGCCGCCGGTCAGTGAAGCTAGGCTGCGCAGGCATGGAGCTACTCAGCGGGTGCAAAAGCGCTTTTGCACCCTTGTGTGGAGGGTAAGACCTGACATGCAGGGCGGACTTGCCCTGTGCTGGGCATCCCCAGAGTAACTGATCGTAGCTTTGCTAAATTTAGCACATCTACAATCAGATCTGAATTACCCCTAGAGAGGGCAACCAGGTAGAAACTGAATATGAATATGGACGCTGGTTCTGGCTTCTGCTTCAATCGTGTTCTTTGTTCAAAGATAAAATATATTATAAAATGTAACATTGCTAAATGAATTGATTAGCAAAACTATTCCAGCAGCAGCGGATGAGAGAAACCAGTAGGAGGCATATATTTACACCAGAGGCAGAACTAGCGGTGGTGCAGCTGGGGCATTGCATCAGGAACCACCGCAGTGAAAGGGCCCATTGCTGCCGGCATTACAAGTCACACTGACTCATTATATGCTGCTGCACTGCCTGCCACCAGTGCCCCAGACTCAATGCAACCACTGCCTGCCCTGGCCTGAACACTGAAGCTAAACATGGTGATTGACAGCTGTCCAGGACCGGCTGGAGGGGGAGGAGGGGCCGCTCTCCCCCTTCTACTGCCCTCTCCTCTCAGCTCCCCCCCCCAGAGTCACACAGTGATGCTGGCTGCAGTGCAGCCTGGGTTTACATGAGTGACAGGCTGCGGTCCATCCCAGAATGGAGGGTCAGTAGGGGCTGCTCTCTCCCTTTCTCCTCCCCTCTCCTCTCAGCTCCTCCCCCCAGACTAAGGAACGCTGTCTGGCAGGCTGCTGTTGGGGCTCGACATCACGATCTAGTGATAAGCCCTGGCATGAAAGGAGAGGAGCCTCGCTTGCCCCATCACTCATTGATCCTGGCATTTGCAGCTGCTGTGTCAGCTAGTGGAAGATAGTCACCTACTTCTCTGCATGCACAAGAATCGTCATAGAGTGGGTAAATAGTTTCTCAACCACAGCATACTCACTCACTCACTCACTCACTCACTCACTCACTCACTCACTCACTCACTCTCCTCCTCTTTTCCCCCCTCCCCCTCACTTTCTCTCTCAATCCCACCTCTATATCTGCCCTCTCTCTCCTAACATTCTTTTCTCACGTTAAGGACCCTTGTTTTTCTCATACGTCCTAGAGGATGCTGGGGTCCACTTCAGTACCATGGGGTATAGACGGTTCCGCAGGAACCATGGGCACTTTAAGACTTTTTCAGAGTGTGAGCTGGCTCCTTCCTCTATGCCCCTCCTCCAGACCTCAGTTTAGAAAATGTGCCCAGGAAGACTGGTCGCACTCTAGTGGAGCTCTACAGAGTTCTGCTAAAAGACTTTGTTTAGGTTTTTTATTTTACAGGGAGACTGCTGGCAATAGCCTCCTGCTTCGTGGGACTTAGGGGGAAGAAGTAGGAACCAACTTCCTAGATAGTTTCATGGCTCTGCTTCTGCTGACAGGACACCATTAGCTCCTGAAGGGTACTGAACGCTAGCTGCGGCTATGCGCTCACTCCCACAGCACGCCGTCACCCCCCTAACAGAGCCAGAAGTCAGAAGACTGGTGAGTAATTTTACCAGAGATCTGCAGAGAGGGACCTCCGGTCATCGTGACGGCATAAGGCACCGCGCAGCGAGCGGGAACGCTGCGTGAACATGCTCTTCGTTTACACAGACCCCAGCAGGGTGCACGGCTCGGTGGGGGAGGGGGGGGGGAGGGCGCCCTGAGCAGCATGAATCCTACTCTCACTGGCAAAAGTAGCATACTTTGTTTCACTCACTGTCCTACACCCCCGCCAGTATAAATATAGATTGTATAGCCTGAGGGGAAACGTGCCATTACAGGGGGCGGAGCATCTTCCTCAGGCAGCCAGCACACTTTTCAGCGCCATTTCCTCCCAGCAGCAGCAAGGGAAGACGCGCTGATCCTCCTCTCCGCGTATGAACAAGTATCAGGGTGTAAAAAAGGGGAAGGGGGGGGGGGAGTATTATTTAGGTGCTAAAACCTATTATTGTCAATAAGCCCTTGAAAGGTCTCGGTGTATAAAAACCGATACACAGGGATTTGTTATTTTGGCGCTGAGTTGTGGACTGTCAATTCCTTTTCTGTGTCCCTCTGACAGATTTTACTTTGGGTCTGTCTCCAGTAGCCCTGGAGTGTCTGTGGTGTGATTTTGCACGGTGTAGCATGTCTGAAGCAGGGAGCTCTTCCCCTGAGGAAGCCATTTTAGGGACACAGGGATCACCACGAGCCTGAATGGGTGAAAGAATTACGTGATAAGTGTGAATCATATTAGTAAGAGATTGCATAAATCTGAGTCTCATGCAGAAAACTGGAGAAAATCCGTGGAAGACGTGATTTTTAATAATTCTGCCTTGTCATCCACAAGGGACCCCTCTGGTTCACAAAAAAGGTCTTTTGCACAAGTAGTACAAAACGATACCGTCACGGACTCTGATTCCTGTGTCGACACTAGTGATTCCAGGGGAATTGATCCAAAATTAGCAAAAAGCATTCAATACATGATTGTTGCTATCAGGGAGGTGTTGGAGGTTACAGAGGCCCCTCCTTTACCACAGGAGAATGCTTACTTTAATAAAGAAAAGAAACCTGAGGTAACTTTCCCTCCATCTTATGAACTGAACAGACTCTGAAAGAAATTCCAGATTCCCAAAAGAATTCAGGCAGCTTACCCCTTTCCTGCAGAGGATAGGAAAAGGTGGGAGTCACCCCCCATTTTAGACAGTGCCCTGTCAAGGTTAACAAAAAAGGTGATTCTCCCTGCGCCTGGGACGGCTTCACTAAAGGAGCCGGCAGACCGCAAGTTAGAGACTACATTGAAATCTATTTATGTGACCAATGGGACACTACTCAGGCCTACCATTGCCTGTGCGTGGGTGAGTAGTGCTATAGAAAAGTGTTCAGAAAACTTGTCATCAGACATTGACACGATAGATAGAGACGAGATACTCCTAACGTTAGGTCATATCAAGGATGCTGCTGTGTAAGTGCTGGAAGCCATGAAAGATATTGGTCTCTTGGGCGCAAGAGCCGCTACCATGGCGATTTCAGCACGTAGGGCGTTGTGGATTCGCCAATGGAATGCAGATGCAGATTCCAAAAGAAATATGGAGGCTCTCCCGTTCAAGGGCGAGGCGTTGTTTGGAGATGAAAATAAATATAGACAGGGCGCTTGTGACAATGTATTATGGGGGTAATTCCAAGTTGATCGCAGCAGGATTTTTGTTAGCAATTGGGCAAAACCATGTGCACTGCAGGGGAGGCAGATATAACATGTGCAGAGAGAGTTAGATTTGGGTGGGGTGTGTTCAATCTGCAATCTAATTTGCAGTGTAAAAATAAAGCAGCCAGTATTTACCCTGCACAGAAATAAAATAACCCACCCAAATCTAACTCTTTCTGCACATGTTATATCTGCCTCCCCTGCAGTGCACATGGTTTTGCCCAATTGCTATCAAAAATCCTGCTGCGATCAACTTGGAATTACCCCCTATGTGTTTTGCAACAAATAAATGTTGCCAATACTGCAGTGCAATACCTGTGAATAAAAAAGGGGGTTAGTTTAAATGTTAACAGCCCTTTTGCTTTTTTTATGGTCCTTGTGGTTTGTGAGGGTTCCGATATTGCCGTTTTTTCTTCCCGGTATAGTCTCTGCACATAAGCTCAAGACCTGACTGTCCCTATGCTACCCACCTTGTTCTTACAGGTGGTGGGATGTAGTCTTGTTTCCAGGCGGCTAGGTTCCCTCCTCCGCAAAGCCGCTCGCTTCAGCCGCGTCTCCCATGTGCTGTGCTGTGCGCTGTAGCCGCTCGGGATCCCGGCTGGGGTGGCGGCTTCTTCTGTGTGCTCTGTATAAAGGAGGACACTCGGACCGTAGTTCTGCTCCAACGCGTTTCAGGCTCCGGGCCCTTTATCGAGGATATCACTGGTTTAGCCAACTTCTTATTTATAGTAAAAAAAAACTTTTTTGAAAACCTTAAAACAGGGATTCCCTCCCCGGAAATGAGGTAAAAAAGGCGGTTTGCACATGGTCCAGTAAAAATATAGGTATTGCACTTATTGTAAGTTATGTGAAGAAAAATATAAAAAAATATAAAAAACAATATTAAAAAAAAAATTTGAAAGAACCATTATTATATTAAAAATGCCAAGGAGTTACGCTACTGTCAATTTTTTGGTAAAAAGAAATGAAGAAGGATAAAGAGAAAAACTATTTTGTTTTTATTTAAAAAAAAAAACATTAAGCTCTATATCCACATTAAGCTCTATATCCACATTTAGTCCAGTAGGCTGTAAAGTTTGTAGATTAAATATCCACTCTGTTTCTTTCTTTTTTAATGCATCAGAGATGTTTCCTCCTCTCCAATATGGTTGATTTTTTTGTATTCCCATACAAATAGTGTCCCAGGGGTACAAGTTGGAGTTTCAAGACATTCCCCCATGCCGATTTTTTAAATCGGCCTTACCAGCTTCTGTTCCAGACAGAGAAGTGGTATCAGAAGCGATACAAAAATTGTGTCGGGATCAAGTGATTGTCCTGTTTCCCTTGTCACAACAAGGAGAAGGGTTTTATTCAAGCCTTTTTGTAGTACCGAAGCCGGACAGCTCGGTCAGACCGATTCTAAACCTGAAAACACTGAATCTCTACCTGAAAAAGTTCAAATTCAAGATGGAATCTCTAAGGGCAGTGATTTCCAGTCTGGATGAAAAGGACTTCATGGTGTCAGTGGACAAAAAGATGCCTACTTACTAGTGATGAGCGGATTCGGTTTTACTCGGTTTTACGCGGTTTTACTCGGTTCTCAAAACGGCATCTTATTGGCTCACGGATGTCACGTGTTTTGTATAGCCAATAAGATGCCGTTTTGAGAACCGAGTAAAACCGAGTAAAACCGAACCTCGCTCATCACTACTACTTACATGTTCCTATCTATCCTCCGCATCAAGCTTATCTGAGATTCGCAGTCCAGGATTGTCATTACCAATTTCAAACTTTACCATTCGGGCTATCCACGGCACCGAGGGTATTTACCAAGGTGATGGCGGAGATGATGGTCCTCCTTCACAAACAAGGAGTCAACATAATTCCTTACCTGGACGATCTCCTGATAAAGGCGGGGTCCAAAGAAAAGTTGGTGCAGAGCATTGCACTCTCCCTGACAGTACTTCAACAGCATGGTTGGATCATACATTTTCCGAAGTCACAATTGGAACTGACGAAAAGATTATGATTTCTGGGAATGATACTGGACACAGAAGTATAGAGAGTATTTTATTCCGGTAAAAAAGGCTCTGGAAATCCAGAGGATGGTCAAACAAATTCTAAAACCAACAAAATTGTCGATTCATCAATGCATACGTTTGTTGGGAAAGATGGTAGCGGCCTACGAGGCTCTACAGTTCAGCTGATTCCATGCCAGAGTATTCCAGTGGGACCTGTTGGACAAGTGGTCCAGATCCCATCTACACATGCATCAGAGGATAATCCTGTCATCCAAAACCAGAATTTCGCTCCTGTGGTAGCTACAAACTTCTCACCTCCTAGAGGGACGCAGGTTCAGGATTCAGGACTGGGTCCTAGTAACCACGGATGCAAGTCTCCAAGGCTGGGGAGCAGTCACACAAGGGGAAAGCTTCCAAGGAAGATGGTCAAGTCAAGAAACCTGTCTTCACATTAACGTTCTGGAGTTGAGGGCCATTTACAACGGCCTTCTACAAGCGGTGCATCTTCTTCAAGATCAACCCATACAGATCCAGTCAGACAATGTAACAGCAGTGGCGTACATAAACCATCAGGGCGGAACAAAAAGCAGAGTGGCAATGGCAGAAGTGACAAAGATACTCCTCTGGGCAGAAAGACATGCAAGAGCTCTGTTGGCAATTTTCATTCCGGGAGTGGACAACTGGGAAGTGGACTTCCTCAGCAGACATGATCTCCACCCAGGAGAATGGGGCCTCCACCAAGAAGTCTTCCAAGAGGTGACAGGTCATTGGGGAGTTCCTCAAGTGGACATGATGGCATCTCGTCTCAACAAGAAGCTTCAGAGATATTGTTCCAGGTCGAGAGACCCACAAGCAATAGCAGTGGATGCACTAGTGACCCAGTGGGTGTTTCGGTCGGTGTATGTGTTCCCCCCACTTCCACTTATACCAAAAATTCTCAAGATCATAAGAAGAACAAAGGATCGAGCGATCCTCATTGTCCCAGACTGGCCAAGGAGGGCTTGGTATCCAGATCTTCAGGAGTTGCTCATAGAAGATCCGTGGCCTCTTCCTCTTCGCGAGGACCTGCTTCGGCAGGGGCCGTGCGTGTATCAAGACTTACCGCGGCTATGTTTGACGGCATGGCTGTTGAACGCCGGATCCTAGCCCGAAAGGGTATTCCCAAAGAAGTCATCCCCACACTTATTCAGGCCAGGAAATGAGTAACGTCTAGACATTACCACCGTATTTGGAGAAAGTATGTGTCTTGGTGTGAAACCAAGAAGGCTCCAACGGAAGAATTTCAGTTGGGACGTTTTCTCCATTTTCTTCAGGCGGGCGTGGATGCAGGCTTAAGATTGGGTTCAATCAAGGTCCAAATTTCGGCTTTGTCCGTTTTCTTTCAGAAACAATTGGCCTCCCTTCCGGAAGTTCAGACGTTCGTGAAGGGGGTTCTGCACATCCAACCTCCTTTTGTGCCTCCTACTGCACCATGGGATCTTAACGTGGTTGTCACAACTGAGGGCCTGAGCTGACGGGAGGCAGCCTCAGTTGTAGGGGCTGAGATGTACCGGAACCTGGGAGGTTGTATCAGACCCCTGGACATGTAAGTAACATGAATAATACCTGCCCGAAGGCGTGACCACGACAACTTGGATAAAAGTCAATGATGTTTATTATGACAACTCCGCAACACAGCAGCAGTAAAAGAAAACATAAAAGTCAGCAAAGAATAAATACAGTTCCTGGGTACTACAGGGTGGCAGGAGCCACAGGGCACTGGTAGTGTGAGATAGTTCTTATAATCTTCTAGATGGAAAGTCCTTACCAGGCCCGACTGTAGCAATGGAGATAACCCAGGATTGTACCAGCTGGTGTTCCAGGAAAAGCTGGGTTGCTGAAGATAAAACGGCTGCTGTGGATACTGGCTGGAACCAGACTGTTGTTAGCACGGAGTGGATACTGGCTGGAACCAGTTAAATAATAAATGAAGCTTGAGAGCGATGCAATATGAATGAAATGTAGAACTTGAGAGCGGAGAAATAATAATACCGGTGGAGAGTGGTAAAGTGTAGAAAGGACACCGGCCCTTTAAGAGAAGCTGTACTCTGCTGGAAGCTGGGCTGGAAGCAGGTAATGTTGTAGCTGGAAACAGATGAATCCACAATGGATCGGAGAGTCAGGCTACACCGCAGGTGGAATGCTGGTGCGGGTCTCTATGGTGGAAGTCTTGAGACAGGAGCTGGAACCTGGAAGACAATCACAGGAGAGAGACAAACAGGAACTAGGTTTGACAACCAAAGCACTGACGCCTTCCTTGCTCAGGCACAATGTATTTATACCTGCAGCAAGGAAGGGATTGGCTAGGCAATTATGCAGATTAACAATACTGACAACAGATTGGAGTAAATGATCAGCTGACAGAATCCAAGATGGCTGCGCCCATGCAGACACTTGGAGGGAAGTTTGGTTTGTAATCCATGTGGTAATGAAAACAGTAATGGCGGCGCCGGCCACTGGAGACAGGAGGCGCCAGGCTGACAGATGCACATCCAACCACGCGGACACAGCGGAGGCCGCGGCTGACGTAATCGCCACTCAGACACTCTGCATGCAGAAGTTCAGGGACGGCGGCGGAGGCCGCGGGAGACGCCATGCCAGGTGTAATATGGCGTTTACTGTGACAGCGTCCCAGAGTGACAGGAGAGGATACAGGAATGTACACATCAGGATAACAGATGGGATCCGGTCCTGGAGCGCTGAGCCAGCCTTAGGAGGCATCTGATGGGTAAGAAATGGCGTCCAGATACCCGGATCGTGACAGCACCCCCCCCTTTAGGAGTGGCCCCAGGACACTTCTTTGGCTTTTGAGGAAACTTGGAATGGAATCTCCGGACCAAGGCAGGAGCATGGACATCAGAAGCATTGGTCCATGAACGTTCCTCAGGGCCATAACCCTTCCAGTCAATAAGATATTGTAGTTGACCGTAACGGTGACGTGAGTCCAGGATCTTGGCTACTTCATACTCAACGCCTCGTTGAGTTTGGACTTTCGGAGTTGGAGGAAGTGAGGAATGAAACCGATTCAAGATCAGCGGTTTCAACAGGGAAACATGGAATGTCCTGGGTATTTTTAAGAAGGGAGGCAACTGAAGTCTGTAAGCAACAGGATTGATGACTTGTTCAATCTTGAAAGGACCGATATAGCGAGGTGCAAACTTCATACTGGGAACTCTTAACCTCAAATTCTTCGTGGATAACCATACCCGATCACCCACCTTGAGAGCAGGAACTGCTCGACGCTTCTTATCCGCAAACTTCTTGTACCTGAACGATGCCTTGAGCAGAGCTGATCGTACGCTCTTCCAGATATTGGCAAACTGATGCAAGGTGATATCCACTGCGGGAACAGAAGTTGCTGGAAGCGGTTGGAACTCAGGGACTTTAGGGTGGAATCCAAAGTTAGTGAAGAATGGTGTTGAAGCAGATGAAGAATGATACTGGTTGTTATGACAGAACTCGGCCCAGGGAAGTAATTGAACCCAGTCATCTTGAGAGGAATACACATAGATGCGGAGGAAGGCCTCCAAGTCCTGATTCACCCTCTCGGTTTGACCATTGGTCTGAGGATGGTAAGCCGTGGAAAACTTTAGCTTGACTTGGAGGACTTGACATAAACTTCGCCAGAATTTGGCTGTGAATTGAACTCCTCGATCTGAGATAATTTCTTCAGGAAGACCGTGGAGTCGGAAGATCTCTTGTATGAATACTTGAGCCAACTTGGAAGCTGACGGAAGACCGGTGAGAGGAATGAAGTGTGCCATCTTGGTGAACCGGTCAACTACCACCCAGATGGTATTGAACTTGTTGCACATGGGTAAATCTGTAATAAAATCCATCGACAAATGGGTCCAAGGTCGACGGGGAACAGATAGTGGAACCAGTTGCCCCGCAGGCGACTGGCGGGATACCTTATGTTGAGCACACTTTGGGCAAGATGCAATAAACTCCAAGACGTCCTTTTTCAGAGTTGGCCACCAATAGGACCTAGAGATAAACTCCAGGGTTTTTTGGATACCTGTATGTCCGGCAAAACGGGAAGCATGGGCCCAATGCATGAGCTTCTTCCTTAGCATCGGTTTCACAAAACTTTTCCCTGATGGGGGCGTAGAGTCCATCCCTACCGTGGAGAATGCCAACGGATTTATAATAGGATGCTTGTCTGAAGACTCTGACTCCTTTTCTTGCTCCCATGAGCGGGAAAGGGCATCGGCCTTGCGATTCTGAGAGCCCGGACAGAACTGGAGTTTAAAGTCGAACCTGGAAAAGAAAAGTGCCCATCTGGCCTGACGAGGGTTGAGACATTGTGCGCCTTTCAGATATAAAAGGTTCTTGTGGTCTGTAAGTATGGTGATTGAATGAGAAGCTCCCTCCAACAGATACCTCCACTCTTCTAGAGCGAGCTTGATGGCTAGCAACTCCTTGTCGCCAATGGCATAGTTGCGCTCAGCTGGGGAGAACTTCCGGGAGAAGAAACTGCAAGAGTGTAAATGGCCATCTTTAGCCCTCTGAGATAACACCGCTCCTACTCCAACGGAGGAGGCATCCACCTCTAAGATGAAAGGAGAGTCGATGTCAGGCTGTTTCAGAACAGGCGCAGAGATGAACCTTTGTTTTAAAAGATGAAATGCTTGCATGGCTTCTTCAGACCACTTGGACGGGTTAGCACCCTTCTTAGTGAAAGCAGTAATAGGCGCCACAATGGTGGAAAAGTCTCGTATAAACTTTCGGTAATAGTTGGCGAACCCTAAGAACCTCTGGACCCCTTTGAGGGTTAAGGGTACCGGCCAATTTTGGATTGCTTGTAGTTTCTCAGGATCCATCTCTAGTCCGGAACCGGACACAATGTACCCTAGAAACGGAATGGACTTGACTTCAAAGACGCATTTCTCTAATTTGCAATAGAGATGATTGACACGGAGACGGGACAGAACCTCTTTAACCCAAAAACGATGTTCCTCTAAATCGCTGGCAAAAATGAGGATATCGTCTAGATAGACCACGACATGACGGTATAGAATGTCTCTGAAGATCTCATTGACAAAATGCTGGAAGACAGCTGGAGCATTGCTCAATCCGAAGGGCATGACGAGGTACTCATAATGTCCGTCACGGGTGTTAAAGGCGGTCTTCCACTCGTCACCCTCACGGATCCGGATGAGATTGTATGCACCTCTCAAGTCCAGCTTTGTAAAGATGGTAGCTCCGCTAACTCTGTCAAAGAGCTCAGTAATCAGGGGTAAAGGATAACGGTTCTTGATGGTAATGTCGTTCAAACCTCTGTAGTCGATGCACGGCCGCAGACCACCATCTTTCTTTTTTACAAAAAAGAAGCCTGCGCCGGCTGGAGAAGAAGAAGGTCGAATGAACCCCTTTGCTAGGTTCTCTTTAATGTATTCCTCCATAGAATGCGTCTCAGGCAGAGACAACGGATAAGTTCGGCCTCGAGGTGGAACCTTCCCTGGAACGAGATCAATCGGGCAGTCCCATTCTCTATGAGGAGGAAGGATATCAGCAGAAGCTTTACTGAACACATCCGTGAAATCTTGATATGGAGGAGGTGGAACATCAGACGACCTGGGGGAGGAAGAACAGACAGGCAATACTTTAAACAAACATGTCTCAGCACAGGAGGAACCCCATGCCAGGATTTGCGTAGTCGTCCAATCAATTGTAGGATTGTGAAGACGGAGCCATGGAAGGCCCAGGACCACAGGATGTGTGGCTCTTGGAATCACTAAAAAAGAAATAAATTCGGAATGAAGAACTCCCACTCTCAGACGAACTGGTAGAGTCCTTAGGGAAATAACTGCATCAAAAATCTTGCTGCCATCCACGGCAGTTAAGGAGATGGACGAAGGAAGTCTCTCGGTGGGTAGGGACCACCGTTTAACATAGGCTTCGGTAATAAAGTTTTCAGCTGCTCCGGAATCAAGGAGGGCAATGACGTTCCGATAACGTTGAGCAATTTGGAGCGACACTGGGAGATTACAATCATGAGGAGATGGAGAGGAGATCATTACTCCTAGCCGGCCCTCTGCTGGGCGAGCTAGGGTTTGGAGTTTTCCCGGACGTTCGGGACAGGCATTGATGGTGTGAGACGGAGCTGCACAGTAAAGACAAAGAGACTCAGAGAGACGTCTTCGGCGCTCAGCAGGAGTTAAACGGGAACGGCCAATTTGCATGGGCTCGTCTTTAGATGGTGACAGTTGGCGAGGAGGAGGAGCAGAAGATTTTGGAGCAGATGATCTTCCACGCTCAGTTGCTCTCTCTCTGAAACGTAAATCAACTTTCGTGCAGAGTAAGATTAGCTCATCTAACTTAGAGGGTAAGTCTCTGGTAGCTAACTCATCTTTAATACGCTCAGATAAGCCATGCCAGAATGCAGCATACAGGGCCTCGTCGTTCCATGCCAGTTCGGATGCCAGGATCTGGAACTGTAACAGATATTGTCCTACAGTACATGACCCCTGGCGTAAACGGAGAATCTCGGATGAAGCTGAGGTTACCCGGCCTGGCTCGTCGAAGATGCGCCTGAATGTTGAGACGAATGCAGTGTAAGAAGATAGCAGGGTGTCGGACCTCTCCCATAATGGTGATGCCCAATCAAGGGCTGAGCCACTGAGAAGAGAAATAATGTAGGCAATTTTTGTACGGTCACTAGGAAAATTGCCAGGTTGTAGCTCAAACTGAATCTCACACTGGTTGAGAAATCCCCTGCAGAATCTTGGAGATCCGTCAAATTTTGCTGGCGTTGGAAGATGAAGACGTGGAGCAGAAATGGGTAAGGTGGGTGGGGTTATAGCTGGAGTCACTGTGGTTGACGCACCAGACGCGCCTGATCCACGGAGAGTTGTCTGAATCCCATCCAGCCGAGTAGAGAAATCCTGGAGACAGCGGATGATGTTGCCCTGTGCAGCCTCCTGATGTTCTAGTCGGGCTGCCAGTTCTTGCATCGGCCTGGCCGCTTGATCCTGGTCTCCGGCTGGATTCATTAGGTCAGTGCTTACTGTCACAACTGAGGGCCTGAGCTGACGGGAGGCAGCCTCAGTTGTAGGGGCTGAGATGTACCGGAACCTGGGAGGTTGTATCAGACCCCTGGACATGTAAGTAACATGAATAATAACTGCCCGAAGGCGTGACCACGACAACTTGGATAAAAGTCAATGATGTTTATTATGACAACTCCGCAACACAGCAGCAGTAAAAGAAAACATAAAAGTCAGCAAAGAATAAATACAGTTCCTGGGTACTACAGGGTGGCAGGAGCCACAGGGCACTGGTAGTGTGAGATAGTTCTTATAATCTTCTAGATGGAAAGTCCTTACCAGGCCCGACTGTAGCAATGGAGATAACCCAGGATTGTACCAGCTGGTGTTCCAGGAAAAGCTGGGTTGCTGAAGATAAAACGGCTGCTGTGGATACTGGCTGGAACCAGACTGTTGTTAGCACGGAGTGGATACTGGCTGGAACCAGTTAAATAATAAATGAAGCTTGAGAGCGATGCAATATGAATGAAATGTAGAACTTGAGAGCGGAGAAATAATAATACCGGTGGAGAGTGGTAAAGTGTAGAAAGGACACCGGCCCTTTAAGAGAAGCTGTACTCTGCTGGAAGCTGGGCTGGAAGCAGGTAATGTTGTAGCTGGAAACAGATGAATCCACAATGGATCGGAGAGTCAGGCTACACCGCAGGTGGAATGCTGGTGCGGGTCTCTATGGTGGAAGTCTTGAGACAGGAGCTGGAACCTGGAAGACAATCACAGGAGAGAGACAAACAGGAACTAGGTTTGACAACCAAAGCACTGACGCCTTCCTTGCTCAGGCACAGTGTATTTATACCTGCAGCAAGGAAGGGATTGGCTAGGCAATTATGCAGATTAACAATACTGACAACAGATTGGAGTAAATGATCAGCTGACAGAATCCAAGATGGCTGCGCCCATGCAGACACTTGGAGGGAAGTTTGGTTTGTAATCCATGTGGTAATGAAAACAGTAATGGCGGCGCCGGCCACTGGAGACAGGAGGCGCCAGGCTGACAGATGCACATCCAACCACGCGGACACAGCGGAGGCCGCGGCTGACGTAATCGCCACTCAGACACTCTGCATGCAGAAGTTCAGGGACGGCGGCGGAGGCCGCGGGAGACGCCATGCCAGGTGTAATATGGCGTTTACTGTGACAGCGTCCCAGAGTGACAGGAGAGGATACAGGAATGTACACATCAGGATAACAGATGGGATCCGGTCCTGGAGCGCTGAGCCAGCCTTAGGAGGCATCTGATGGGTAAGAAATGGCGTCCAGATACCCGGATCGTGACAGTGGTGTTGCAGTTCCTTCAATCTGATTGGTTTGAACCTCTCCAGGAGGTGGAGTTAAAGTTTCTAACTTGGAAAGTGGTCATGCTGTTGGCCTTGGCATCTGCAAGGAGGGTGTCTGAGTTAGGGGCCTTCTCTCACAAGAGCCCTTATTTGATCTTCCATGAAGATAGGGCTGAACTAAGGACTCGTCAGCAATTTCTTCCAACCTATTGTGGTGCCAGTGGCTACTGACACATTCACTGCTTCAAAATCTCTGGATGTGGTCAGAGCTTTGAGGATTTATGTCACAAGAACAGCTCGGATAAGGAAAACAGAGGCACTGTTTGTCCTGTATGATCCCAACAAGATTGGGTGCCCTGCTTCTAAGCAGACAATTGCACGCTGGATCAGAGGTACGATTCAGCATGCTCATTCCACGGCAGGATTGCCGAAACCAAATTCGGTGAATGCCCATTCTACAAGAAGGGTGGGCTCATCCTGGGCGTCTGCCCGGGGGGTCTCGGCATTACAGCTTTGCTGAGCAGCTACTTGGTCAGGGATAAACACGTTTTCTAAGTTTTACAAGTTTGACACCTTGGCCGCTGATGACCTAAAGTTTGGTCAATCAGTTCTGCAGGGACATCCGCACTCTCCCGCCCGTACTGGAGCTTTGGTATAACCCCATGGTACTGAAGTGGACCCCAGCATCCTCTAGGACGTATGAGAAAACAGGATTTTAATACCTACTGGTAAATCCTTTTCTCCTAGTCCGTAGAGGATGCTGGGCACCCAGCCCAGTGCGTACTTTACCTGCAGTAGTTATATAGGCCCTCATTCCGAGTTGTTCGCTCGCAAGGCGAATGTAGCAGAGTTACACACGCTAAGCCGCCGCCTACTGGGAGTGTATCTTAGCATCTTAAAATTGCGACCGATGTATGCGCAATATTGCGATCACAAACGAGTTAGCAGTTTTAGAGTAGCTTCAGACTTACTCTGCCTGTGCGATCAGTTCAGTGCTTTTCGGTCCTGGCTGACGTCATAAACACACCCAGCGTTCGCCCAGGCACTCCCACCGTTTCCCCGGCCACTCCTGCGTTTTTTCCGGAAACGGTAGCGTTTCTAGCCACACGCCCCTAAAACGCAGTGCATCCGCCCAGTAACACCCATTTCCTGTCAATCACAATGCGATCGTCGGAGCGATGAAAAAGCCGTGAGTAAACTTACTTTCTTCATAGTAAAGTTACTTGGCGCAGTCGCAGTGCGAACATTGCACATGCGCACTAAGAGAATTCTCACTGCGATGCGATGAAAAACTCCGAGCGAACAACTCGGAATGAGGGCCATAGTTTTAAGTTTTACACAAGTGTTGTGTTATAATTGTTTTCAGCACGTTGCTGCAATGGTCATGCTAGTTGGCATGTGTTATATTAATTGCTTTGTTGTGCGGCATGGTTGAAGTGTGAGCTGGTTTGAATCTCACCATTAACTTAGAAGTAAATTCTTTCCTCGAAATGTCCATCTCCCTGGGCACAGTTCCTATACTGAGGTCTGGAGGAGGGGCATAGAGGGAGGAGCCAGTTCACACTCTGAAAAAGTCTTAAAGTGCCCATGGCTCCGGCAGAACCGTCTATACCTTATGGTACTGAAGTGGACCATAGGGTATAGACGTGGACTTAGAAGTGGACCATAGGGTATAAAGGATTTACCGGTAGGTATTCAAATCCTGTTTTTTCTGCTTGACTCCCCCACTGATACTTTCCTTCATGTCTTAGTGAACCCTTTGAACCCAATTTATCCCTCTTTACTTCCTCATACAGTGACCTCACATACCCTCTGCTTCTAGGCTTCACCCTCTCCCCATCACCATCTGTCTCTCCTTGTACCCTCTCCCCATCACCCACTACCCATACTTGCCTACCTGACCCTCTCCATGAGGGAGAAAATGCTCTGTTCCTGGACTTTCCTGGTAATGTATGATTGCCATCACCTGTGGTGAAACACCTTTCTTATCAATTAACTAGCTCACCACAGGTGATGGCAATCATACATTATCAGGAAAGTCCAGGAACAGAGCATTATCTCCCTCATGGAGAGGGTCAGGTAGGCAAGTATGCCACTACCTCTCCCCATCACCTACTCTCCATCAACCTGTCTTTCCCTATCACTTTCTCCCCATCACCCACCGCCTCTCCCCATCACCCACTCTCCCATTCTGGTGTTTAGGGATAAATTTACTAAAATCAATTTTATAACAGTCTAAATCAATGTTTTGTTTCAGGGGCTAAAACGCACATTTACTAACAGACGATTTTATTTTATTAATGGTGTGGCAACACATTGTGTACAGTTGATAAACACAGGCGCTGCATCTGTGATGGGGATAATAGGATGCTCTGACCTCCCCGGACCCCGGGGTGAGATGGAGCAGTCCTGTTGCACTCAGATGCTTCAAGTTAGTTTAAACATGCCTTCTCTCACCCCACAGCCCTTATAAGCCAGCCTTCTCCCTCCCCACAGCCCATCTAAGCCTTTCTTCTCCCACCCCATATCCATTCTCTGCCTGTTTTTACTCCACCACAGCAACAGTGACCCACGCTCTACGTCGGGACTCCGGATGAAGTGGCCGCTGTATTATGCAGCGGGAAGGAGTGCTGTACTAGTCCGCTCTCTGGGGGTAATTCCAAGTTGATCGCAGCAGGAAATTTTTTAGCAGTTGGGCAAAACCATGTGCACTGCAGGGGAGGCAGATATAACATGTGCAGAGAGAGTTAGATTTGGGTGGGGTGTGTTCAATCTACAATCTAAATTGCAGTGTAAAAATAAAGCAGCCAGTATTTACCCTGCACAGAAACAAAATAACCCACCCAAATCTAACTCTCTCTGCACATGTTATATCTGCCTCCCCTGCAGTGCACATGGTTTTGCCCAATTGCTAACAAACTTGCTGCTGCGATCAACTCAGAATTACCCCCTCTGCCAGATGTTCACTGAAGCCATCTCAGCTCACTGAGGGGGATCTCTGACAGGTGTATGCAACAGTTGGGATGTGGGGGCACTCCAAAAATTCATGCACAGGGTGCAAGTAGACCTGGAGCCATCCTTGCATTTTACATCTGCCCCACCTACGGTGCAACATGGTTTTGCGCAGGTGCTTGCTTATGTTTGGTTTACTTCCAAATCAGAATCAGACCAAGAGTGTAGTATATGTTCTATATTGGTCAGGAAACCCCCTAGTTGCTTTTGTACTTTGGGGGGGGGGGGGGGGGGGTATTCGGACGTGCGGGGCAGACTAGCCCTTTGCTGGGTGTCCCCGGCCATGTCTGAGTAACTGATCATAGCCGTGCAGAATTTTGCATGGCTACGATCAGGTCTGAATTAGTCCCAATACCACTATACTCCATAACACAGGGATGGGGAACCTTCGGCCCACCAGCTGTTGTTGAACTACACATACCAGCATGCCTTGCTACAGTTTTGCTATTTGGCCATGCTAAAACTGTTGCAGGGCATGCTGGGATGTGTAGTTCAACAGCAGCTGGAGGGCCGAAGGTTCCCTATCCCTGCCATAACACCTACTAATACATCTCCCCCACAGTTGTTAAATTACACTACCATTCCAAAATGATTAGTTTATGGCGATGTGCCAATAGAATCAGAATCAGCTTTATTGGCCATGTATACTCATGTACACTAGGAATTTTTGAAGACCAGGGCAGGAGTAAGTGACTGGTCACTATTGCCATGAAAGGAAGAAATGCTTTAAGACTGAAATATACACTATAATATACAGTGATGCGTATAGAAAATCATTATTTTGTCTAGGCCAGGGGATGCAGCCACCGCTGGTTTGATTACTCCAGAATAAAAGTGGATGTTCCCTAATGATTCCACTACTAGTAGTGCATGACATTGCAAAGAATGCACCATGGTTGGAAAGGTTTAGTGACTTGTAGTTCTAATTTTGTAGACAGAAATTCTTCATAAAGTTTGTATGTCACTTAATATATAATGTGCTATGTGCATTTGTTCTGGGAAAACTGGTGCTTGTGGTAGAAGTTGGTTTCAGACTCCAGTCAGGGCCGAATTAAGGGACATATGTGGGGCTGGTATAGGGTTGGCCATCCACAATCAATGGTTATAACCCATCTATGGTTAACTGCCAATGGTAGATGCTTTTGCCATTGATGGCGGAAATTCTATGTTTTTCTACCATCAATGGTACAGAGCCCCAGTGGTACAGAGCAGAGATGACCATCAGTGGGTGAAACAATAAATGCTTCCAGTAATTGGTTACCATCGAGGTTAACCACCAATTGTATTAATGGTTTACTCACCGATGGCCATCCCTAGGCTGCAGCTAAAAAAGGGCCTATACTGAGAAGGGGACCAGCGCTGTGTGGGTCTGGCCAGACCCTTGTGGGTGTGTACACCCCCTACACTGAGCCCCATTGGCTCTACAAAAACTAGAAAAACAGTTTTAATACTTATGATTTATGTCCAACCATGAGACCATCATCATGCTATAATGAAGGGAGGTGACCTGCCTCCTGCTGATCACTTTTACTCTCCCCCCTCCACATTGACTTCCACCACCCCAGCAGCACCCACAGCATATGCCCTCTGTGCTCCCTGCTTTTTCCTGCTCTGGGGCACATAAAGCAGGACCTGGACCAACGGAGGAGGTCAGCGTGCCCTCTTCAGGAATGGCATCTGGATGCAACTGTCTTCCATTGTCTCCTGTATTTACGCAACTGCTACCATGATGATGGGCCTATTTTTATATGGAGGGCTGTAACTGTAGCTCTGTCTGCCCTGTTGTTAATTTGGCCCTGACTCCAGTCTTCATACTCTATATTGGCTATGTGGGAAGAAGGCAATGACTAGGGCTGGCTGCCAAGCAACACTGCTCTGTATAGTTGTGCACTGTCATGTTCATTATTATTATTTTATACACCATAGTCGCTTTCAAGCATTTGCATCATTCGAACACAGTACAAGTTGGTTGCACAAAATATGTTTTTGCACATGTATCATTTTATTACTCAGAGTCATTTCTCCACTGTCCATTTCCAAACTTACTGCAAAGTTGTCATGATGTTCGTACAGTAGTAAGGTTCTGAGAATTGGAGTACTTCTGTGGAGAGTGCGGACAGGGTCATAGAGTGATCTGAACGGAAATTGGCTGTTTGTGAGCTGCTCAACTCAAGTTAGTAAGGTTTCATTAAGGCTTATTCTCGAATATTCTTGGCTTATCTCTGCAAACACATTTTAATGGTTAGGTAAGAATTTCTGGCCCAAAAAGTCAGCATTAAAATACAACGTTACATCATTTAAGTGTAATAAGGATTTAGGGCTATTATTGCTCAGTGTTGATTGAGTGCATGAGTTACATTTGCCGGGGCTGCAACCTGGGAAGCATGTGCCCCAGCACCGGATTTGGGGGGCCCAGGCTGACACCTGTGCTGCCCGCTGCATAAGAAGCTATAAACAGCAGAGGCAGCCGGAAGTTCTGAGGAGTGCAGCCTGTGTGGGGATGGTCTGTGGGTTGAGGCAGAAGGAGCATATCTGGCTGTGTGGAAGCTGCCAGCGTTGCTCGGCAGGGTATAGGGCACCATGTCAGCAGTTCTGCAGCTGCAGTTGCCCTACACAGTAATTCCAACAGAAAAGTCCACCCCATCACCTATGTCAATGAGGATGCAAGAGGCGCTAGTGTTACTAATGAGCTGCAGCCACCTCCCCTTCCTCAGGTCATGGTGGCTTCATGGTCCTCCTCCATCTACAGCCAACCTCTCCTGGTACTCACACACGCTGTGTTTGTGACAGCATTCATCCCCTCCTCAGGTCCCAGTGGCTTTCTTTTCTGACACAGCGTATGTGATGTTATGCTGTCACCGCTGCTGAAGTGAAAAAGAGTCATGAAGAGAAACAGGCTCTGTGCATCTTGAAGACAAGATGAGAAGCTGGAGGGACAAGAGAGATGGGGAAGCTGCTGGAGAGATGCAGGGCATGCAGTTTGTTGGGGGTGGCAAAAACAACAGCACTGGGGGGGGCGTGGCCTGACTGGAGAGACGACTGGAAGCAAGGAATTAAACCTCCTGCTTTCCTCTCAGTAAAAACACCTTAACCAGCATCAATAATTACCCCCAACCTACCCTCACTATCTACACTGCGGCTCAGGGTGTCGGTGTACCTGGTCGCGGAGCCGGGAGACCGTTTCTGCGGTCTCTGCAGGTTGTGGCCTGCACTGGATGCCGGAGCCGCGGCCTAAATTTCACCAGCTGCCCGCCGAGAAGCTCCGGAAGACGGACGCGGACTCCGAGACTACCCGCGGCCGCGAAAACACCCCGGGAGACCCTACAGCCGGCTGGGGAGCCTGGAAGATACCCCCCCCCCCACCTGCATCATACCTGAAACCCTGCGAGGCGGGAGTCGGGACCCGGAGCTCGGAGAAGGAGAGAGACGCGGGACCGCACTTCCGGTGCTGCGCTGGCACGGGTCTCCCTCAGCGTACAGTGAACCCGCTCTGACCAGGTGACAACCTCCCTGCACCTCACTCCCCATTACCCATGGCACTATCATACATACCAGCAGTGAGACACAGGAGGGACCCGGAGGGGAGAAGATTTATTTATATGGTACCTATATGAGCACTTGCCTATATATAAATAAACACAGAGGCACAACAGGTCTGCCATATCCTCCCTACCCCCACCCTCTACAGACTGATATATCCTGGATAATATCATACTGAAACGGACCACTCTAATTATTACTTCAGCTGGTCCCAAAATATAACGCTATTTCTCCAGTCCGCTGCCACAAAGTGAATTACATCTTCACCCCCCCTCCCCATCGCCGTGTGTGTGGGAGGTGAGTGAGACCTACTCAGTACCTACTAATTTGTCTCCAATTGGCGTGCTCACTCGGTGATGCCGCGGGCCGGATTGCCATTGTGATTGAAATACTACATTACCAACATTATCTACCACGCTCTCTGAGTCTCACTGCTACCACAGATATTGGCGATAATAATTTTCTACCTGGTAGACACAATTACATCTTCCTGTCAATTTGGCGTACTACAACCGCTCTCAGTTCTCCACTGATGGAAACATTTCACAGTAAAATGTGAATTTGCACCGACCGTCACTGTAATGTAGATCTCCTCTCATTTTTATAATCAACGGCAAACCATATCACTCGTCCGACCCTCATGAGCTCATAACTACTAATATGGACAAATACTTAAGATCTTCTACACCGAAACCCCAAAGAGGCAGGAGTGACGAGAAACGTGGAGAATCAGACACCGCCTCCCTGCTACTATCCCACCATCCTATCGGTCTAGATAACACAGTTGAATCATTGTCTACCATGGCACCAAAGGCTCCCCCTGCTCCCCCCTCCTACTCGGATATAGTGAAGGCAATTAAAGAGACTGTGGAACCTTTGTTACAAACTCAGGCAGATAAATTTATGTCCGCAGTATCAGACCTGAAATCAGAGCTCGGCTCTATGTCCCGAAGAATTTCGGTGAACGAGAACAGGATTGGAGTTAACTTCAAAGAAATTGAAGACCTTAAAGAACAAGTCGTATCTTTAACAACCACACGTCAACATATGATGATGAAGATGGACGACCTAGAAAATCGTTCGAGACGTAACAACTTGAGAATTGTGGGTCTCAAGGAATCATTGAAGGGTCCGGACCTTCTGAAATTCCTCCTCTCCGATTTACCAGACCTCTTGGGTATTCCCGAGGAACTCTCGTCGCTGGAAATTGAACGAGCCCATAGACTGGGCCCCCCACGTGATTCTAACCAATCTAGACCCCGCCCGGTAATCTTCAAATGCTTAAATTTCAGACACAAAGAACTGATATGGTCTGCGGCCCGAAGTAAAGGCCCACTCCAGTGGGATGGTCAACGGCTGTTCCTTTTCCAGGACTACTCCGCTGAAGTCTCTAGAGCTAGAAGAGAAATGTCTCCAATATGCTCCCATCTTGTGAAAAATGGTATCCGATTTGCTCTTCTTTACCCTGCGCGGCTGCGCATTTTCACCCCCCAGGGCCCGAAAGATTTCACATCGGTGGATTCGGCTAAAGGATTTATGACGGAGCTGAGCAGATCCACACGGTCGCCCCCGACCTCAATACCATCTTCTCCAAGCAAGACAGACGATAATGTCTGAAACCTGATACCGGGACTCGATTTATGTTCTTATACTAGTTGATATGGTTAATCGTTCTGCTCTATTAAGAGGTAATTTGGGATCCACTCCTATCATGACCATTTAGAAAGGCACTTACTTTTCTATACGGGTCATAGGGACGATCCCTTGAATTTATTATCTTCAGATTGCCTGTTGGTTATTATGTTATTCTATTGTTCTACATTGCAGTGACTTCACGTTGAAAGCTTTTACTGAAGTCTGCTGGTGTAGACGCTCGTATAGGTTATTTTTATTTTTATTTTTGTCTCTACCTTTCTTTCTTCTCCCTGACTTCCTTTACTTTCCTCTATGATACCACTTGTTTGCAGATACTTAACTGGCGGGGGTGGAAATTGTGTATCTCTATGATACTCTGGATTACTTGTATAACGATATTCCCTATCTTAAGGCCTCTTACTATACTCCTGTATTCCTCTGATGGTGTTGTAGATGTCACAACTTAATATAATATCGTGGAATGTTAGGGGTATTAACTCTCCTATTAAACGGAGACGCATCATTACCTATTTAAATAAGATAAAAGCTGACGTCTCCATGCTCCAGGAGACACATTTGACCCCTCCTGAACATGCTAAACTTACTATGCTTAGACAAGAAGTTGTGGCGTCTTCTTCATTTTCATCCAAAGCAAGGGGGGTCGTTATTCTTATTCGTAAAGGGGTGTCATTTGACATACATCATCAGATTATTGACCCTCAGGGAAGATATATAGTATTAGATATCACCTTGGAGGGTACCAGATTAACATTATGCAATATTTATGCCCCGGCTGTCTATGACAAATCATTTTATCTGGAGATAACGAATATTCTCCGCCCATATTCACATACCTCTCTCATCGTTGGAGGAGATATGAATATGGTATCCTCTTTGGTTTTAGACAGGAAGGGTGCCTCGTATCAGAGAACCCGACTACCCAAGATCAACCTTGATTACATATCCACACAGTTGGGACTGGTTGATATATGGCGCCTCCATAACCCTGTAGAACTGGAATATACTTACTACTCTTCAACCCATAATTCCTTCTCACGTATAGATTATTTCCTCGTCTCCACTGATCTGTCACCCAGGATCACTGAGACAGCTATTAACCCTATAACCGTCTCAGACCATGCCCCTATCTCACTAGTGCTTCAAGGTAGACTTACTTTAGGTTCTAACTCACAGTGGAGATTCCCTGCTAAGATGGCCGCCTCTCCAGACTTTAAAACTATGTTGGTGAATGCCTGGGACTCTTATGTTCTCAATAACTCTGACCATCTATCTGACCCTGCCTTATTTTGGCAGACTGCTAAAGCGGTTCTAAGAGGAGATATAATTGCATACATGACAAAGTATAAACGTGACCAAGATGCCACATATAGAGCGGCACAATCTGCACTCACTTCCTCATTCCAGACCTTTAAATCCTCACCTACGATAACTAACAAACAGAAATATAGAGACGCTAAGACCCAATTTGACCATACTCTGACTCATATGGATAATAGATTCCTTATAGCAGGTAAACACAAACTCTTTCAACATGGAGATAAGCCGAGCAGAATGCTTTCCAACTTACTTAAAACTGACAAGGGACCCCAATATGTGACAGCATACGGACCGAAGGGAAGGCGGTCACTGACATCTTCTACTCCTTCTTTAGCAATTTATACTCTCATAGTAATATCGACCAACCTACCAAAACCTCTTTTTGGGACACTCTACAGTTGCCCCAGATCTCCGCAGAACAATCAGAATACCTTACGGCTCCGGTTACTGTCACTGAAGTGACAGAGGCTATTAAAGCCCTTAAGACACTGAAGACACCAGGCCCCGACGGTTTGTCCGGGGAATTCTTTAAAATACTCTCACCTAAAATAGTAGATTCTTTAACAGCATTTTTCAATTCCATATTTTCCAGCCTTACTATCCCACATTATTTTAACTCAGCTCTGATCCGAGTGATACCCAAACCTGGCAAAGACCCACTCCTCCCGTCTTCCTATCGCCCTATTTCCTTACTTAATGTAGATTACAAATTATTTACTAAGCTATTAGCAGACCGACTAAAATTTATCTTTCCTGACATAATCCACAGTGATCAAACCGGTTTTATCACAGGCAGACACTCGGTGACCAATATTCGTAAAGTTCTAACAGTTTTACAATCCCTGAAGGAGATTGAAACAGATGACCCTGCCTTCCTATTATCATTGGATGCGGAAAAGGCATTCGACCTGGTGACATGGGATCACCTATTTGAGACACTCCGACGCTTCGGATTCTCAGACCAATTTGTGGCCATTATACAAACCATATACCATAATGCATCTACACAAGTTTTCACAAATCGATATTTATCTCAGCCCTTAACGATTCACAGGGGGACCAGACAGGGATGTCCTTTATCCCCTTTACTCTTTGCAGCAGCATTAGAACCCCTGGCAATAGCACTGAGACAATTATCAACCTTCTCGGGAATATCAGTGGGGAAAAGGGAAGTTAAACTTGGACTATTTGCGGATGATATGATCTTATTTGTCTCCAACCCACGCACTTCGATACCTGCTATTTTTGACACCATACACCGCTTTAGTACCTTTGCCGGCTACCGCATAAATACTCATAAATCCGAACTACTCCCTTTGACCAACATAACAGACCCTCTTCTTTATTCTGACTTCTCTTCCCAATTCACGCTGACCCCTACTAAACTAAAATACTTAGGTATCTATATCCCCTCGGTGCTCTCCCGATTATATCTATTCAACTATACACCCATTATTCAACAAATCAAAACACGGTTAGAATCTTGGAAAGACCTCAAACTTTCTCTGTTGGGTAGGGTAGTAGTGATAAAGGCTATTATCTTCCCAAAATTGGCCTACCTACTTCAGATGCTCCCCGTCACGATCAATAAGCAAGACATCATACTCTGTTCGCAAATATTCTCAAAATTTATTTGGAAAAACTCAAAACCACGCATGCCCAAAGCCCGAACTTATATTAATAAACGAAAAGGCGGGTTGAGTATGCCCAATATAACGATGTTTGCTAGATCAGCACTGTTTAAGTTTGCCTCAGATTGGCTTTTACAGTCAAACACATTCACGAATCTGGAACTGGAAGAGGCATTGTTCTCTCCTTACTCACCTGCAGCATTGCTTCACACACCAAAGGCCAAACTACCTCAGGAAGTTAAGACTAATATCTTGTTTTGGGACACTTATAGAGCCTGGGCCTCCATCCATAAACTATTTGGTACTGATTCATATGAGTCACCATGCATACCCTTATGGGGAAACCCCAACTTTCCCTCCTCTTTAGACAACCGACACTTCTACACATGGAAATGTAAGGGGATACACACTATTAGAGATGTTTTTGACCCTGGTGGAAAGATGCTCTCCTTCCTGCAATTGCGAGACAAATTCGCTTTACCCCACTCCAACTTTTTCATGTATCTCCAAGCTCGTCATTATATCAACTCTCTTAATGACCCCTTAGGTAAAATGACCTCTACCCGAACAGTCCTCGACACTCTCACATTCTGCAGACATAATCCCTTCAAAATCCGATATCTTTACAATGACCTGGTTGAAGTGTCAGCCCCCTCTTGGTCCCCTCTCTCTGATTCCTGGAGACGGGAACTCCCAGGGGCACCTGACATGGGTGAGACCTCCACGAACATTGACCGAGTCCTCAAGGCCTTAAAGTCCGCTAAGTTACAAGAAATACATCTAAGGGTGGTAAACAGGATGTATATATCCCCCTCCCAAAGACAACACTTCCGCCCGGGTGAGTCGGGCAATTGCCCTAAATGTGGAGTAAGTGGAGCTTCCCTGACACACAATCTTTGGTCATGTAGGAAAATTAAACGTTTCTGGTGTAAGATTCTCCAATACCTATCCCGACTACTCAAAGTAACTCTCCCTGCTCTGGTGGCCCCGCTGCTGTATGCTGACTTTTCGCCCTGGTTGTCACAGTTAGATCTCACCCCGATGATCCCTCTACTGACTGTGATGGTCACGGTAGCAAAACAAGTGATACTGAGGCACTGGATATATAAAACTGCCCCATCAATAGGTGAATGGGAGTCCGCCTTATTGGATGTACTATTTTGTGAGAGAAAAATGGCTACCTTCCAAATTGAAAATGGAGTTATACTTTTTCATAAAAAATGGGGAATGTATATTGAGAGTCTGCCCTTGGACAGACGTGAATGCATTTGGAGGGTATTCCGGGACACAACGTGGTATTGGACTAACAGGATAACGGGAACTATAAGCTGATCTCAAGTTCCTTAAAGATAGAATTACTAAGTGGACCCCACTTATAACATAGACCCTCCAGAAAGATCATACTACACACTACAATGCTCACCCCAAAACCAGGACTTCACCTCCTAATCCAGATTGTACTTCTGACTAACCCCCCACTCCATCCACCCCCCCCCCCTGACAATATATACATTATTTGTTTATAGTATCCCTGCAATATTTCTTTCTCTTTACTTTCCATCTCTATCCTTTCCTTTCCTTCCCTGTCTCCCTTTCTTCCTGACAGCTGGGATGTTTAGTTTACATATTATGTATGTTACCTGATGTTGGGGGTAAGGGTTCACCCCGGTGAATCATACCCCCTAATATTGTGTCAGACAGCTGAGTAGAAATTACTCTAAGTGAAATGTTTTCGCTTTTCTTTCCCTCTTACTACAAAAAAAACAAAAAAGCTGTACAGCCCTCAATTTAATCTATTTTTATTCTTATTGAATTTGATTGTTCGTGTCACTGTTGAATATTCTTGTAACTCGACCCTGATAACTTATGTTGTGACTCTATGGCTGTATAATAAAGAAATTTATTAAAAAAACAAAAAAAAAACAACAGCACTGGCTCTGCTTAATGTGGGGGGGGGGGGGGGGGGGGGGAGGGGGTAGGTGGCGGGGTAAATGAGTTCCATCACCTCTCCAGTACCACATTAAGCCCTGGTTAGGGGGTAGAGGAGAACAGCCACAACTCACCCCTGTCTGTGTTTTAACCATCGGAATCCCAATGTCAGTCTCCTGACTGCCGGGATCCAAAGCACCGGCATATCGTACTGATTCCTTCCTACCTGGTTCAAGGGAAGAATCAGGGGAGTGGCCAGCCTCAGCAAGCCCCAGGTGATACATAGTAGAAAGCAAAGCAGCAGTGTGCAGCAGGCAAGATCAGGGCAAGTGTCAAAGTCGAAGCATTACACCTTCACCAGACACTCAGCACAGCTGCACAGTGGGGGTAATTCCAAGTTGATCGCAGCAGGAAATTTTTTAGCAGTTGGGCAAAACCATGTGCACTGCAGGGGGGCCAGATATAACATTTGCAGAGAGAATTAGATTTGGGTGGGTTATTTTGTTTCTGTGCAGGGTAAATACTGGCTGCTTTATTTTTACTCTGCAATTTAGATTGCAGATTGAACTCACCACACCCAAATCTATCTCTCTCTGCACATGTTATATCTGCCCCCCCTGCAGTGCACATGGTTTTGCCCAACTGCTAAAAAATTTCCTGCTGCGATGAACTTGGAATTACCCCCAGTGTAATGTGAAATACTCTACAGTATCTTGCCATTGTTTTTGTTGTTGCCAATTACTGCCTTACCCGTGGTGACAAAAGTCCTAGTTATGGCTCTGAATTTGCATATATACAAATAGATTTCATTGTGCAGGAAGAGATTCTTTACAGAGGCAATTCTTTGAGGGAAGTGGCACATTTGGGTGTCTTTTCCAGTTATTCTTTTGCAGAAAAGCATATTTTTAGTGCACAATATAAACCAGTACATACTAAGGTATAACAAAATAAATAAAAAACACACCCAATGTAATCATTATAATTTCTAATTGTGTAAAGTAAACTTTCATACTACAATAAATTAGTTGAACATTGTGATCATAAGTGATAAAATAGACTTTAAAGTGATATTTTCAGTAATTCCTTCACGCACTTTCTTAGGTGAATCTGCAAACCTGCAAAACATGGAGACAGTTCCAAAGACCAGGATATGGGTGTGCAAATTTAAATTTAACAAATACACTCGCACAATTTGAGAAGTGGATTTGTACATGATTACATATAGAATCAAGGGCGTAGCTACCATAGGTGCAGGGAGTGCAGCTGCTATAGGGCCCAAAACTGAGAAGGACCCACCTGCCAAAGCTAAATGTGTTCCTACGTTTTTCAGCATTGGGTGCTACATAGGACCCTTACAAACTTTTGCCTTGAAACCTACCATATATTTAGTTATGCCCCTGGACTTCCTCATTGTAATGTGGTATAAAATGTACAGGAGGGCATTATAATGTTACATAATAAGAACTGGGGCACTATAATGTGGCACAGTATGAAGTGGAGGCACGATAATGTGGCGTAATAGGAACTGGAGGCACTGCAATATGGCATAATATGACCTGGGGGCACTGTATGTCATAATGTGAATTGGGGTACTATGTTGCAATATGTGTACAGGCAGCCCTACAATGTGGGGCATAATGTGAACTATGGCACTACTTTGGTTCAGAAAATGAACTAGGGCACTATTATGAGGCATAACATTAAGAACTTCTGCGGAGAGGTCTCTCTCTAGAAGCATTGGGACAGGGGCCCCTTCAAAATGTTGCTACGGGGCCCTGTGGCATAGATGGGAGATGGTGCTAATTACCCGGACCCGGTCTGATGGAGGGGCCCGGTCCCCTCCACCCTTACCTGGCAGCAGCAGCTGGAGCTCTTCCCCTCTTCTCTAGAGATGTTTAAAGTACTATTTTTATTCTAAGGATGCATGGCCACACCTCCTGTGATTAGACCACACCCCCTGAAAAGTACCTTGATCCAGCCAGGCCCCAAACCCCCCCCCCCCCTCCTATAGGTATAAAATACACAATTCTGGTGCGCACACTCCCGGCGAGGGGTAGTGGCTTCGCTAAAATTGGCGCGGTCTTGCTAAAATGGGTATGGCCTCGCAGTAAAAGACTACCTTACACCCCAGTTTTTGACCCTGCACCAACAGACCTCGGCCACTACTGGGGGGGGGGGGGGGAATTCCACCATATTAAGCGCCACACAGTAATGCTGCCTGCACCATATTATGCTACATACCACAATGCCCATGACACGTTATACCCTACAGTAAAATTTCTAATTACGTTTAAATTACCTGTTTGCTGCTAAGGGTTTCACACAATGGGTGTCTTGCTCGTTGCCAGGGGTTTCATGCTCTGAGAACCATGCTTATTGCCAGGGGTTTCATGCTCTGGGACAGGTGTCATGCTAGTTGCCAGGGGTGTGTAATGCTCATTGCCAGGGGTGTGTAATGCTCGTTGCCAGGGCTAATGTCATTGCCAGGAGTGTGTAATGCTCGTTGCCAGGGGGAATGTGATTTCCAGGGGTGTGTAATGCTCATTGTCAGGGGTGTGTACAACCGGCGCCAAACCCACCCACCAGCTCCCCTGCTAGCCCTCCTCCCTGCCATAGTACTCCTCTCAGAAGGCGGAGTTTTGCAAAGTGACGCATTGCGTCGTGGCACCACAATGCAAACGCGTCATTCTGTGAAACTCTGCCCCCTGAGCGGAGTTATATGATAGGGAGGAGGGGGAGCAGTCTAGAGACAGGAAAAGTGCCACAGCAGGTACCCCGTGCAGGCACACGGCTCATTCGCCGCTAGAAACGGCACTGCTGACAGGGCCCACAAAGGTCTGGCTATACCCCTGCATAGAATCATTAATTTCAAGTATGTTCCAGAGTTACTTTATAGTGGCCAGATACAATATTACGTTTCAGAACTAAACTTTGTCTGGCAAGACATATTTTGATTTCAAACTCATGTCTCATTACAGGTGAAATACATTCTTTCTTGTGGGAAAAAAAATGCATGTGCTTTTCAACCAGATTGTCACAACAAATTTTTTGCCCCATTTCTTTTTAAGCCAGGGGCATTTTTAAAATCTGAATAGTGGAATGGAGACATTTCATCCCCTCCAAAATGGAGGTCCTCATATTATGTTCAAACCATTAGAGCAGTAATTCACAACCAGGGTTATGCAAACCATCCTCAGGAGTTCCGAAAAATAATTAGGCATTAAAATAACTTTCACTAATTCTAACCAAAAGTCTCAGTATATTTACTCTACTGCAACTCAAGGTAGGAATATTTAGAAATTATTTTTATTGGGGACGTAGCCTGGCAAAGCTACACAGAGGATGTACAACCCATGACAAGGAACAGATTCCTGGGCAACTGCATCAAGCCCTTAATCAACCTTCACTCACTGTGCAACATGTTGTGTGGGGACTTGCTGCTTACAATTGGTACCAACTAGTTTTGTAAATTGTGGGCATCCCATCGTGTTGTTTGCTCAACTTCTAGAAATGCTCCTTCCTCTGGGAACATATTCCCACCACTCAAACACATGGCTCAAGCTATTCACTATTGGTTCATAATCCACTTTCAACGGGCTTCTATTGGAAACCACCTTTACCGGAATGTCCTATAACAAGAGAACTTTGTTAGTCAATGCATAAATGCTGGTATGTTGTTAAAACTCCTGATCAAGGGACCTTACATTCTCACCTTTGGACAAGGTGGACTCTACTGCACTGTTACCGGTACTCACTGCCTTGATCAAGCCTAGTACATGAGAGAAACCCTCATTGGAGTTCTCCGCTGTTCTTGACAGAGACTACCCTCATATACGAAGAAACAGGATTGTATGAAGTTTTACAGTTCAGTAAATAGATGCAGCTAAATTTCTAGTAGGGACCACTCAACTACTCAAAGACATTAAATCATGAAAAACAAAGGCAGAAATCAGCACTTCTAAATTGGGGTCCCACTTTAAGATTTTGTGACTTAGTAAATGAAATTGCATATAAGTCTTATATTGTAAAACTCAGATATTGATGAACCTTCTGCAACCACAGTCCACTTAATTAGTGTGAATTATTCATACAATAAAAACAATATTGTTTTGTTTTATGAATAAATGAAACTGTTTTACACTATGGGAGAATTTTTTTTTATTTCTTTGAGGTCGCATATGGAATAATTCTGATGACAATTTCTGGAGTGGGATCTGAGGACACCCTAAATCAGGCATTCCCAACCACGGTCCTCAAGGCACACCAACAGTGCAGGTTTTAGTGATATCCAGGCTGCAGCACAGATGGTTAAATCAAAATAACTGAGCTACTAATTAAGTCACCTGTGATGAAGCCTGGATATCACTAAAACCTGCACTGTTAGTGTGCCTTGAGGACAGTGGTTGGGAATGCCTGCCAAGGTCTCCAATAGGCCAATGCCAGCCAAGCTGTCAAATTGGCCCATTGGAGACCTTTTAAGGGTACGCAGTAAAAACTACCTTCATACTTGTCTGTTGCACATAATTTATTGATCTACACTATGAGAGCTGGTCTGTGTTCTCTCTTCTGTTTTTGAGGTTCTGGAAGGAGACAGAAGTCTGGAAGGAGACAGACGCTGTTGAGCTGAAGTTTGTGACAGAGGAGGACTATTTAAGTGGACTGTGGTTGCAGAAGGTTCATCAATCAGAGTTTTACAATATAAAGGTGCATACACACTGGGTGTTTTTGCCTAACGTGTATGCAGAGAGATGATGTGAAAATCGCTGGCCGGAAAATCGCACAGTACATACACACTGAAAGATTTCCCCCGGCCCAGTGATTTTCACTGGGGTGAACCACTTTCAACAGTAGGAGACTGTTGAAAGTGGTTCACTCAGCTGGTAAAACAGGCCGATGGACTGCAGCGGCATGCAATGATGCGGGAGTGCGCATCAGTGCTTACCGCTCCTCGCCCGGCCATATACACTAGGCGATTTTGAGCTAAAAATTGCCTACTGTGTATGGGCCTTAAGACTCATACGCAATTTAATTTACTAAGTCACAAAATCTTAAAGTGGCACCCCAATGTACAAGCGCTGATTTCTGCCTGTTTTTCATAATTCCCATCATATACTCTGCATCAACAATTTCCCACTTTGGTGGTCATTTACTCTTGCACAAGGGATCATAGTGCAGAAGGTCCTAAAGTTTCTACAACACCAAACTTTGACCTGTGATTCCTGTTTAAAAATAGCCAGTCAAAAGGACAACCAGCAGCTGGCACAATTATTACCCACTTGCCTGGCATGGACACATCTGATGTGACCTGTCAGAAAGTCCACTGTATGGCTGCAAGAAGATAAACTTCCTGCAGCTGCCACTCTCCAGAGGGACCTCACAGTTCCTCTGTTTTCTGGTTTCCTTCCCTCTGTGCCTGCCATGCTGCCGATCACTGCTGATTGGGCAGCCCAGCAGCACCTCCACCCCACAGCTGCATACATTAGCAGCCGCTGGAGAATGTTAAAATGCAACCCCTTACCTTCCCTATTTACCCCTGGAGGCTTCAGAGAGAAGCAGGCCCTGAAAATGCGAAGTAATGATGTTCCAACCATCAATGTTTGCATCAATGTTTAAAAAAAATGGAAAAAAAGTTTTGTTTTGTTTTTTATAAAAAATCTATTGAATATATTTTAAATAGGTATTCTTAACCTAATTCAATCATTATTATTATTAAATTTTATTTATAAGGCGCCACAAGTGTTTCGCAGCGCCGTACAGAGGACAGTACAGAGAGACAAAACTTAGCATTACAGTAAATAAATAACAAAAATAGAGTACAGGTAACAAAGAGCACCACAATTCTCAAAACATAATACAACTAAGATGTAAGTAGCGAGGTAACCATCGTACAACTTGGGGCTGGTGGCCATAGATGGAGATGAGCCTTGACCAGCAGGAGAAAAAGCGGGTAAAGATGGTCGCTGAGTAGGAGAGAGCTGCGAGTGAAATGTGTCGAGAAGAGAGCTTTGACAACAAGAGGAAAGAGGGCCCTGCTCTGAAGAGCTAACAATCTAGTGGGAAGGGGCAACAGACAGATGACATGAGGTGCAAGCAAGTGGGAGGTTGCCTGATGGCAGTATGTAAGCAAAGCCGAGATGTTTAAGGCATGAGGCAGGGGGATGGAGGAGCAGTCATATAAAAAAAATCATACAAAATAATCAATTTCTGAACGGTTTTTGGAAAAGATATTAGCCAGTTAAGTGGTTAACTTGTCACGTAAGTGATGTGTGAGTTCTTCAGTCTTCACCTATTTTTTTATTTATTTCCAAACTCATAATTCATTATAAGTCTGCAGATTTTTTCTTTAAATATAAAGTCTGAAAAAATGCTGCTTGCGCAACTATTTAACCCCTGCATAATAGTACATGGTAGTAGTGTCGTAGCCGGGGAAGCGGGGCGAGTGCAGGAAAGGCGACCACTTCCCCAGTTGGAAATCTGTAACTATGCCGGCTAATGCACTGTTAGTGCTGTATCTGTGTCGGGTGCTCTGAGAGGGCATATAGCAAAATAATTGAGACTGAGGAACCTATTTTTCCATGTTCACTCCCCCTCATGTCAAAAGCTGACTCTGCCACTGTGTTACAGCTTTAAAGGGCAGATGTATTAACCTGGAGAAGGCATAAGGAAGTGATAAACCAGTGATAAGTACGCCTATACCAACCTACTAATTTTCGAGTTGCTGTTATTTGCCGTCCACCTGGCACTTCCTCCAAATTCCTTGACAACTTTGCTTCCTGGCTACCTCACTTCCTCTCTTCTGACATTCCCTCCATTATCCTAGGTGATTTCGTCTCTCCCAGTGGACCACCTCACCCTCCCATGTGAATGGGAGCTCACTGGATCTAGTTTTCACTCACCGCTGCGATATTTCTGACTTCTACAATTCCCCTTTTCCCCTCTCTGACCACCACCTGATCTCTTTCAACTTATCTATCTCTGCTTCCCCATCTCTCCCTCCCAAGGCTACCATCACCATAACATTGAGGCTATTGACACCTCATCCCTATCCTCCCTGTTTGACTCACTTCTCTCTCACACATGCCCTGAACAAGCCAAATCCCTATACAATGCATCTCTTATGCTCTTGACTCTGTCGCTCCACCAACCACTATTCAGCCTCACAGATCAACACCTCAACCCTGTCACACCAAATGCACCAGATATCTTGAAAAATGCTCACGTACTGCCGAACAACAGTGGAGGAAATCACGCTCTAAGGCAGACTTCCTCCATTTCAAATCCATGCTCTCATCCTTCAGTGCTGCCCTTTCCCTCTCTAAACAATCATACTTCAAAATTCTCATCTCTACCTAGTCTTCCAACCCCTGGCGCCTCTTTGTCACTGTCAACTCCCTCCTCTGCCCACTACCACCTCCTCTCCCTTCCTCATTATATGCTCTTGACTTTGCCACTTATTTTACATCCAAGATTGACTCCATACATCAGGAAATCACATTCCACCAGACCAGCAACCAGCCACCACCCATCCCCCATCCCTTGCCTCCTCTCCCCATCCCTCTCACCAACTCTGACATCTGTCTCCCATGTATCTGGTGAGGATGTCATGGCCCTCATCCATTCCTCCCCCACACCACCTCCCCACTTGACCCTACCCCCTCCCACCTCCTCCACTACCTCTCTCCTTCTACCTGTTCCCATCTTGCTCACCTTATTAATCTCTCCCTCTCATCAGGCACTATCCCTTCTGCCTTCAAGCATGCACTCATCTCCCCTATTTTTAAAAAGCCTACCCTTGATCCAAATACACTCTCCAACTATTGACCCATCTCTCTCCTCCCTTTTGCCTCCAAACTCCTTGAGCATATTGCCTATAGCTGCCTCACAACCTTCCTTTCCTCCCACTCACTGCTTGGTCCATTCCAGTCTGGTTTCTGTTCTCTCCACTCCACTGAAACTGCCCTCACAAAAGTGTGCAATGACCTCCATGCAGCCAAATCTAAGGGCCACTACTCTCTGCTTATTCTTCTTGACCTTTCTGCTGCTTTTGACACTGTGGACCACCCTCTCCTTCTGCAAATCCTTCACTCTCCTGGCTGTCCTCCTACCTCTCTGATCATTCCTTCTCTGTCTCCTCTCATGACATTACCTCCCCCCCACTTCCACTAACTGTTGGTGTCCCCCAAGGTTCTGCTCTTGGTCTTCTCCTTTTCTCTCTCTATACGTCCTCTTTAGGTGAACTCATTAGTAGAGATGAGCGGGTTCGGTTTCTTTGAATCCGAACCCGCACGAACTTCACTTTTTTTTCCACGGGTCCGAGCGACTCGGATCTTCCCGCCTTGCTCGGTTAACCCGAGCGCGCCCGAACGTCATCATGACGCTGTCGGATTCTCGCGAGGCTCGGATTCTATCGCGAGACTCGGATTCTATATAAGGAGCCGCGCGTCGCCGCCATTTTCACTCGTGCATTGAGATTGATAGGGAGAGGACGTGTCTGGCGTCCTCTCCATTAGAATAGAGATAGATAGATTAGATAGAGAGAGATTGTGCAGAGTCGCAGACAGAGTTAGTTTACCACAGTCAGTGACCAGTGCAGTTGCTAGTTAACTTTTATTTAATATAATATATCCGTTCACTTCTCTCTGCTATATCCGTTCTCTGCCTGAAAAAAAAAACGATACACAGCACAGTCAGTCACACAGTGTGACTCAGTCTGTGTGCACTCAGCTCAGCCCAGTGTGCTGCACAGTCATCAATGTATAAATTAAAAGCTTATAATTAATTGTGGGGGAGACTGGGGAGCACTGCAGGTTGTTAGCAGGAGCCAGGAGTACAATTATATTAATTAACAGTGCACACTTTTGCTGCAGGAGTGGTGACCAGTGCCTGACCACCAGTATAGTATTGTTGTATACTACTAATATCTCTTTAAATATCAACCAGTCTATATTAGCAGCAGACACAGTACAGTGCGGTAGTTCACGGCTGTGGCTACCTCTGTGTCGGCACACGGCAGGCAGTCCGTCCGACCAGAATTGTATTATTTATTATTATATACCTACCACCTAACCGTGGTTTTTTTTTCATTCTTTATACCGTCATAGTGTCATCCTAATTGTTACGAGTATACTACTATCTCTTTATCAACCAGTGTACAGTGCGGTAGTTCACGGCTGTGGCTACCTCTGTGTCGGCACACGGCAGGCAGTCCGTCCGACCAGAATTGTATTATTTATTATTATATACCTACCACCTAACCGTGGTTTTTTTTTCATTCTTTATACCGTCATAGTGTCATCCTAATTGTTACGAGTATACTACTATCTCTTTATCAACCAGTGTACAGTGCGGTAGTTCACGGCTGTGGCTACCTCTGTGTCGGCACACGGCAGGCAGTCCGTCCGACCAGAATTGTATTATTTATTATTATATACCTACCACCTAACCGTGGTTTTTTTTTCATTCTTTATACCGTCATAGTGTCATCCTAATTGTTACGAGTATACTACTATCTCTTTATCAACCAGTGTACAGTGCGGTAGTTCACGGCTGTGGCTACCTCTGTGTCGGCACACGGCAGGCAGTCCGTCCGACCAGAATTGTATTATTTATTATTATATACCTACCACCTAACCGTGGTTTTTTTTTCATTCTTTATACCGTCATAGTGTCATCCTAATTGTTACGAGTATACTACTATCTCTTTATCAACCAGTGTACAGTGCGGTAGTTCACGGCTGTGGCTACCTCTGTGTCGGCACACGGCAGGCAGTCCGTCCGACCAGAATTGTATTATTTATTATTATATACCTACCACCTAACCGTGGTTTTTTTTTCATTCTTTATACCGTCATAGTGTCATCCTAATTGTTACGAGTATACTACTATCTCTTTATCAACCAGTGTACAGTGCGGTAGTTCACGGCTGTGGCTACCTCTGTGTCGGCACACGGCAGGCAGTCCGTCCGACCAGAATTGTATTATTTATTATTATATACCTACCACCTAACCGTGGTTTTTTTTTCATTCTTTATACCGTCATAGTGTCATCCTAATTGTTACGAGTATACTACTATCTCTTTATCAACCAGTGTACAGTGCGGTAGTTCACGGCTGTGGCTACCTCTGTGTCGGCAGTCGGCAGGCAGTCCGTCCATCCATAATTGTATTATTATTATAATATATACCACCTAACCGTGGTTTTTTTTTCATTCTTTATACCGTCATAGTGTCATACTAGTTGTTACGAGTATACTACTATCTCTTTATCAACCAGTGTACAGTGCGGTAGTTCACGGCTGTGGCTACCTCTGTGTCGGCAGTCGGCAGGCAGTCCGTCCATCCATAATTGTATTATTATTATAATATATACCACCTAACTGTGGTTTTTTTTGCATTCTTTATACCGTCGTCATAGTGTCATACTAGTTGTTACGAGTATACTACTATCTCTTTATCAACCAGTGTACAGTGCGGTAGTTCACGGCTGTGGCTACCTCTGTGTCGGCAGTCGGCAGGCAGTCCGTCCATCCATAATTGTATTATTATTATAATATATACCACCTAACCGTGGTTTTTTTTTCATTCTTTATACCGTCGTCATAGTGTCATACTAGTTGTTACGAGTATACTACTATCTCTTTATCAACCAGTGTACAGTGCGGTAGTTCACGGCTGTGGCTACCTCTGTGTCGGCAGTCGGCAGGCAGTCCGTCCATCCATAATTGTATTATTATTATAATATATACCACCTAACCGTGGTTTTTTTTTCATTCTTTATACCGTCGTCATAGTGTCATACTAGTTGTTACGAGTATACTACTATCTCTTTATCAACCAGTGTACAGTGCGGTAGTTCACGGCTGTGGCTACCTCTGTGTCGGCAGTCGGCAGGCAGTCCGTCCATCCATAATTGTATTATTATTATAATATATACCACCTAACCGTGTTTTTTTTTTCATTCTTTATACCGTCGTCATAGTGTCATACTAGTTGTTACGAGTATACTACTATCTCTTTATCAACCAGTGTACAGTGCGGTAGTTCACGGCTGTGGCTACCTCTGTGTCGGCAGTCGGCAGGCAGTCCGTCCATCCATAATTGTATTATTATTATAATATATACCACCTAACCGTGGTTTTTTTTTCATTCTTTATACCGTCGTCATAGTGTCATACTAGTTGTTACGAGTATACTACTATCTCTTTATCAACCAGTGTACAGTGCGGTAGTTCACGGCTGTGGCTACCTCTGTGTCGGCAGTCGGCAGGCAGTCCGTCCATCCATAATTGTATTATTATTATAATATATACCACCTAACCGTGGTTTTTTTATACCACCTAACCGTGGCAGTCCGTCCATAATTGTATACTAGTATCCAATCCATCCATCTCCATTGTTTACCTGAGGTGCCTTTTAGTTCTGCCTATAAAATATGGAGAACAAAAAAGTTGAGGTTCCAAAATTAGGGAAAGATCAAGATCCACTTCCACCTCGTGCTGAAGCTGCTGCCACTAGTCATGGCCGAGACGATGAAATGCCAGCAACGTCGTCTGCCAAGGCCGATGCCCAATGTCATAGTACAGAGCATGTCAAATCCAAAACACCAAATATCAGAAAAAAAAGGACTCCAAAACCTAAAATAAAATTGTCGGAGGAGAAGCGTAAACTTGCCAATATGCCATTTACCACACGGAGTGGCAAGGAACGGCTGAGGCCCTGGCCTATGTTCATGGCTAGTGGTTCAGCTTCACATGAGGATGGAAGCACTCAGCCTCTCGCTAGAAAACTGAAAAGACTCAAGCTGGCAAAAGCACCGCAAAGAACTGTGCGTTCTTTGAAATCCCAAATCCACAAGGAGAGTCCAATTGTGTCGTTTGCGATGCCTGACCTTCCCAACACTGGACGTGAAGAGCATGCGCCTTCCACTATTTGCATGCCCCCTGCAAGTGCTGGAAGGAGCACCCGCAGTCCAGTTCCTGATAGTCAGATTGAAGATGTCAGTGTTGAAGTACACCAGGATGAGGAGGATATGGGTGTTGCTGGCGCTGGGGAGGAAATTGACCAGGAGGATTCTGATGGTGAGGTGGTTTGTTTAAGTCAGGCACCCGGGGAGACACCTGTTGTCCGTGGGAGGAATATGGCCGTTGACATGCCAGGTGAAAATACCAAAAAAATCAGCTCTTCGGTGTGGAGGTATTTCACCAGAAATGCGGACAACAGGTGTCAAGCCGTGTGTTCCCTTTGTCAAGCTGTAATAAGTAGGGGTAAGGACGTTAACCACCTCGGAACATCCTCCCTTATACGTCACCTGCAGCGCATTCATAATAAGTCAGTGACAAGTTCAAAAACTTTGGGTGACAGCGGAAGCAGTCCACTGACCAGTAAATCCCTTCCTCTTGTAACCAAGCTCACGCAAACCACCCCACCAACTCCCTCAGTGTCAATTTCCTCCTTCCCCAGGAATGCCAATAGTCCTGCAGGCCATGTCACTGGCAAGTCTGACGAGTCCTTTCCTGCCTGGGATTCCTCCGATGCATCCTTGCGTGTAACGCCTACTGCTGCTGGCGCTGCTGTTGTTGCCGCTGGGAGTCGATGGTCATCCCAGAGGGGAAGTCGTAAGCCCACTTGTACTACTTCCAGTAAGCAATTGACTGTTCAACAGTCCTTTGCGAGGAAGATGAAATATCACAGCAGTCATCCTACTGCAAAGCGGATAACTGAGTCCTTGACAACTATGTTGGTGTTAGACGTGCGTCCGGTATCCGCCGTTAGTTCACAGGGAACTAGACAATTTATTGAGGCAGTGTGCCCCCGTTACCAAATACCATCTAGGTTCCACTTCTCTAGGCAGGCGATACCGAGAATGTACACGGACGTCAGAAAAAGACTCACCAGTGTCCTAAAAAATGCAGTTGTACCCAATGTCCACTTAACCACGGACATGTGGACAAGTGGAGCAGGGCAGGGTCAGGACTATATGACTGTGACAGCCCACTGGGTAGATGTATGGACTCCCGCCGCAAGAACAGCAGCGGCGGCACCAGTAGCAGCATCTCGCAAACGCCAACTCTTTCCTAGGCAGGCTACGCTTTGTATCACCGCTTTCCAGAATACGCACACAGCTGAAAACCTCTTACGGCAACTGAGGAAGATCATCGCGGAATGGCTTACCCCAATTGGACTCTCCTGTGGATTTGTGGCATCGGACAACGCCAGCAATATTGTGTGTGCATTAAATATGGGCAAATTCCAGCACGTCCCATGTTTTGCACATACCTTGAATTTGGTGGTGCAGAATTTTTTAAAAAACGACAGGGGCGTGCAAGAGATGCTGTCGGTGGCCAGAAAAATTGCGGGACACTTTCGGCGTACAGGCACCACGTACAGAAGACTGGAGCACCACCAAAAACTACTGAACCTGCCCTGCCATCATCTGAAGCAAGAAGTGGTAACGAGGTGGAATTCAACCCTCTATATGCTTCAGAGGTTGGAGGAGCAGCAAAAGGCCATTCAAGCCTATACAATTGAGCACGATATAGGAGATGGAATGCACCTGTCTCAAGTGCAGTGGAGAATGATTTCAACGTTGTGCAAGGTTCTGATGCCCTTTGAACTTGCCACACGTGAAGTCAGTTCAGACACTGCCAGCCTGAGTCAGGTCATTCCCCTCATCAGGCTTTTGCAGAAGAAGCTGGAGGCATTGAAGAAGGAGCTAACACGGAGCGATTCCGCTAGGCATGTGGGACTTGTGGATGCAGCCCTTAATTCGCTTAACAAGGATTCACGGGTGGTCAATCTGTTGAAATCAGAGCACTACATTTTGGCCACCGTGCTCGATCCTAGATTTAAAGCCTACCTTGGATCTCTCTTTCCGGCAGACACAGGTCTGCTGGGGTTGAAAGACCTGCTGGTGACAAAATTGTCAAGTCAAGCGGAACGCGACCTGTCAACATCTCCTCCTTCACATTCTCCCGCAACTGGGGGTGCGAGGAAAAGGCTCAGAATTCCGAGCCCACCCGCTGGCGGTGATGCAGGGCAGTCTGGAGCGACTGCTGATGCTGACATCTGGTCCGGACTGAAGGACCTGACAACGATTACGGACATGTCGTCTACTGTCACTGCATATGATTCTCTCAACATTGATAGAATGGTGGAGGATTATATGAGTGACCGCATCCAAGTAGGCACGTCACACAGTCCGTACTTATACTGGCAGGAAAAAGAGGCAATTTGGAGGCCCTTGCACAAACTGGCTTTATTCTACCTAAGTTGCCCTCCCACAAGTGTGTACTCCGAAAGAGTGTTTAGTGCCGCCGCTCACCTTGTCAGCAATCGGCGTACGAGGTTACATCCAGAAAATGTGGAGAAGATGATGTTCATTAAAATGAATTATAATCAATTCCTCCGCGGAGACATTGACCAGCAGCAATTGCCTCCACAAAGTACACAGGGAGCTGAGATGGTGGATTCCAGTGGGGACGAATTGATAATCTGTGAGGAGGGGGATGTACACGGTGATATATCGGAGGGTGAAGATGAGGTGGACATCTTGCCTCTGTAGAGCCAGTTTGTGCAAGGAGAGATTAATTGCTTCTTTTTTGGGGGGGGTCCAAACCAACCCGTCATATCAGTCACAGTCGTGTGGCAGACCCTGTCACTGAAATGATGGGTTGGTTAAAGTGTGCATGTCCTGTTTTGTTTATACAACATAAGGGTGGGTGGGAGGGCCCAAGGATAATTCCATCTTGCACCTCTTTTTTCTTTTCTTTTTCTTTGCATCATGTGCTGATTGGGGAGGGTTTTTTGGAAGGGACATCCTGCGTGACACTGCAGTGCCACTCCTAGATGGGCCCGGTGTTTGTGTCGGCCACTAGGGTCGCTAATCTTACTCACACAGCTACCTCATTGCGCCTCTTTTTTTCTTTGCGTCATGTGCTGTTTGGGGAGGGTTTTTTGGAAGGGACATCCTGCGTGACACTGCAGTGCCACTCCTAGATGTGCCCGGTGTTTGTGTCGGCCACTAGGGTCGCTAATCTTACTCACACAGTCAGCTACCTCATTGCGCCTCTTTTTTTCTTTGCGTCATGTGCTGTTTGGGGAGGGTTTTTTGGAAGGGCCATCCTGCGTGACACTGCAGTGCCACTCCTAGATGGGCCCGGTGTTTGTGTCGGCCACTAGGGTCGCTTATCTTACTCACACAGCGACCTCGGTGCAAATTTTAGGACTAAAAATAATATTGTGAGGTGTGATGTGTTCAGAATAGGCTGAAAATGAGTGTAAATTATGTTTTTTGAGGTTAATAATACTTTGGGATCAAAATTACCCCCAAATTCTATGATTTAAGCTGTTTTTTAGGGTTTTTTTAAAAAAACACCCGAATCCAAAACACACCCGAATCCGACAAAAAAAATTCGGTGAGGTTTTGCCAAAACGCGGTCGAACCCAAAACACGGCCGCGGAACCGAACCCAAAACCAAAACACAAAACCCGAAAAATTTCCGGCGCTCATCTCTACTCATTAGTAGTGATGAGCGCCTGAAATTTTTCGGGTTTTGTGTTTTGGTTTTGGGTTCGGTTCCGCGGCCGTGTTTTGGGTTCGACCGCGTTTTGGCAAAACCTCACCGAATTTTTTTTGTCGGATTCGGGTGTGTTTTGGATTCGGGTGTTTTTTTCAAAAAACCCTAAAAAACAGCTTAAATCATAGAATTTGGGGGTCATTTTGATCCCATATTATTATTAACCTCAAAAACCATAATTTCCACTCATTTTCAGTCTATTCTGAATACCTCACACCTCACAATATTATTTTTAGTCCTAAAATTTGCACCGAGGTCGCTGGATGACTAAGCTAAGCGACCCTAGTGGCCGACACAAACACCTGGCCCATCTAGGAGTGGCACTGCAGTGTCACGCAGGATGTCCCTTCCAAAAAACCCTCCCCAAACAGCACATGACGCAAAGAAAAAAAGAGGCGCAATGAGGTAGCTGTGTGAGTAAGATTAGCGACCCTAGTGGCCGACACAAACACCGGGCCCATTTAGGAGTGGCACTGCAGTGTCACGCAGGATGTCCCTTCCAAAAAACCCTCCCCAAACAGCACATGACGCAAAGAAAAAAAGAGGCGCAATGAGGTAGCTGTGTGAGTAAGATTAGCGACCCTAGTGGCCGACACAAACACCGGGCCCATCTAGGAGTGGCACTGCAGTGTCACGTAGGATGTCCCTTCCAAAAAACCCTCCCCAAACAGCACATGACGCAAAGAAAAAAAGAGGCGCAATGAGGTAGCTGTGTGAGTAAGATTAGCGACCGTAGTGGCCGACACAAACACCGGGCCCATTTAGGAGTGGCACTGCAGTGTCACGCAGGATGTCCCTTCCAAAAAACCCTCCCCAAACAGCACATGACGCAAAGAAAAAAAGAGGCGCAATGAGGTAGCTGTGTGAGTAAGATTAGCGACCCTAGTGGCCGACACAAACACCGGGCCCATCTAGGAGTGGCACTGCAGTGTCACGCAGGATGTCCCTTCCAAAAAACCCTCCCCAAACAGCACATGACGCAAAGAAAAAAAGAGGCGCAATGAGGTAGCTGTGTGAGTAAGATTAGCGACCGTAGTGGCCGACACAAACACCGGGCCCATTTAGGAGTGGCACTGCAGTGTCACGCAGGATGTCCCTTCCAAAAAACCCTCCCCAAACAGCACATGACGCAAAGAAAAAAAGAGGCGCAATGAGGTAGCTGTGTGAGTAAGATTAGCGACCCTAGTGGCCGACACAAACACCGGGCCCATCTAGGAGTGGCACTGCAGTGTCACGCAGGATGGCCCTTCCAAAAAACCCTCCCCAAACAGCACATGACGCAAAGAAAAAAAGAGGCGCAATGAGGTAGCTGACTGTGTGAGTAAGATAAGCGACCCTAGTGGCCGACACAAACACCGGGCCCATTTAGGAGTGGCACTGCAGTGTCACGCAGGATGTCCCTTCCAAAAAACCCTCCCCAAACAGCACATGACGCAAAGAAAAAGAAAAGAAAAAAGAGGTGCAAGATGGAATTGTCCTTGGGCCCTCCCACCCACCCTTATGTTGTATAAACAAAACAGGACATGCACACTTTAACCAACCCATCATTTCAGTGACAGGGTCTGCCACACGACTGTGACTGATATGACGGGTTGGTTTGGACCCCCCCCAAAAAAGAAGCAATTAATCTCTCCTTGCACAAACTGGCTCTACAGAGGCAAGATGTCCACCTCATCATCATCCTCCGATATATCACCGTGTACATCCCCCTCCTCACAGATTATCAATTCGTCCCCACTGGAATCCACCATCTCAGCTCCCTGTGTACTTTGTGGAGGCAATTGCTGCTGGTCAATGTCTCCGCGGAGGAATTGATTATAATTCATTTTAATGAACATCATCTTCTCCACATTTTCTGGATGTAACCTCGTACGCCGATTGCTGACAAGGTGAGCGGCGGCACTAAACACTCTTTCGGAGTACACACTTGTGGGAGGGCAACTTAGGTAGAATAAAGCCAGTTTGTGCAAGGGCCTCCAAATTGCCTCTTTTTCCTGCCAGTATAAGTATGGACTGTGTGACGTGCCTACTTGGATGCGGTCACTCATATAATCCTCCACCATTCTTTCAATGGGGAGAGAATCATATGCAGTGACAGTAGACGACATGTCCGTAATCGTTGTCAGGTCCTTCAGTCCGGACCAGATGTCAGCATCAGCAGTCGCTCCAGACTGCCCTGCATCACCGCCAGCGGGTGGGCTCGGAATTCTGAGCCTTTTCCTCGCACCCCCAGTTGCGGGAGAATGTGAAGGAGGAGATGTTGACAGGTCGCGTTCCGCTTGACTTGACAATTTTCTCACCAGCAGGTCTTTCAACCCCAGCAGACTTGTGTCTGCCGGAAAGAGAGATCCAAGGTAGGCTTTAAATCTAGGATCGAGCATGGTGGCCAAAATGTAGTGCTCTGATTTCAACAGATTGACCACCCGTGAATCCTTGTTAAGCGAATTAAGGGCTCCATCCACAAGTCCCACATGCCTAGCGGAATCGCTCCGTGTTAGCTCCTCCTTCAATGTCTCCAGCTTCTTCTGCAAAAGCCTGATGAGGGGAATGACCTGACTCAGGCTGGCAGTGTCTGAACTGACTTCACGTGTGGCAAGTTCAAAGGGCAGCAGAACCTTGCACAACGTTGAAATCATTCTCCACTGCGCTTGAGACAGGTGCATTCCACCTCCTATATCGTGCTCAATTGTATAGGCTTGAATGGCCTTTTGCTGCTCCTCCAACCTCTGAAGCATATAGAGGGTTGAATTCCACCTCGTTACCACTTCTTGCTTCAGATGATGGCAGGGCAGGTTCAGTAATTTTTGGTGGTGCTCCAGTCTTCTGTACGTGGTGCCTGTACGCCGAAAGTGTCCCGCAATTCTTCTGGCCACCGACAGCATCTCTTGCACGCCCCTGTCGTTTTTTAAATAATTCTGCACCACCAAATTCAAGGTATGTGCAAAACATGGGACGTGCTGGAATTTGCCCATATTTAATGCACACACAATATTGCTGGCGTTGTCCGATGCCACAAATCCACAGGAGAGTCCAATTGGGGTAAGCCATTCCGCGATGATCTTCCTCAGTTGCCGTAAGAGGTTTTCAGCTGTGTGCGTATTCTGGAAAGCGGTGATACAAAGCGTAGCCTGCCTAGGAAAGAGTTGGCGTTTGCGAGATGCTGCTACTGGTGCCGCCGCTGCTGTTCTTGCGGCGGGAGTCCATACATCTACCCAGTGGGCTGTCACAGTCATATAGTCCTGACCCTGCCCTGCTCCACTTGTCCACATGTCCGTGGTTAAGTGGACATTGGGTACAGCTGCATTTTTTAGGACACTGGTGACTCTTTTTCTGAGGTCTGTGTACATTTTCGGTATCGCCTGCCTAGAGAAATGGAACCTAGATGGTATTTGGTACCGGGGACACAGTACCTCCAACAAGTCTCTAGTTGGCTCTGCAGTAATGATGGATACCGGAACCACGTTTCTCACCACCCAGGATGCCAAGGCCTCAGTTATCCGCTTTGCAGTAGGATGACTGCTGTGATATTTCATCTTCCTCGCAAAGGACTGTTGGACAGTCAATTGCTTGGTGGAAGTAGTAAAAGTGGTCTTACGACTTCCCCTCTGGGATGACCATCGACTCCCAGCAGCAACAACAGCAGCGCCAGCAGCAGTAGGCGTTACACGCAAGGATGCATAGGAGGAATCCCAGGCAGGAGAGGAATCATCAGAATTGCCAGTGACATGGCCTGCAGGACTATTGGCATTCCTGGGGAAGGAGGAAATTGACACTGAGGGAGTTGGTGGGGTGGTTTGCGTGAGCTTGGTTACAAGAGGAAGGGATTTACTGGTCAGTGGACTGCTTCCGCTGTCACCCAAAGTTTTTGAACTTGTCACTGACTTATTATGAATGCGCTGCAGGTGACGTATAAGGGAGGATGTTCCGAGGTGGTTAACGTCCTTACCCCTACTTATTACAGCTTGACAAAGGGAACACACGGCTTGACACCTGTTGTCCGCATTTCTGTTGAAATACCTCCACACCGAAGAGCTGATTTTTTTGGTATTTTCACCAGGCATGTCAACGGCCATATTCCTCCCACGGAAAACAGGTGTCTCCCCGGGTGCCTGACTTAAACAAACCACCTCACCATCAGAATCCTCCTGGTCAATTTCCTCCCCAGCGCCAGCAACACCCATATCCTCCTCATCCTGGTGTACTTCAACACTGACATCTTCAATCTGACTATCAGGAACTGGACTGCGGGTGCTCCTTCCAGCACTTGCAGGGGGCGTGCAAATGGTGGAAGGCGCATGCTCTTCACGTCCAGTGTTGGGAAGGTCAGGCATCGCAACCGACACAATTGGACTCTCCTTGTGGATTTGGGATTTCGAAGAACGCACAGTTCTTTGCGGTGCTACTGCTTTTGCCAGCTTGAGTCTTTTAATTTTTCTAGCGAGAGGCTGAGTGCCTCCATCCTCATGTGAAGCTGAACCACTAGCCATGAACATAGGCCAGGGCCTCAGCCGTTCCTTGCCACTCCGTGTGGTAAATGGCATATTGGCAAGTTTACGCTTCTCCTCCGACAATTTTATTTTAGGTTTTGGAGTCCTTTTTTTACTGATATTTGGTGTTTTGGATTTGACATGCTCTGTACTATGACATTGGGCATCGGCCTTGGCAGACGACGTTGCTGGCATTTCATCGTCTCGGCCATGACTAGTGGCAGCAGCTTCAGCACGAGGTGGAAGTGGATCTTGATCTTTCCCTAATTTTGGAACCTCAACATTTTTGTTCTCCATATTTTAATAGGCACAACTAAAAGGCACCTCAGGTAAACAATGGAGATGGATGGATACTAGTATACAATTATGGACGGACTGCCGAGTGCCGACACAGAGGTAGCTACAGCCGTGGACTACCGTACTGTACTGTGTCTGCTGCTAATATAGACTGGTTGATAAAGAGATGTAGTAGTATGTATGTATAAAGAAGAAAGAAAAAAAAAACCACGGGTAGGTGGTATACAATTATGGACGGACTGCCGAGTGCCGACACAGAGGTAGCTACAGCCGTGAACTACCGTACTGTACTGTGTCTGCTGCTAATATAGACTGGTTGATAAAGAGATGTAGTAGTATGTATGTATAAAGAAGAAAGAAAAAAAGACCACGGGTAGGTGGTATACAATTATGGACGGACTGCCGAGTGCCGACACAGAGGTAGCTACAGCCGTGGACTACCGTACTGTACTGTGTCTGCTGCTAATATAGACTGGTTGATAAAGAGATGTAGTAGTATGTATGTATAAAGAAGAAAGAAAAAAAAACCACGGGTAGGTGGTATACAATTATGGACGGACTGCCGAGTGCCGACACAGAGGTAGCTACAGCCGTGAACTACCGTACTGTACTGTGTCTGCTGCTAATATAGACTGGTTGATAAAGAGATGTAGTAGTATGTATGTATAAAGAAGAAAGAAAAAAAAACCACGGGTAGGTGGTATACAATTATGGACGGACTGCCGAGTGCCGACACAGAGGTAGCTACAGCCGTGGACTACCGTACTGTACTGTGTCTGCTGCTAATATAGACTGGTTGAAAAAGAGATGTAGTAGTATGTATGTATAAAGAAGAAAGAAAAAAAAACCACGGGTAGGTGGTATACAATTATGGACGGACTGCCGAGTGCCGACACAGAGGTAGCTACAGCCGTGAACTACCGTACTGTACTGTGTCTGCTGCTAATATAGACTGGTTGATAAAGAGATGTAGTAGTATGTATGTATAAAGAAGAAAGAAAAAAAAAACCACGGGTAGGTGGTATACAATTATGGACGGACTGCCGAGTGCCGACACAGAGGTAGCTACAGCCGTGGACTACCGTACTGTACTGTGTCTGCTGCTAATATAGACTGGTTGATAAAGAGATGTAGTAGTATGTATGTATAAAGAAGAAAGAAAAAAAAACCACGGGTAGGTGGTATACAATTATGGACGGACTGCCGAGTGCCGACACAGAGGTAGCTACAGCCGTGAACTACCGTACTGTACTGTGTCTGCTGCTAATATAGACTGGTTGATAAAGAGATGTAGTAGTATGTATGTATAAAGAAGAAAGAAAAAAAAACCACGGGTAGGTGGTATACAATTATGGACGGACTGCCGAGTGCCGACACAGAGGTAGCTACAGCCGTGGACTACCGTACTGTACTGTGTCTGCTGCTAATATAGACTGGTTGATAAAGAGATGTAGTAGTATGTATGTATAAAGAAGAAAGAAAAAAAAACCTCGGGTAGGTGGTATACAATTATGGACGGACTGCCGAGTGCCGACACAGAGGTAGCTACAGCCGTGAACTACCGTACTGTACTGTGTCTGCTGCTAATATAGACTGGTTGATAAAGAGATGTAGTAGTATGTATGTATAAAGAAGAAAGAAAAAAAAACCACGGGTAGGTGGTATACAATTATGGATGGACTGCCGAGTGCCGACACAGAGGTAGCTACAGCCGTGAACTACCGTACTGTGTCTGCTGCGACTGGATGATAAATAATGATATAAAAAATATATATATATCACTACTGCAGCCGGACAGGTATATATTATATAATGACGGACCTGCTGGACACTGTCTGTCAGCAGAATGAGTTTTTTATAGAATAAAAAAAAAAACACCACACAAGTGAAGTCACACGACGAGTGTTTAACTTTTTCAGGCAATCACAATATAGTATACTACTAACTATACTGGTGGTCAGGTCACTGGTCAGTCACACTGGCAGTGGCACTCCTGCAGCAAAAGTGTGCACTGTTTAATTTTAATATAATATGTACTCCTGGCTCCTGCTATAACCTATAACTGGCACTGCAGTGCTCCCCAGTCTCCCCCACATTTATAAGCTGTGTGAGCTGAGCACAGTCAGATATATATACATAGATGATGCAGCACACTGGGCTGAGCAGTGCACACAGATATGGTATGTGACTGAGTCACTGTATCGTTTTTTTCAGGCAGAGAACGGATATATTAAATAAAACAAAACTGCACTGTCTGGTGGTCACTGTGGTCAGTCACTAGTAAACTCTGCACTCTCTACACTTCTACAGTACTCCTAAGCTCCAGTAAATCAGGTCAATCTCTCTCTCTCTCTCTCTCTTCTAATCTAAATGGAGAGGACGCCAGCCACGTCCTCTCCCTATCAATCTCAATGCACGTGTGAAAATGGCGGCGACGCGCGGCTCCTTATATAGAATCCGAGTCTCGCGAGAATCCGACAGCGTCATGATGACGTTCGGGCGCGCTCGGGTTAACCGAGCAAGGCGGGAGGATCCGAGTCTGCTCGGACCCGTGAAAAAAACCATGAAGTTCGGGCGGGTTCGGATTCAGAGAAACCGAACCCGCTCATCTCTACTCATTAGTTCTTTTAACTTCCAATACCACCTCTATGCTGATGACACTCAAATCTACCTTTCCTCCCCTGATCTCTCCCCGGCTGTCCTCGCTCGTACCTCCAACTGTCTCTTTGTTATCTCCTCCTGGATGTCCCAGCACTTTCTGAAACTCAGCATGTCCAAGACTGAGCTGATCATCTTCCCACCCAACCGCACAACCTCACCTCCCACACTATCTCCTTTAGCCCCAAAGTACGCAGTCTTGGCATAATCCTTGACTCCTCCCTCTCCTTCAAACCACACATTCAGCACCTCTCACAAACTTGTCATTTTTATCTCAAAAACATTTCCAGGATCAGACCCTTTCTCATCCAGGATGCCACCAAGACCATTATCCACTCACTGATTATTTCCAGACTGGATTACTGTAATCTCCTAACTGGCCTCCCTGACAAATACCTCTCTCCACTCCAATCTATCCTCAATGCTGCAGCCCGGCTCATCTTCCTCACCAAACACACCTCCCCTCTCCTACAAGCACTTCACTGGATTCCCTTCCCTTTCAGAATCCAATTCAAACTTCTCACACTCACAAAGCACTCACCCACTCCTCTCCCACTTATATCTCTGACCTTATCTCCCTTTACTCTCCCACCCGTCCTCTTCGCTCTGCGAATGCACGCCGACTCTCCTGTCTCCTGATTACTTTCTCCCACTCCTACCTCCCAGATTTTTCACGTGCTGCTCCCTTACTTTTGAATTCTCTACCTCTCCCCCTCAGACTCTTCACCTCTCTACAGAACTTCAAACGGGCTCTCAAGACCCACTTTTTTACTAACCCAGCCAAATCTCATCCTAACCCTCTGTCCCACGCTTGGTCTACCACATCTGTGTCACCCCTGTATGCCCCTCCCCTTTAGAATGTAAGCTCTCATGAGTAGGGCCCTCTTCCCTCATGTGATTAGCCTTTTCTTACTTTAATAATCCCCAACTGCCCAAATGCTGCAGTTCTCGGCCACCTTGATACTTATCTCAGTGTCATCTACTGATGTAGTTATGCTTAGTTACCCTGTACTTGTCTAATATTGTCTTCAAATGTAAGTTGCTGTTTTCCTGTTTTGATTATGTGCATATATACTCTGTAATTGGGTGCTGCGGAATCCTTGTGGCTTCATATAAATAAAGGATAATAATAATAAGTGCAAAGTGATAAATGCACCAGCCAATCAGCTTCAATATGTTAATTAACAGTTAGGAGCTGATTGGCTGGTGCGCTTATCACCTTGCACTTTTCACTGGTTTATCACTTCCTTATGACTTCTCCAGGTTAATACATCTGCCCCTCTTTTAGGGTACATGTCTACCAGCGTTGCACCCAGTTTGGAAGTGATTGCTACCCTTCATTTCTTGCAGTTTTGCTTCAGGTTATTGAGGTTGGTTGGAAGATTTTTGTGAAGTGCAATTTTCAAATAGTGCCACAGAATCTCAATTGGATTCAGACCAGAACTTAAGGGCCCTACACATTGACTGATCCGGATACGGCCAACGGGCGACCCGGCGGCGGGGGGGGCAGTGAAGTTTCTTCACTCCCCTGTCACCCGGCTCCATAGAAGTGCAGGCAAATATGGACAAGATTGTCCATACTAGCCTGCATGCACAGGCGACGGGGCACCAGCGATAAACGAGCGCGGGGCCGCGCATCGTTCATCGCTGGTGCTTCCACACTCAAAGATATGAATGGTATCTCGTTCATTAATGAACGAGATCGTTCATATCTTTGAGTATTATCGCCCAGTATGTAGGGCCTATTAGACTTGACCATTGTAGAATTTGCAACTTTTGATTGTTCAACCACATCAGTGCTGATTTGGCCTTGTGCTTGGGATCATTGTTCTGCTGAAAGGTGAACTTTCTCCCAAGCTTTAGTTTTCTAGTAGATTGAAGCATTGAGATGGCCAGCGGGGGTACCCTTGTCGTGGACACTCACGAGTGGGAATAGTCCCTACTATTCGGCATGCCGACTGTCGGAATTCTACGGGGGCAGGATGTAGGGGGAGGTATTGTGAGTGGCGGTCTCCTGCCCGCTGGTCACATAACTGCATCCCGTCTTGCACCATATCTTTGTATTTACGCTAGCCACTAGTGTAATAGTATCAGTACAACAAAAGGCCCCTTGGCGCTACCACTAGCTGCTATTCAGAACGAGTGTGTTAAGTGCTTAGAAGCATACATGAACTGTAGATGTGTAACAACAAAATCAGGACATCACTTACAGCATCAGTGTAATACAGGTCTTTACTCAGCATGCACCAGACACCAAGTGGAAGTAACAGGAGACAAACAGGAAGTGAGTCACCTCGGCATGACATCATCTCCCATGATGCACAGCATGCATTTACATGGACAATGCTTGCTTCTGAATAAGGACCTACTTCAGGTCTGAAACACATTAAGTGCTGAGTGGTCTCCTGCCAGTGATGCTGTGGATGGTACTTGTGACATATTTGTGACCCCAAGTAGTGAGCACATTATCCCGGGTTTGTGCATATCACCTTTCATCAGTGGGAGCCTAGGGGGGTTCATCAACACCATAGATGACCTGGATGTAGAGTGATGTGTGTATATATATATATATATATATATATATATATATATATATTCTACCCTCCCATGTACAGTATGCTTGTTGTATGCCAGGTTCTTGATATGGTTGGCTGGTACACGGTCACTATTAAACTACTGAACTCTATAGAAAGATAGCTGGCCTCTCTGTGGCTTCCCTCGCACGTCTACATCTTGCTCTGATACAGTTTTCAGGGATGACTTTGTCTAGGGAGTGCCTGGATGATATAATGCAGCTTCCATTTCCTCACGTGTTATGCAACAGTGCTTAATAGGACTCAACACACAACTAGCATAAATGGGAGAGTGACTAGAAAGCACGTGGATATTATTTTGTAGCCTATTTAAATGGATCGTAAATTTTCAAGTGCTCTTTATTCTTCATTTTCACAGCTTTCCTTAACATTCACAGTACGACTAATATTATTTGAATTAAGTGGAGACTTATCTATATAAGCTGACCTTTTTTTAATGATTCACAGGTAGAGGCTAAATGAAAGCCAAGCGTTATGGCAATATCTTTCATCTGTGTAAAATTGGAGCTTTCATAGTACAAGGGTTGCCTACTTATGCCTGCAGAATTTTTCTAATTTTTTTTTTCTTTAGAAAAATAAATCTGCAGATAAATAATAAATAATGGATTATGAGTTTGAAGATTGAATGTAAGACCCAACTGTATTACAATGAAAACACTTTCTGGACCAATCTGTGTGTCATTTGCAGTACAGGCAAATCTGTTTACTTTTTAAGGGGTAAAATACTTTTGTAAGGCTCCGTATATAGATATGCGTGCATAGGGGGTCATTCCGAGTTGATCACAGCCGTGCAAACGCTATGCCGCCGCCCACTGGGAAGTGTATGTTAGCTTAGCAGAAGTGCGAATGCATGTGCAGCCGAGCTCTACAAAAAAAAAGTTTGTGCAGTTTCAGAGTAGCTCTGAACCTACTCAGCGCTTGCGATCACTTCAGCCTATTCCTGTCCGGATTTGACATCATACACCCGCCCAGCGAACGCCCAGCCATGCCTGCGTTTTTGCAAACACTCCCTGAAAACGGTCAGTTGACACCCAGAAACGCCCCCTTCCTGTCAATCTTCTTGCGGTTATCAGTGCGAAGGAAAGCTTCGCTAGAACCTGAGCACAACCACAACGGGCTTTGTACCCGTATGTCGCGCGTACGCATTGCAGGCCATACGCATGCGTAGAAATGCCGTTTTTTCACCTGATCACTGCGCTGTGATCAACGGCAGTGACTGTAGCGATCAACTGGGAATGACCCCATAGGCTCTTCAGTATCCAAAACCTATATTAGAGGTTCCTCAATGATAAAAAGATTGAGAAACATTACTTTAGAAAGAAAGCTGATCTCAATAAACACATTTTAAACTATTGAGGCAATGTAAAACTTCCCTTTCAGGTACAGATGGATAAGTAGACAGCGATGTGATTGCAACAAATAACTTTTTAAAAACACTACATAACGCATATGTTCCATACTGTATATACAGTTTGTAAACACACCACAAAAAGTTTTTTTAATCAGTCATATAAATCTGAATACAAACTGAAGTGTTACAGATATGAATCCTACGTTATAGATAAAAAATAAAAATAAATCCCTATTTAATCTTTTCAAACATGGCTGATGAATATCTCCTAACCAAGATTTGTGTTGGTCCTACACTTTCATTGCTCTTCACCTCACCTTTTTTATTACACATACTGGGATGGGGTAGAAAGGCTGACAATCCCCTATCCTTAGGCAGTGCAGTGTACCCCACCCTAATCCTGGCTGGGAGCCAGCGCATGCATTTCATGTTGTGTTTCCTCCAGTCGGGCTCAAGTAATAGACCGTAAAAAGTACAAAGAGCTATTTGTTTGAACAGTGCAAAAAACCCCTCAATAGCTGCAATTCTCACAGCTAATGCTTGGTTCAAATAAGGTGATAGCCCCACTTTCCACTTCTTTCTAGAAGTTATTTTAATTCTCTCAGTTTTTCCCCTTAACCGTTTATTATTTTGTTTTTGGAGTATTATAAACATTAGTTAAATAATATCTATACATCTTTGGTAAAAATAGAAAAAAAAATATAATGATCAACTATCACAATTTTTTTCCTGCAGAATTTAAAGCACACATTTTTATTTAAAGGGAAACCTGGGCTTGTGTTGCCTTAAAAAAAATAAAAAAAATTGTAAAAACAAAATTGCTGTTATAACTACCAGAATGTAAATTGGCAGTTTGAACAAGATGAGGGTTACCCCCTTATTTTTTATTGTAATACATTTATTTTTAGAACAGGAGTTGTTTAATAGTAGTGAGTCTTTCTTATCTAATTGATTGACCATGAAATAGGGTCTTCGGTAGAAAACTGCGGTTTTTATATTTCCTAATGTAGTGGCGTGTGACGTTGCAGTTACATAGGGGGTAATTCAGAGTTGATCACAGCAGCAAATTTGTTAGCAGTTGGTCAAAATCATGTGCACTGCAGGTGAGGCAGATATAACATGTGCAGAGAGAGTTAGATTTGGGTGGGTTATATTGGGGGTCATTCCGAGTTGTTCGCTCGCAAGCTGCTTTTAGCAGCTTTGCACACGCTAAGCCGCCGCCTACTGGGAGTGAATCTTAGCATATCAAAATTGCGAACGAAAGATTAGCAGAATTGCAAATAGACACTTCTTAGCAGTTTCTGAGTAGCTCCAGACTTACTCGGCATCTGCGATCAGTTCAGTGCTTGTCGTTCCTGGTTTGACGTCACAAACACACCCAGCGTTCGCCCAGACACTCCTCCGTTTCTCCAGCCACTCCCGCGTTTTTCCCAGAAACGGTAGTGTTTTTTCACACACTCCCATAAAACGGCCTGTTTCCGCCCAGAAACGCCCACTTCCTGTCAATCACACTCCGATCACCAGAACGAAGAAAAAACCTCGTAATGCCGTGAGTAAAATTCCAAACTGCATAGCAAATTTACTTGGCGCAGTCGCAGTGCGGACATTGCGCATGCGCATTAGCGACTAATCGCTCCGTTGCGAGAAAAAAATAACGAGCGAACAACTCGGAATGACCCCCATTGTGTCTGTGCAGGGTAAATACTGGCTGCTTCATTTTTACATTGCAATTTAGATCTCAGTTTGAGCACACCTCACCCAAATCTAACTCTCTCTGCAAATGCTATATCTGCCCGCCCCCTGCAGTGCACATTGGGGGTAATTCCAAGTTGATCGCAGCAGGAAATTTTTTAGCAGTTGGGCAAAACCATGTGCACTGCAGGGGGGGGGGGGGCAGATATAACATTTGCAGAAAGAGTTAGATTTGGGTGGGTTATAGTGTTTCTGTGTAGGGTAAATACTGGCTGCTTTATTGTTACACTGCAAATTAGATTGCAGATTGAACACACCACACCCAAATCTAACTCTCTCTGCACATGTTATATCTGCCTCCCCTGCAGTGCACATGGTTTTGCCCAACTGCTAAAAAATTACCTGCTGCGATCAACTTGGAATTACCCCCATTGTTTTGTCTAACTGCTAACAAATTTGCTGCTGCGATCAACTCTGAATTAGGCCCATAGACTAGTGTGGTCAAATGGCCATTGCACTGGGGATTCCCATTTCACAGAGGTAACTTCTAGTGATAAATCTACTAAAATCAGGATTATGGTCATGGTTCAGAGGTGGACACAGTGGGGATGAAACACTCAAGCAGCCAATGTTCTATGTCTGTGTGTGTATCGAAGTTGCACTGCCTGTGCGTTCCGATGGTTAGCGACCAGAGACTGAAAACAAATTTGGATGCAGTGAGCATGGGCATTCCTGGGTTGTATGATAGGATTGTCTAACAAGATGTGCTTGTGTCGCAGACAGCAGCTGCTGAAGATGCAGAACCACTCATACAGGACACCATATGCAGATGGAGAAACTGCGCCTGCCATAGGGCTGTTATAAGGTTTGATATTGCAGGTGATGCGTCTTAACATGTACTAGGACAGATTAGTGCCACTGCCAGTGGGTGTCACAGCAGGAAGCTGTCAGTAATGGCATTAGCGTAAAGACCCAGGCGCATCTGCACGCGACCCATAATCAGCCTGTATCTCTGCCGAAGTGATGTATTACATTTATTTATTTATTTTCAAATATATCAATACCGTAAAATGCTGCCCTTTTATTTGTTTACATGAAACCTTTGTGCATATATTAATAATAAAAAACATACTCATTTATACTCCAATTATTAATTCTAGACACAAGTTTACATAATTTTAATATTTCTCAGCCTGTATAGTTGCACTTGGTATATGTGTTCAATTTCAACCAAGGTACTATTTGTATGAGGTTTGTATGTTCATCCCCACAATCCAAAATACTGCCAGGGACTGACGTGAACTGAACATTCTCAGTAAAGCTGGGTACACACTATACAATTTATTTGGGCCCGAGAGCCTCCTCTTTTTAAGGGTTTTTTTGGTAGGTTTTTTTTTGCTTGTTGGCGATAGGAAAGTGGCAAATCATTTCAGAAAAGTAACACCTACATTACTCTTGAGCTAAACACATCAGGGCATACCAAAGGTCGACTTTCATCTATTTCAAATCAATGAAAATCAATCTTAAGGGTCATAAACACACATTTACTAAAAAAAAAGAAAAAAAAAATAATTATAAAAAAAATCTGTTAGTATATTGTATTTTTCCCTGAAAACAAAACATTGTCATAGATCGATTTCCATCAATTTTACATTGATTAAAAAAAAGGAAAAAAAAATCAATGAAAAAAATATTTAAAATCAACCTTTAGTAAATATACCCCATCATAACATTTAATGTACAGTAGAGCTGAGAGAAAGCATGGCTAAACCTCACACACAGCTTTGCAACAGAATGGACCATTTTGCAGAGGCGTTAAATTCCAGCAATACCATGTCCCTGATCCATTTTCCCTGGAATACGTTTCTGCACTGCCTGTGCTTGCACTGCATCATTTTCACAGGGCAGAAAGACTTGCATATATTTTTCAGTGGACAGGATTAAACACAAACATTTTTGCAGTTTACGCTTAATGTGGGATTTTTACAGCATGTATATACAAGGTAACTTAATCTATTACAAAATCCTATTTGTAATATAGTAAATAGTTGCTTCAAATGCTAAAGTGCAGAAAATGCTGTCTAGCATACAGGAAATAAGGCATGGATATGTTAACTACTTTCATGGGCTACTGTGGACTAATTAAAGTGAAGTATGGGTCTCCACTAGTTTAATTTTTTTTCACTTAATGCCCCAAGATAAACTGTATGACCCTTACACAGTCAGGAACACACACCAGGGAGTTTGACCTACAGGAAGTTGTAAGAGGATGAGCAATTAACCCAATTGCCTGCCCACTAGAATTGTAATTACAGGAACACTAATTAATTTTACACCTTGTCCTCTGCATTATTATATTGGAAAAAATAGAGACTGATTTGTAGTTAAAAATATAAAATAAAAAATAAACTCTAAAAGCAAAAATAAAACCCCAAACCTTCCACTTTATATATGATAAAAAGGAAAAATGTTTTTAAAACATTACTACTAAATATGCAACAAAAAGCAATGTACAGGTGTATAATAACTATATATTTTCCATTACTAAAACAACATTTTGTATATAATTACAAATAACTAAAATTAAAAGCAAAGACATTCGGTAATCATTACAATTTAAAAAGAGAGCTTCAGGGATAACACAGTTTCATAGACTACGCACCTTTCCTACAAAGGAAATAAATAATAATAATAATAATAATAATAATAATAATAATAATTAAGAAAAGAATAAAGTGGACTGGGCACCCTGTCAAGTGATAAAATCAGGGTCTTGGTTTATGGGCTCCCCCCAGGTAGAATTGCACAGCATAACAGTATGTGCTCCAGATGAGGTGTGCCCCACTGCTAATACTATGCGGTCTGACTCACCATGCCCTTGTGTCCTTAGCAGGTCAGTATGAATTGAATGTGCCACCCCTTGTCTACTGATGACCACTGTTATTACTCTTATCATACTGAAAACATGCTGTATACTATTACTTTCTACACTGCAGTGTGGAAGAAAGTCTGTTGCGGGAATTCCCTTCATGCAGCTGGTAAAGCATGGATAGCTACCTGCAGCATGGCAGTGCTCATGATTTATGGCTTTTTTTTGTTGTTGAGCAAACACGTTTTACATCTACATTTTCACATGGGTCGGTGTAGAGAAGGACAGCAAAATAAATTATGTCATACAGTGCATATACAATATCATTACTGCAAAAATGTCAAGTCAAGAAAAAGAAAAAGAAAGGTGGGTGGCCACAATTTGTAATAATACATAAACAATATGGGAGATTGGATTGACTCTACTTCTACAAAGAGGCAAAAACAGTCTGGAATGTAGGCAACCCCTCTGATAATACCTCCAAATTGTACCATTTGGTCATCTAACAAACATAGGGAAGCCAAATAGAAAAACTTTTCGGACAGAGATTCTACATCCAAAGAGCACTCAAGCCAAGTCTTTTGATATAAATACATTAAATGAGGTTGCATAAGCAAAATGGGAATAGGATCTGCATGTATCCATTGAGACAATATCGTTTTCTTGGAGGCCACAGTGGTATGGAACAATAACAAACTGAGGCTTCTTAAACTAATAACGGTTCATGTAAGTTATATAAGACCTGATTCAGAAGTGGTTGAGGTAGCCATCCCTGCTGCTTACATAGAAGCAACAGCAGTAGGTCTAATATGGTAATGCGACAGGAGGTATTATTGATCAGAGCTGCATCCTAGGACACAGGATTAGATCATCTCCGACACCAATGACCGGCTGTGTGACCCATGGGGTTGCACAAGCCAGGTGCCGCATGACCTGACAAGAGGCCAAGAAATCTGTCCTCTGATGGAGATCCTGGTCTCATCCCTCCCCCACAACGGCAGCCGTCACCACCCCCAAATGGCATCAGACTGTCAATCACTGGCAGTCTCATGCCGTAGTATGAAAGACATCCCAGACTCCTACTGCACATGCACAGTATGGGTCCAGTCCATGGACAAAGTAACGAGCAGCATGTGCAGCATTAAAACCTGGACCTGAATCAGCCACATAGAGCACAGATTTAATGCAACACTTGAAACATCTTTCGTACAGTGACCAATCCAAGGAGGAGGCATAGGTATTACGGACTTCAAGGCTCACTACAGTATCTCTCTGCGCAACTTGCTCAGTGTATCAATTGGAATAACTCATCTGCTAGAATCTGGACGTTCAAAAAGATGGTGAGCGTTTGGGGTTGGGCCCACCGTCCTCTCTTCTTGCTCCCATGCCACTTTAAACCTAAATCCGTAAGCTCCCACCCAGTCGTGTCACACTTGGACAGTTTGGGAGTACTCCGTTAAAAGCTTTAGCCTGGTGCCTCATCCTAGTCCTTTAGTTCCTTTTTTTTTTTTTTTTTTTATAATCCAAAATTTACTCCAGGCTGCACACCACACAAATGCTCTTTGTGGATGGCTAGTGGCATTCGCTACTTTAATGATTTATCCAAATGCAAGTATTTCCTCCGTTTTTGGACATTCAACCTAAACTTCATAAATTCAACAAATAATTTTTCCAATTCTTGCAACTTAGAAGTTTTTTCACTTCCACTATTGATCATGTAAACGTTAGATCTCTCACCCTGCTCGCATCTCTCTCCATTCGGCAAACTTCTACAAAAAAAGACACATTTCTATGTTGTACACAGAGAATATGTCCATTTTGTAAGATCCCCATGAACTTGGCATTAAGAGGGATTATTTTTAGGTTTTAGATAAGGAGGACTGGTATGAAATATGGGAGAATAATGCCATGAGTTCTAGGTGTGTCAAATAAAAAAAGAAAATCCGTATTAGCTTTTATACTGCTGGTATTCTGTCCCTGTATACTTGAACATTTTTATTTCCAGACCTTGCGCTCCTGTTGGAGAGGATGTCATACCGATGGCACCTTTCTTCAAATTTGATGGTTTTGCCCCCAGGCTATCCATTTTTTGGCAAAACACTGAGTCTAGCTTTAGCAAACTTAAACATGGATATCCCATTTTTCTCCTAAATACTTCCTCCTTCCCATAGAGTGGTAAACATATAATGTAGAGCCAATGTCCTCGCATTCAAATTTGACATCAGAAATAACAAGGTTTATGGATTTACCAGTAAAATCTCTCTCTGATTTTATCTGGAGACACTTGAGTAATCATGGGGTTAAAGTGGTGTTGAGAAATCAGCACTTAATAAGCTCAATCTACAGCTCTATAAAAGCTCCTCCCCTCACCCCCTCCTCAAGTTTGCACTTAAAGAGCCTAAAGGATAGATTAAAGAACAACTCGTAACCATCTTACTCATATATTCAACAAATGAGGGAGGAATTGAAGTGTCCCTAAGATGGAGTCAGAGAAAGATTTAACTGGTAACTACCATAAACCTTGTTTCCTCTTCCTACATCTGTGTTGCACTTCGTTACACATGGGGCTGTACAAAGGCTGTCCCTAGGGGAGGGAACGTCCAGACTTATTTGATCTTAAAATTCAGATTCAATGAACGCAAAGTCATGAAAACTGTAAAATACTTGATGAATGTATGGACTGAAGATCATGTAGCTACCTAGCATACATACTCTGCAGATGCCCCATTCAGCGCTGTCCATGAACAACCGAGTGAGTGGAATGATCTGAGAGCCTATCTGGAACAGGCTTATCAGCTGCAGTGTTTATCTCGCTCTTACTACCTTAGATGCTGGCTAACCTCTTTCTTAGCATCATAGAGATTGAAGAGACTGTCTTTCTAATATTTGCAGGTCTGTCCAAGTAATTTTTTTAATATGTCAACATTATCTAGTAATGATAATTTAAATTTGCTGATAGTCTTGTCTGCTTTAGAAAAAGAGGAAATTACTTTTTCCTGGTTTAAATGGAAATCTGACATTACTTTAGGTTGGAATGAATGACATGTACACAACACTGCCCCGTCTTTATGAATGACTAAATATGGAGATTTACAGGCTAAAGCTCTCAAATCTGACACCTGCCTCTTTGCTGATGTAGTGGCCAGGAGAAAAAACTAATTTCCAGGTAATCCATTTAAGATCTACCTCCTGCACAGTCTCAAAAAGGGGGGACATGAAAAGTAGTCAATGGATTTAGATCTCATGGTTCTATAACATGGGTCTTCAACCTTAGGCCCTCCAGCTGCTGTGGAACTACACATACTAGCATGCCCTGTCACAGTTTTGCTATTAAGGCATGCTAAAATGGAGGACAGGCATGCTGGCATGAGTAGTTCCACAGCAGCTGAATGGCCGCAGGTTGAAGACCCATATTCTATAGGATGCATATATGGTTGAATATGCAGAACACCCTGCAATAATGTTTTAACCTCAGGAATTACAGCCAACCTTTTTTGAAAGCAAACGGAAAGAGCTGATACTTGCACCTTCAGAGATACTAGGCTGAAACCTAAGGAGAAACCGTCCTGTAAAAGTGAAAGGAATCTTGGCAAAGAAAAAGGAGGAAAAACTCTCTCGTTTTGGCACCAATCTATATATTTTTTCCAGACTATGATTTTTATCTACAGAAAACTTTCTTGGCTTTAAGCATAGTCTGGATTACTGAACCTAAAAATTTTTTTTCTTTAGAATCTTTACTTTCTGACACAGAATCAGACCTTGTGACTGACAGATCCTGATGTAGAGGGAGTTTGACTTTCGGGCCCAGGTTAAGTTTTACTAGATCTTTGTACCACACTCGCTTTTGGCCAGTTTGGCGTTACCAGAAATACTGTAATCCTTTCTATCGTATTGTCCTTAAAACTTGTGGAAACATCTGAAATATATGTATGTATGCCAGATGAAATGCCCATGGCATTACCACTGTTGAACCTGGATGCCATCAACTTTATCTCTGGTTGTCACCATATTTCCACCTGACTCCAAAATATTTCCAGCTACAGAGAACAGTCTCCAGGGAGAGTTGACCTGTCTCACAATTCTCTAATGCTAGAATGAAGACTGCTGATATGACTAGGATACTGGTCTCTGCCCAACACAGGATCTGGAAAGTTCCCTTCATGGCTAAGGAACGCTTTATCCCTACTTGGTGATTTATGTATGCTACTGCTGTAGCAATGTCTGACTGAATCCTTATTGCTTTCCCCATAAAGATTTAGGGGGTCATTCCGAGTTGTTCGCTCGTTGCAGATTTTCGCAACGGAGCTATTAAGGCAAAAATGCGCATGCGCATGGTACGCAGCGCGCATGCACTAAGTATTTTAGCACAAAACTTAGTAGATTTACTCACGTCCGAACGAAGAATTTTCATCGTTGAAGTGATCGGAGTGTGATTGACAGGAAGTGGGTGTTTCTGGGCGGAAACTGACCGTTTTCTGGGAGTGTGCGGAAAAACGCCACTGTAGTGATCAATATCTGATTCAAGGGCAGGAAACTTGCCTTTGTTCAGGTTTTCCACATTGGTCCACCACTTGAGAGACTGTCTTGTGTCTGGCAACAGAAATAAATGGATTTACCAACCAATGATTGGCTCTTGACCAACCTCTTAATATATTTAATAGGAACATTCCGGAATGGATCTTTGCATACTGCATAGTCTCGAATGAAAAAACAAAAAAAACATAATTCCTAGCTGTTAGATGCAAGAAAATCCTGATAGACTTTTCAGTCCTAAATTCCTTTTGACTAACTTCAGAATGTTTCGGACTGCTTTTTTCTTTATAAAAAACACTCTGGACAATTCTGTGTTGAATCTTAGCCCAAGAAATGTTATGTTACGACTAGAAATCAACCTAGACTTCTGGTTCTCTTAGGCTTAGTTTCTGAAGTGTTTCTTCTGATTCTGCCTTGAATAGTAAATCATCTAGATAAGGAATCATTCTAATTCCATCTTTCCTTAGTACACCTGCCACAACTTTTGTGGGGATCAGTATGATTTACCGCCGCTCGGGCTGCCGAAAGTCATTATGCCGACATCAGCATCCCAAGCAGAGGAATGCCGGCTGGGGGTTTAGTGCAACTAAACCCCCCGTGGGCTGGCTGGCGAGCTTTGCTCGCTGCAGGTTCTATATTGTCTGTATTGTGACAGCCGGGATCCTGACTGTCGGTATGCTAACTGCATACCCTTTGTGAATACTCGAGGGGCTGTAGTAGCTAGTCCAAAGGACTGTGCCCTGAACTGGAAACACTTTTCACCAATAGCAAACCTAAACAGCACCTGATGGTCCTCCCAAATTGGTATATGGAGACAGGCATTTTTGATGTCTGTGTATGCCAATACTTAGCCTACTTTCATTCCATTGATGACTGACCTTATAGACTACATCCTGAATTTGTCTACCTTCAACCTTAAATTTAAATCCCTTCAGTTCAAGATTGGTCTGCATCTTCAGTCTGGTTTCTGAACAGAAAAAGATTGGAATAGAATCCCATCTTTCTTTGGTGACTGGGTACAGGAATTATTACTCCTGAATCAAAGATACCCTTCATAGATTGATTTTAGTCTATACATTGTTGCCTGTTTACCAGCCATCTTGTTGTGAAAACCCTTTCCGCGGTAGCACCCAGAATGCTGATAACATAACCTTTGTGTATAATTTTTGTAACCCATTTGTCTGTGGAGGAAATTCTCAATCTGTCCCTGAATTACATTAACCGGCACCTACCTCGGTGTATGCTCTCCCCGTCAAACAGATATGTCTTGGACATTTATAATCTGTTTAGTTTGGTCCTTCTAACAGGTCTGGCTTTATCTGAAACCAAAATCTCTAGTCAAGGAAAATTGTGCTTTTCCTTTGAAAGGGATGAGTATTCTGCTATTTAAAAGGATGAGCGAAAAAAAATCTATTCTTTGTCTTAAACAATTTTTTTCAATGGCATTAAAGAACTTTTTCCTCCAGTGGCTTCTGAAATCCTTTTATCTGATTCGTGGCCAAATAAAAATGTATCAATTGGTAAATGATCAAAAATATTTTGTTTTGGTGTCTGCCTCCCATGCCTTTAAACACATTACCTGTCAGGCAACTACTGCAAGACCTATATTTTGGATAGCATAATTGAGGTGTCTAAAGCCACATTGCCTAAACACTCTATTCCTACCCTGAGTTGCTCAGCCATGGATAAAAGACTTAGATGAATCCGCTTTGATACCATTCGCCAAAAGTTCCATCCATCTTTACATAACTGCTGCCACCTAGGCAGAAGACAAACAAGGCCTAAGAGAAATGCTATATGAATAGATTTGAGACTACTCTCACATTTCCGATCTGCTTGATATCTGAGAGATGCATAATCCAGTATAGGAAGGGCCATGACTTTAGATAATCTTGCTTCGGGAACATCAACTTTATGAGGTTGTTATCTAAGCACAATATCCTTATATTGGATGAGATACAAAAACTGAAGCTTGTAAGGCACAGTATCTAAAATTTATTTCCAAAATTTTCCCACGGTTCTGATTTATCGTCTGATCTGGCTGGGTTGAACGAAAATCTGGTAATGGATGGGAGCAAATGACAATTGATCATTTGCTCCAAAACACTGAAAAACAGACAAATGGTCAGACAGACAAAATTGGTTAAATCCATTTGATTTAACCAATTTGTCTGCACGACCAGTTTTGTCAGTTTTCCAGCATTTCGGAGGAAATGATCAGCAGTCATTTCCTCCCATCCATTGCCAGATTTTCGTTCCAACCAGCTAGATCGGACAATAAATCTTTAGGTGTATGGGCAGCTTATTACACAGGACATGTTTAATGCATGTTTCAAAAGCCTTGTTAAAAAAAAAAAAAAAATATATATATATATATATACACATACACATTACACACACACAGTATATATATATATATATATATATATATATATATATTTATTTATTAACAAAACCACACCCAGAAGGGTCATTTATAAAACATCCCATAACAGACTTGTTTGAAGAAAAATGTTTCACTGCTGCGGTAGTACATCTAGTTAATCACCGTTTCCTCAGTTTAGGATCTATACCAGAGGTACCCAAACTGTGTGCCGTGGCTTCCCGGGGTGCCTCGGGACACTTGCAGGGGTGCCCTGGGTTGGTGGTCCAGGACCAATTCAAATTATTCATGGTCAATATAATAGGCAAAACCAGTGCTGGCGGCTGCCAGTCATAAAATATGTGGCCAAACAGAAGCAAATCTTGTCCCTCACCGCACAACTGACCCTAAGGATGACATATAAACGTGATCTACTTAATGTAATATTTCTTTCTAAATTTCTCAATAAGAAATTTTTGGCCTAGAGGTGTTGTGAAAAAAATTCTGATATTCTAGGGCGCCGTGATTCAAAAAAGTTTGGAAACCACTGATCTATACACAATCTGTAAATAAGGTGATGAGAACGTACATTGCTCTATCCAGATTCCTTGGCTGCTTTCTTCCTTTAGCTTCCCTTCCTAATGTGGTCCTACAAGGCAGGGAAATGGAGGTGTAAAGAGTGAGCTAACCGAGTAATAAATGGGATGACTTACGTGACTTACACAGTTTCTCAAAAAAAACAACCCTGCAAACTGTACAAGGGGAGCGCTATGACTATTAAGTGATGGAGACTAAGACTTTTAGATTTGTTTTCTTTCAGATTCCTAAACTTTTTCCTTTTAATTTAAAAACCCAGGAATATCTTCTAAAAAAGCAGCATATATCATTTTATGCAAATGTATTTGATCCAAATAGTAAGCAGCTGCTAGTCACCTGTGTTGATTAAGCTTATATACACACACACACACACACACACACACACACACACACACACACACACACACATTACAGTAAACATTAGGAGCAGATCCCGTTTAATTTTAGAATATTTTCCAAAATATATATATTTTTATATAATAATATCTATCTATCCATCTATCTATCTCGTTCCAAGTAAACAGCGGCACTCAGCAGACTTCCATAATGCTTAAACAGGTGTCAGTTTTATTCAAGCCAAGCAGTCATGTTTCGGGGACTCTCCCCGTCCTCAGGACGAGTTAACCAGACACAATGACATAACACATACATTTATACCACATACCATTAGATATAAGTGCAATAACAATATTCACCTGTTCCACGGCGCGACCGCCAGCATGCACCATCCGCTTCTGCATCGCTGTGCTAAGACATCGCGGCGCTCCGTGCAACAGGCAGGTTACCATGGCGACCATAGCGTCTTTCAGCCAGGGCGCTCAATGTAAACACACTGTGAATAGACAAATAAAAACAAATCGAATTACTGTGAACTTAAAAAAACATCAATAATGTTACAAGTTGATGAACAAATGGAGGATTAGCTAGGGGAACAAAATCACGCTCTAAGCTTTAACACAGTACTTTTTCTATCCAATACAAACTGTTTCTTCATTAAATCAAATTATGATGTTAATCTGAAACTGTAATAATAATACCACCTTTCCTTGTCGTCTTGCCTATGTGGGCAAGACCATTAGACAGTTTAGAGAGAGAATGGCACTCCATCGTAGTGCCATCAAAAAGGCCATCAAACATGTCGGCTTGGCTTGATTAAAACTGAAACCTGTATAAGCATTATGGAAGTCTGCTGAGAGCCGCTATTTACTTGGAACTATTAGTGTGTGTTCATTTGAACACTGATTTTCAATGTATCCTCTTCTCCTCTAATGGACTTGGAATACAGACTTTTAGCGAAAGGACTTACTTTTGTATCCACCAATATCCCTGACCCTGAATGGAAGGTGGACATGTATCGCCTAAATAGATCTTTGAAAAGGAAGGAGCACTTTAATAACTGACCACCGAAAGTTGCTCCATTGGACATTCCTTCTCAATTACTGAAAATTGTCCCACGTTCACAATTTTATCCCCCAACTTTGAATCCTTCTATCCGTACATTCAGTAGAATGTTGGAACCTACATATTTTCAGATTATCAAACAAGAGAGGAGTACTCTTAAGAATTTGTCGGAACAGACCGACATAGTGAATCCTCAAAGCGGAAAAGGGGGGGATCGATAGTGATACAAGATACTTCAGCTTATGTGGGTGAGTGCGATAGGCAACTTAAAGACAGCACTATCTATAGACGCCTTCACAAAGTTCCTACTAAGAAATTTAAGATTGAGTTAGATACTCTGTTGACATATGCCAAGGAACAAGGCACCATTTCAGATGATGTTAGTACAGCACTCATGGTAGAGTTTCCTAAGGCCCCATTATTCTATACTGTACCTAAGGTACATAAATCCTTGACTGATCTGCCTGGCCGTCCTATAGTGTCGGCCAGAGGGTCACTATATCACCCTGTATCAGGGTACCTAGATGCCTATTTGAATCCATGTATACGATTGCCGTCTTATCTTAAAGACACCACATCCCTATTGATTCAGTTACAACAACTGGGGCCATTACCTGATGAATTATTGTTGTGTACCTCAGATGTCACAAGCCTCTACACCTGCATCCCACGTGATGCAGGTGTGGAGGCGGTTAGACGCCTCATCAAGGATAATGATACTTACCTAGGACCAGACCCAGCCTTTTTTCTACAACTATTGGATAAAGTACTTAATAGGAATTATTTTGTATTTAATGGGACATTTTTCCTACAAGTAGCGGGGTGTGCGATGGGGTCAACTATGGCCCCATCGTACGCCAACGCCTTCATGTACCAGGTAGAAAAGGACATTTTTTACTTAAGTCCATCTATATCCACACATCTATTATATTATAGACGATATATAGATGATTTGATAGTCATGTGGAAGGGCCCTAGGGAGGAGTTGGTTGCCCTATGGGAGGGCCATAATAACACCCAACATCCTGTTAAATTTACATACGATATCCAGGATAAAACATTAATTTTTTAGATGTAACCATTACACGCAAAGAGCATACTCTAGCTACTTCATTATACATTAAGCCTACATATAGAAACAACTTATTAAATTATCAAAGTTTTCATCCCATTACGTCAAGGAAAGGATTACCTTACTCGCAGTTTCTGCAGGTAAAACATATTACCTCAGATCCCGAGGAAACCATAGTTGCTCTTGATAATATGTTGAAGAGATTTGCGGAGCGTGGTTACCCTATTAGAGATTTAGAAAGATCTAAGGATAAGGATCTTAGTTTGCCCCGGTAACAGACTTTAATTCCTAAGACTAAAACAGGGGATAATTCCAACCAAAGTCTAGTATGAGTCAATAGGTACACTACAACATCAGTACGTACAGCTAAGTAGGCCAATCAGATGTGGCCTATAATACAAAGTGATCCAGCATTGTCCAGCTTAGCGAACAACAGATTGTTACCCAGCTATACAAGGGGTAGAAATGTGGGTGACTTTGTAGTTAAATTGGATGTCACTAACTTGCTTAAAAAAACAGAACCTCACTTTTTAAGACAAAAAACGGGTTGCTTTAGGTGTCTAGGATGCGCTACTTGTAACACTCTCATTACGGCATCTGAATTTAATCATCCACTTACGGGGAGAAAGGTGCCTATCAAACATCGTATGACATGCACCACTACTCATGTGGTTTACTTACTTACCTGTCCTTGTGGTCTTGCCTATGTGGGCAAGACCATTAGACAGTTTAGAGAGAGAATGGCACTCCATTGTAGTGCCATCAAAAAGGCATTTGAAAAAGGTCATAGTGACCAACCGGTTGCTCGCCATTGCTTGTTAGCCAAACATGGGGTAGCGAGCATTAGGGCAATTCTTATAGATCATGTTCCGCCTTCACACAGAGGAGGCAATAGGGATAGGACTCTATTGCAGAAAGAAACAAGGTGGATATATACCCTCTGAACTTTGTCCCCGAGGGGGTTAAATGAAAACCTTGGTCTGCAATGTTTTATGTAAGTCCTATGTCTATTATATATTATTATTTATCATAATTTGATTTAATGAGGAAACAGTATGTACTGGATAGAAAAAGTATTGTGTTAAAGCTTAGCGCGTGACTTTGATCGCCTAGCAAATCCTCCATTTGTTCATCAACTTGTAACATTATTGATGTTTTTATAAGTTCACAGTAATTAGATTTGTTTTTGTCTATTTTGTGTGTTTACAATGAGCACCCTGGCTGAAAGATTCTATGGTCACCATGGTAACCCGCCTGTTGCACGGAGCGCCGTGACATCAGAGCACAGCGACGCGGAAGCAGATGGTGCATGCTGGCAGGCGGTCGCGCTGTGGAACAGGGGAGTATTGTTATTGCACTTATGTTTAATGGTATGTGGTATAAATGTATGTTATGTCATTGTGTCTGGTTAACTGGCCCTGAGGACGGGGAGAGTCCCCAAAACATGTCAACTTGGCTTGAATAAAACTGACACCTGTTTAAGCATTATGGAATCTGCTGAGTGCCGCTGTTTACTTGGAACTATTAGTGTGTGTTCATTTGAATCCACTCGGAGGGCACCGCAACACATTGCCTTAAGGAGCAGGAGTGCTGGCCACTTTTGAAAAACTACAGTATCTAATCTATCTATCTACACACACACATCAAAATATATGCAACAGCCAGACTACATAATTGTTAAACTATAAAATACATATTCTCAAACCTATAACATCAACATTAGTGTTCATTTTTGATTGCGACTTTAAAAATGTATTTAAAATTTTCATCCTTTTGAGTTTCTGCTTTTCCTTTCAGCACTGGGTTGTAAAATGGAAATCTGTATTTTTGCTAAAGAAGCCATATTTTGTCTGTTGCAATCTCAGCCACTTAATATCCATCTTTTAGCATAAGGGGATATATTTACCGGCATGCTACCAACTAGACAATAAATGACACTACATTTAAAATAACTAAATTAGTAAATATCCATACCAATTCCTTTATTTGCAATACATTTATAAAGTAGACAAAACTACACTATTTAACGAGAGATCATAAAGAGACAAACATCTAGCCTTTCATTTAACTTTTGTTAAATAACAATTTTTCTGTCAAGCATATATTTAATATTAATAAGAACGCCTACACTATTTTATATTCAGATGCGAACACCATTCCAAAGACAAAGCCCAGAATCAAGGACACTTGTTTCCAGCCAAAGCAGGCATTGTTTATCATAACTATATCTGCCATTTTTGAATAGTGACGGCCATGGTAACTGCTTATGTGCAAGAATAACTGCATATTTCTTGTTTTACAAAACTGTCATAGTCTAACTGAAGTGTGTGTCATTTTTATATATTTTTTCATGTTAACCACTAAACATATATGCAGCACACCACAGGCTTACAACTTACTATCAATCACAAGGGGGATATCCTATTAGCCTCGGTAATTTACTGGGGCTAAATGTTCCGCCGGGGGCTATCTAATTAGCTCCGATAAGCCGGCACGAGACGCGGCTTATCAGGGATTTTTTTCACCTGCCTCAGGCAGTCAAAGCAAAATCCCGTGCGAAAACGGAGCTGTTTCTACCGAAGACACACTGGTTTCACTGAACCTATATGTTTTCGGGAGAAAATAATTTGTTTTTGTTTTTGCAGGCAATCAATCTGGATAGCCTGTAAAAAACAAAACAAACAACTGTGAAACATCGGGAAAAATTGTGAAAAAACTAAGTTTTTCTAACCAGATGTTTTACTGGGGCTAATAGGCTATCCCCCTAAATCAACAAAAATAAAAATTCTAACTCAATATCATTCTCCCTAAATCACTCTTCCTCCAGAAGGATTCCTGGCATCAGTGCTCTTAAAATAATATTATTCTTTAATTATTATTAATAAGACATCCAAAAAAATAAATCTGAAGTGCATAAATTGGGGAAGTTGAGTATATTTAAAAAGTAGAGGACTACCAGGCAAAATATAGGATGTTCAAAAAGAATAAAATTTGACGCTAGCAGGAAATTGGGCAATTTTTTTTTAAACATAATTTACACAGAATATATCAGTCATTCACATCAGCCCATGCTGCAGTGGAGCTTACAATCTATATTACTGATACTGTAGACTTGCATACACACGAAGTAGAATTATTATTTATCGGCATTCAAGTAAACTACTAGTATGTGTTTGGAGTGTTGGAGGAAACCGAAGCAAACACAGGGGTGACATACCTGCTCCACGTAGATTGTCTTTGAGCTAGAATTTAACTCAATGCTGTGAGGCATTAATGCTAACTATTAATAATAGGTTAGATATAACTTGTGTGGCTTTCCTCCCACAATCCAAAAATATAATGTTAGGTTAATTGGTTCCCAACAAAAATTAACCCTAGTGTGCAATTATGTGCATGTACATGGGCGGACTGGATGGGCCAGCTGGTTCTTATCTGCCGGCAAATTCTATATTTCTATAACAGGTGTTGTACAGAACATGCAACAAGAATAATGCAATGGCTCAAAACTGGGTTAGGTGGGACCAGACAAAACAGGATGGGGGCCCTATTCGCAATAATCGTATTATAGGGGTTAATTCAAGTAACCGCAATAGATCTCTGGTGCAGGTCAGCACGGTAACAACCACATTACGGCAGCCTAACTTACACAAAACTGCTTGCAACCCCATAGGGCTGCGAGCAAAATTGTGCAAATCCGGGCTGAGAGCGTGCTAAAGAGGGGTGCGAGATGTGGTGCGGTTGCCGGAGTTTGGTTGTTTTTTTTTAAATGTTTTTATTGAAGTTAAAAAGGTTTCAAAACAAAATACAGATGCAACATAAATATATCAAATATACAATTCATATATAATCATAAAAAGGAGATTTATGGTAGACTTACCATGGTTAAATCTTTCTGCGAGGTACACTGGATTCCACAGGGAATAACATCAGGGAGTGTAGAGTTGGATCTTGATTCGAGGTACCAACAGGCTAAAGCTTTGACTGTTCCCAGGATGCATTGCACCGCCTCCTCTATAGCCCCTCCTCCAGGTACTGGAGCTCAGTTTTGTTAACCAGTCCAATGCAGTAGCAGGTAAAAGAGACGGAAGATGTTAGTCACATAGAACCACATTCTCACGACAGGAGAAGGGACTAGTGGCTAATGCCATAGAAACCCAAAAGAGCTAAGTGCGTCAGGGTGGGCGCCTTGTGGAATCCAGTGTACCTCGCAGAAAGATTTAACCATGGTAAGTCTACCATAAATCTCCTTATCTGCAGTGGGGTACACTGGTATTCCACATCAGGGATGTCCTAAAGCAGCTCCTCATGGAAGGGGACGCACCGTAGCGTGCACAAGAACCCGGCGTCCAAAGGAAGCATCCTGGGAGGCGGAAGTATCAAAGGCATAAAACCTAATGAACGTGTTCACTGAGGACCATGTAGCCGCCTTGCACAATTGTTCAGTGTACGCGCCTTGGCGGGCCACCCAAGAAGGTCCAACAGACAGAGTAGAATGGGCTTTGATTGCAGCAGGAGCTGGAAGACCAGTCTGTGCATAAGTTTGTGCAATCACCATTCTAATCCATCTTGCCAAGGTTTGCTTATTCGCAGGACAGCCACGTTTGTGAAAACCAAAAAGTACAAAAAGGGTATCGGACCTCCTGAGAGAGGCAGTCCTCTCCACGTATATATGGAGAGCCCGTACCACATCCAAAGACCGCTCTTTGGAGGACAAACCAGAAGAGATAAAAGCCAGAACCACAATCTCTTGGTTAAGATGGAAAGATGACACCACCTTAGGGAGATAACCGGGACGAGTTCTAAGAACTGCCCGGGGTCACGATGAAAAATCAGAAAGGGCAGATGACAGGACAAAGCACCTAAGTCCGACACCCTCCTAGCAGAGGCAATAGTCAACATAAAATGACCTTAAGCATAAGGCATTTAAGGTCTACAGACTCAAGATGCTCAAATGGGGACTCTTGTAGGGCCTTCAAAACAAACAGATCCCATGGAGCCACAGGAGGGACATAGGGAGGCTGAATCCGTTAAACACCCTGAGTAAAAGAGTGAACGTCAGAGAGAGATGCAATTTTCCTCTGAAACCACACCGACAAGGCAGAGATATGAACCATGAGGGCAGGGGCGTTTTAAGAGAAGAGGAGGCCCGTGTGCAGCCTTCTGCTTCAGGGGCCCCCTCCTCTCTGACTGATGCACAGGATTTAATACTTACCTCTCCGGAGTCCCGCGGCGGTGCCATCCTTCTCTGCGGCAGTGGCAATAGAGTCTGAGAACAGACCCTATTGCGCATGCGCAAACCTCCGGGAACATGGCGCGGCTGCATTTACCTGAAGATTTTGCTAATGCGCATGCGTGAAACTCCGGAAAAATGTCCGCCGTGCCATCTTTCCTGGAGTTTTCAGCAGGGGCAATAGAGTTTGTTCCCCCTAGTGTTCAAACTCTATTGCGTTGCCGAAAAGGGATGGCTTTGACGGGGGACTTCAGAGAGGTAAGTATTAAGCAAATGGGTGCAGTGTGTGCGGGGTGGGCCCCCCTGGACCTGGGGGCCCGTGTGCCTCGCACACACTGCACCCATTATAGAAACGCCAATGCGTGAGGGAGGCCAGACAAAGGCCTAAGTCCAGGCCCTGTTGCAGAAAAGCCAAAAGTCTGGAAGTTTTATAAGTACAGGTTGAGTATCCCATATCCAAATATCCGAAATATGGAATATTCCGAAATACGGACTTTTTTGAGTGAGAGTGGGATAGTGAAACTTTTGTTTTTTGATGGCTCAATGTACACAAACTTTGTTTAATACACAAAGTTATTAAAAATATTGTATTAAATGACCTTCAGGCTGTGTGTATAAGGGCCCTCATTCCGAGTTGTTCGCTCGTTCTTTTTCATCGCATCGCAGTGAAAATCCGCTTAGTACGCATGCGCAAAGTTCGCACTGCGACTGCGCCAAGTAACTTTACTATGAAGAAAGTATTTTTACTCACGGCTTTTTCTTCGCTCCGGCGATCGTAATGTGATTGACAGGAAATGGGTGTTACTGGGCGGAAACACGGCGTTTCAGGGGCGTGTGGCTGAAAACGCTACCGTTTCCGGAAAAAACGCAGGAGTGGCCGGAGAAACGGTGGGAGTGCCTGGGCGAACGCTGGGTGTGTTTGTGACGTCAACCAGGAACGACAAGCACTGAACTGATCGCACAGGCAGAGTAAGTCTGGAGCTACTCTGAAACTGCTAAGTAGTTAGTAATCGCAATATTGCGAATACATCGGTCGCAATTTTAAGAAGCTAAGATTCACTCCCAGTAGGCGGCGGCTTAGTGTGTGTAACTCTGCTAAATTCGCCTTGCGACCGATCAACTCGGAATGAGGGCCAAGGTGTATAAGAAACATAAATGAATTGTGTGAATGTACACACATTTTGTTTAATGCACAAAGTTATAAAAAATATTGGCTAAAATGACCTTCAGGCTGTGTGTATAAGGTGTATATGTAACATAAATGAATTCTGTGCTTAGACTTGGGTCCGATCACTATGATATCTCATTATGGTATGCAATTATTCTAAAATACGGAAAAATCCCATATCCAAAATACCTCTGGTCCCGAGCATTTTGGATAAGGGATACTCAACCTGTATATGCATCATAATTCTTACCAGCACACCAGATGAAGTAAGAATTCCAGACCCCATAATAAATCCATGCAGAAGCCGGTTTAAGGGTTTTCAACATAGTTTGAAAACCGCCTCAGAGAATCCCTTGGCCCTCGGGAGTGAAGTTTCAAGAGCCACGCCGTCAAAGCCAGTCTGGCCAGGTCCAGGGAGACACAAGGGCCCTGAACGAGGAGATCTGGGTGTTGAGGAAGTAGAAGAGGACGCTCTATCGTGAGACCTTGCAGGTCTGAGAACCAATGCCGTCTGGGCCATACCGCAGCAACTAGAAGTAGTATTCCTCTTTCTTGTTTGAACTTCCGCAGTACCCTGGGCAGGAGTGACACTGGAGGGAACACACATGGCAGCTGAAAGTTCCATGGAATTGCCAGTGCATCCATGAACGCTGCTTGAGGATCTCTTGTCCTTGATCCGAAGACCGGAACCTTGTGATTGAGTCTAAACGCCATCAGGTCTACATCTGGTAGGCCCCACTTGTCCACTAGGAGTTGAAAGCCTTCCTGATGAAGACTCCACTCTCCGATGTGAGGAAATCCACTTCCCAGTTGAGGACTCCGGGAATGAACACTGCTGCTATTGCTGGCAGATTGCATTCCGCCCAACGGAGGATCTTTGATACTTCCAGCATTGCCATGCGGCTTCAAGTGCTGCCTTGACAATTTATGTACACCACCATGGTGGCATTGTCTGATTGTACTTGAACAGGCCTGTTCTGTACTAGAGGCAGGGCCAGTGTCAATGCATTGAACACTGCCCGCAATTCCAGAATGTTTATCGGGATGAGATTCCTCCCTGGTCCACCGACCCTGGAGAGAGAGTTGCTCCAACACCGTGCCCCAACCCCGCAGACTGGCATCCGTTGTCAGGAGGACCCAGTTGGAGAACCAGAAGGGACAGCCCCTGCTCAACTGCTGGTCCTGTAACCACCAGCTCAGTGACAGACGAACCTCCGGAGTCAAGGAGATCATTTGAGACCTGATCCTATGAGGCAGGCTTTCCTACTTAGAAAGGATTAACCTCTGCATGGGGCGGGAATGAAATTGAGCATACTCCCCCATGTCAAAAGCAGACACCATGAGGCCTAGTACTTGCATCGCTGAGTGTATTGATACTCTTGAGCAAGAGTGGAAATATCTGATCCTGTCCTGATGTTTCAGGACTTTCTCTGGAGACAAAAACAATGGTTGGTTGTGTGTCCAGTAGTGACCCCAGGAGCACCATGCTCCGAGCAGGGACCAGCGAGGACTTTTTGCAGTTGATGAGCCACCCGTGGGCTTCTAGGAATTGGACCGTCAGTTCCAGATGACTGAGGAGAACCTCTTGGGAGTTCACCAGGATCAGCAAGTCATCCAGATACGGCAGGATCCTGATTCCCTGATGGCAAAGGCCATGATCTTGGTGAAGATTCGAGGGGCCGTGGCCAATCCAAAAGGCAGTTCCTGGAATTGATCATGTAGGTTGCCAATAACAAACCACAGATGTTGCTGATGCGACATGGCAATAGGTATGTGCAGGTAAGAATCCTGTATGTCCAGGGATACCATATAGTCTTCGGGTTCCATGGCCAGCACTATAGAGTGCAGAGTTTCCATACGGAATTTGGATACTCTCACAAACTTGTTCAATGATTTGAGGTTGAGTAAAGGCCGGAAGGACCCATTTGGCTTCGGAACTAGAAACAGGGCCGAATAGTATCCCCTGCCTCTTTGGGACAGAGGTACCAGCACTATCACTCCTGTATCCAGGAGGGAGTGTACAACCAAGTGTAGAGCTTGCGTCTTTAACTGATCCGCAGGGATAACTGTTGTGCAAAACTGGCGAGGGTGACGTCTCTTGAAAAAGATTGCGTACCCGTGAGAGACAACTTACCGCACCCAGGCATCTGAAGTGGTCTTTAACTAGGCCTAAGAGAACTTCAGAAGTCGGCCTCCCACCCAGGGGGAGGCCCGCCCCGTCATGCAGCAGGCTTTTCTTGTTTGGAAGCAGGCTGACGGGTGGCCCAGGATTGTTTAGATTTACGCTTAGTGATTTGGAAACACGAGACTGTCTCAGATATTCCTGACCATTTCCTTTTCCTGGAAGTCGAAAGGAACGAAGGGTGGTACTCTTAGCCTTCGGAACAGATGGATTAGTATTTGGGAGACAAACAGTCTTGGCAGTGGCCAAGTCGGTTACAATCTTGTTCAGATCCTCCCCAAATAGGATGTCTCCCTTAAAAGGGAGCACCCCCAAGGTCTTTTTGGAGTCCAGGTACACCTTCCAGGACCTCAACCACATAATTCGATGAGCCAGGATAGACGTAGTAGATGCCTTGGCCACCATTACACCTGCATCAGAGGCCACCTCCTGAATATAGTGGGAGGCTGTGGTAATATAAGACAGATGTTGTCTGGCAGTGTCAGAAAAATCCTGAGGCAGCTCATCCTCAATTGCCTGAACCCATGCTTCAATACCTTTCACAGCCCAGGAGGCTGCCATAGTGGGTCTATGTACAGCGCCAGTAAGGGAGTAAATAGACTTCAGGCATCCCTCCACAAGCTTATGCATCGGTTCCTTCAGTGAGGTGACAGTGGTGACAGGCAGAGTAGATAACACCACAAGACGGGCAACATGAGAGTCCTCCGGCGGAGTTTCCCACTTGTCACTCAACTCAGCAGGGATAGGATAAAGAGCTAGCATCTTTTTAGACAGGGAAAATTTATTTCCTGGAGACGACCATGATTCCTGACGTATGTCAATTAAATGGTCAGAATGTGGTAAGACTACTTTAGCAACCTTCTGACGTTTTAACTTATCAGGCTTCTTAGACACAGTAGTAGGCTCAGTGTCATCATCTATTTGAAGAATTAGCTTAATAGCCTCCACTAGGTCAGGATCAACCTGAGTTGTAGATTCCTCATCAGAAGCAACTGCATTAGTGTCTGATGGATCAGTATATTCCACATCCTCATCGGAAGAATTATCCTAAATATTAGTGGATTGTGAGGAAGAAATGGCCCGCTTGGATGACCCCTTGATCCCAGAGGAGCGTGGGGTAGACTTTTGTCTAACCAAAGATTGATTTAAATTGTTGTAATTGGGTAGAGAGTACAACAATATGTGGCTGCAATGGCACAGGAGGTCCCACAGGGGGCGTAAGACGTGTCTCAAGTGTAGTCAGCAGACTTGAGAACGCTGCCTAAGGTGGGTCCTGATTGGTCCCAGGTGATGCAGGTTGACTGGGTGTATGGCACTCAGCGCCTGAACCAGCAGCTAAAACTTCCCCTCAGGTAAATCTGTGGTGCCAGTACTGCAGGTTGCAGAAGCATCCACGGATTTCCCGCCCTGTGTGGCAGACATTATAAGGAATGTAGACTTAGGGCGTAACAGCACAATATAGCCAGACAAACACAATACCTGCAAATAACCCCCTATGTTATGTGACAGTAAACACAGGACACAAAACAGAGGATTTAAGCAGTATGAGGTGACTGAAACACAGTAAAAATACCCAACCGTATATTCTGTGTAACAATAAATAAATAAATTAATTAATTAATAAATACATACATAATATTATATATATATATATATATATATATATATATATATATACCGACAACTCTGCTACACACAGCGGCACTCGGAGACTTGGTAAAGTGGCAAAAAGATACTTTTACTGAATCATGGTGAACATCTGCATGAATGCAGATGTTCACCATGATTCAGTAAAAGTATCTTTTTGCCACTTTACCAAGTCTCCGAGTGCCGCTGTGTGTAGCAGAGTTGTCGGTTAAAATGAGTTTTCAGATGGCACCGGAGCACGTTATTAACTGTTAGGTGAGTGCCGATCCGTTCTCAGCATCTATATATATATATATATATATATATATATATATATATATATATATATATATATATAGTTTACATACCCTAGCAGAATTTGTGATTTTCTGGCCATTTGTCAGAGAATATGAATGATAACTCACAAACTTTTCTTTCACTCATGGTTAGTGGTTGGGTAAAGCCATTTATTGTCAAACAACTGTGTTTACTCTTTTTGTATGTATGTATGTATGTATGTATGTATGTATGTATGTCATTTAAACAAATGTAAAACTGTAAATACAGTTGGATTTCATTGACCTAAATCAACTACTGGGAAATTCCATTTCTAGAGCTATCCATAAAAGATGGATAAGCACAAAACATATAGATAAATAACCAGCTAACGCAAGGAATATTTCATGATCATGTGATAAAATATACTTAATAACATGCACCAACTTGTTACATCCTGGCAAAACATTTACGTAAAAAAACAAACAAAAACAAACAAACAGAAACGACTTCAGGAGGCTTTCACTTTTTTTTAGAGCATTTCCAACATTAAATGGGTGGGATGACTGGCAGTTTTAAAAACCACTTTCCGAATTAATCAAATCTTGGAAAGAAATTAAAAGAGGGTGAGATTCAAGTAGCCATCACAAAATTACAGGGGGGGGGGGAGGGGGGAGGACGGACGGACACAAAAGACAACTGGCTCTTTTCTGCGGCCATGATTACAATACACAAATGGGAAAAGGTTTGCAGATTCCTTGTGCAAAAACTGGGGGCAACTTAATTGACATACCTCAAACTACACAAAAAAGGGAGCAAAGGTAATTGAATTCCCCCCTAAGTGAGAGAGAACCAATGTTGGCTAATTTGTCTTCTCTAATCTGCTTTAATAGAAAGGAGGACTAAAATGTTGGTCATAAAAAAAGCTAATAAGTTAACTTAAGTTACTGAAACTATTTTAAGACAAATTCATTCTAGTCTATTCAATGACTTTTAATAAAGCCAAGTCAGGCGATAAGCATACACAAGAGAACATGTATGTATGTATGTATGTATGTATGTACTTTACCAGTACCTTGGGCAATACGGAGCACATACTCTAGAAAACACAAATGTGTTAGCTACAGTAGGTTATTTATGCAAATGCCGGGATTATACACTGCATATTGCCACACTAGGGCTGTGAAACTCCAACACAGATGAATGCACTTGCCACACAAAGATGTGAAGTAGATGAACAATTCAAAGCACTGTAGGAAACACAATTTCTTATAATCACTGTAAAACATTCCTGGGCATGTTTTATTGACTCATCGTAATAGTCTTCAGGTGGCTAGTCAATTGGCCCAGGAATTTAACAAGGTAAGCTTAAACATAGCCCAATAAAACATTTACTATCTTTTTCTCCATGCCAGGTTAGGCAGTTTCCTGTTGTAATGTTCCCAAGTCCATCACAGTTACCACCTCTGTAAAATGTTTGAACTGAGTTTAATGCAGAGCTAACTGGGTCTACTTCATTAACAAGAACTCACTTATTATTCTTCATGGAATACAAATAGATTTTAAAATGAAGACTTATTTTATGGTTATTAAAATCTTTATTTCCTTATTACCTTTTCATATTATCAGCACAAAATATTGCAATGGGTGGATACAAACAATTAGGATAAAATGGGAAAATTATCAGTATTTTAAGGGCAAACTTTTTAGTGGAAATATAAGGAACTAGTCCAGGACAGCCTTGCTGCACCTTACCATAGCCCATGAAGCACTCCCCATGATCTGTGCCATTGGGGATTCTTGATGTGAGAGAGTCCTTACAGTGCATCTGACTGGGTGTAAGCTGCAAGCTGGAAACACATTGCTTCTGTCTGCCAATGCAATGGTGCAAGCTCAGTAATGACTGATATTGCCAGCGGAATGCAGTTAAAATGCCGGTTGTTGGGATCCCAGCGTTCAGGATACAGACGCCGGAATCCCGACGGCCTATATTATACCGGCGCCTGGAATCCCCACAAAAACTATGACATGATGAGGGGAGCAGATGCATGCCAGTTACAGGTCAATGGTTTAAGGCTTGCTCCAAATACAGATAAAAAAAAATAAGATTTTAAACCTACCGGTAAATCTTTTTCTCCTAGTCCGTAGAGGATGCTGGGGACTCCGTAAGGACCATGGGGTATAGACGGGCTCCGCAGGAGACATGGGCACCTAAAAGAACTTTCTAGTATGGTGTGCACTTGCTCCTCCCTCTATGCCCCTCCTCCAGACCTCAGAGAACTGTGCCCAGAGGAGATGAACAATACGAGGAAAGGATTTTGTTAATCTAAGGGCAAGATTCATACCAGCCCACACCAATCATACCATATAACCTGGAATACACCTAACCAGTTAACAGTATGCGTATGTACAGAGACAGTGCACACTACACAAGCGCTCACCAATGACCATATATATCCATGTGTACCATAACCAACAATTTAGAGGTATAAATACATTCACCCGTTATAGGATGATAGTCCTCAAAGGCGAACCACGGTTTTTCTATGATTCTTTCCTTCACATATGGGACTCAGGTCCAACCAATTAATCCTTTGGATAACCTAAAAACAGTAAATACCTCTATTCCCAGTATATGAGAATATTAAGAGGTATACAGAAGGGCAAACATAGTGTGATATTGCTTAAAAACACGCAGGATTTATTTCCACAGTTTGCACTTACAAGAAGGTAAAATTATAACAGCATGTAAATATGACTCTGTATACGGATATATCACCCAGAGGGATCCAACGCCACAGATGTAGAGCAGTGTGGGGTGCCAATAAGCTCTCCGGAAGGCTTACAGCATTGCAGGATCGAACTCCAGGCAGATGGTATATTCCGCAAATACCAGGGTCAAAGTCCAGATTAAAATATTGGGTCACGCTTAACGCGTATCGGACATCAAGTCCTTCATCAGAAGCATGACCCAGTAGCTCCAGGTGGCAGATTATATAAGCCATTCATTAGTGGTCTCAGCTGAGATGTCCCTGTTTCCGCTCCCACTACCAAACAGACAGTCCTTTCCGCCGCCGGCTCCCGCCGGAACCGGAAGTGACTCGTGCGTTCCACTTGCGTTTCACAGGGTGATGTTTCCGTCTATTCATAGAGCCGAGGTTCACTGTGGTATGCGTTCCACTGATCCGGAAGTTCCTTAGTACAATCACTACATCCACAAACGGAACCGCTGCAGGTATAGAATGTCCAAGGGGAAAAGTCCCAAGTATTGTCCATAATAGAGTCCCGAACAAATGTATATAGAATATGAAACAAACATAAATAAAAAATAAATTAATCAACCTGAATTCTAAAAACAATACATATAAAAATGCATGATAGTACAGGTGATATTCATGTTGGTGATTTTTCTAGGTTAAAAAGCATTTCAATTCAAAATCACCGTTGAGACCCTTTGGTATAAGGGTACCCAAACGGTGTATGCTCTTCATCTCTGCCTGTGCTAATCTTTTATCCAGGTCTTTTGTCCTCCATTTTTGATGGACCACTTGTATGCCCCAAAAAATTTTTAAACAGCAGGTATTAGAATTATGCATTCTTTTAAAGTAATCTGGTGGCGGGCCTGGTGTCCTGGCGGCGCTATATCGATGATGTGCTCTTTTTTTGGCGTGGAGGTGAAGAGACTTTGCAAATTTTTTGTGATACTATAAATCTGAATGATATGGCCATCAGATTTACGTTTACTAAAAGTGATATTGAAATATCCTTTTTAGACCTCAGTATCTATATAACTGATGGTCAAGTTCAATCCAAGACATACAGAAAAAATACAGATTCGAATAGTTTCATCGATAGGACTAGCCAACACCATGCCAATTGGTTGGACGGAATACCGTTCAGCCAATTTACAAGAGTAAAAAGGAATTGCACTGATGTTGCCATATGTGACCAACATTTGGATGAACTCTCTGACCGTCTAGTACAAAAAGGGTATCCATTAGGAACTCTCGATACAGCTAGGAAGAAAATAAACTGTATCGATAGAGTTAAACTCTTGGAAATAAAGGAAAAACCTGCGTCTAATGATGATAGATATAAATGGGCCTTCATTAGCCAGTTTAGCAGGTCCTTTAAAGGAATAGAAAAGATCTTTATTAAAAATTGGAATATCCTCAAACAAGATTCCATCATAGGTGATATACTACCTGAAAAACCGACCTTTATTTATAGGAGGGCACAATCCCTAAAAAATCATTTAGTAAGAAGTTGTTTAGATACGGAAATTAGGCAGAGTATCAGGACTAAGGGCTTTCACCGCTGTGGTGATTGCCTGATGTGCAAAACGGTCAAGTCACAATTAAGGAAGTTCACTGAATTTACTGTGAATGGCCGTACCTACCCCATCCGAGATTTCATTACGTGCCATACTAAAAACGTTGTGTATGTGCTCGAATGCATCTGTGGCCTGGCATATGTGGGTAGGACAGGAAGGAGTGCCAAGGTTAGATGGGCCGAGCACATATACAACATCCGTAAGGGGTTGGATACTCATAATGTCTCCTCTCACTTTAAAAGAATGCATAATTCTAATACCTGCTGTTTAAAAAATTTTTGGGGCATACAAGTGGTCCATCAAAAATGGAGGACAAAAGACCTGGATAAAAGATTAGCACAGGCAGAGATGAAGAGCATACACCGTTTGGGTACCCTTATACCAAAGGGTCTCAACGGTGACTTTGAATTGAAATGCTTTTTAACCTAGAAAAATCACCAACATGAATATCACCTGTACTATCATGCATTTTTATATGTATTGTTTTTAGAATTCAGGTTGATTAATTTATTTTTTATTTATGTTTGTTTCATATTCTATATACATTTGTTCGGGACTCTATTATGGACAATACTTGGGACTTTTCCCCTTGGACATTCTATACCTGCAGCGGTTCCGTTTGTGGATGTAGTGATTGTACTAAGGAACTTCCGGATCAGTGGAACGCATACCACGGTGAACCTCGGCTCTATGAATAGACGGAAACATCACCCTGTGAAACGCAAGTGGAACGCACGAGTCACTTCCGGTTCCGGCGGGAGCCGGCGGCGGAAAGGACTGTCTGTTTGGTAGTGGGAGCGGAAACAGGGACATCTCAGCTGAGACCACTAATGAATGTCTTATATAATCTGCCACCTGGAGCTACTGGGTCATGCTTCTGATGAAGGACTTGATGTCCGATACGCGTTAAGCGTGACCCAATATTTTAATCTGGACTTTGACCCTGGTATTTGCGGAATATACCATCTGCCTGGAGTTCGATCCTGCAATGCTGTAAGCCTTCCGGAGAGCTTATTGGCACCCCACACTGCTCTACATCTGTGGCGTTGGATCCCTCTGGGTGATATATCCGTATACAGAGTCATATTTACATGCTGTTATAATTTTACCTTCTTGTAAGTGCAAACTGTGGAAATAAATCCTGCGTGTTTTTAAGCAATATCACACTATGTTTGCCCTTCTGTATACCTCTTAATATTCTCATATACTGGGAATAGAGGTATTTATTGTTTTTAGGTTATCCAAAGGATTAATTGGTTGGACCTGAGTCCCATATGTGAAGGAAAGAATCATAGAAAAACCGTGGTTCGCCTTTGAGGACTATCATCCTATAACGGGTGAATGTATTTATACCTCTAAATTGTTGGTTATGGTACACATGGATATATATGGTCATTGGTGAGCGCTTGTGTAGTGTGCACTGTCTCTGTACATACGCATTTGTTCTGTTGGTGTGTGGGATTCACATCTACTCTGCACACTTTTAGCTGCCCATCAAGTTCATTGCGCAAATACACTCAAAACATCTGTTGTATCTATTAACCAGTTAACAGTATGAACAAACAACAGTATCGGTCCAAGACCGATTCTAACTGTAACATAACTATATACAAGTTTTGCAGATTTTCCGCACTGGGACGGGCGCCCAGCATCCTCTACGGACTAGGAGAAAAAGATTTACCAGTAGGTTTAAAATCTTATTTTCTCTTACGTCCTAGAGGATGCTGGGGACTCCGTAAGGACCATGGGGTTTATACCAAAGCTCCCAATCGGGCGGGAGAGTGCGGATGACTCTGCAGTACCGACTGAGCAAGTGCTAGGTCCTCATAAACCAGGGTATCAAACTTGTAGAATTTAGCAAAAGTGTTTGACCCCGACCAAGTTGCTGCTCGGCAAAGCTGTAATGCCGAGACGCCCCGGGCAGCCGCTCAAGAAGAGCCCACCTTCCTAGTGGAATGGGCCTTTACTGAATGCGGTAACGGCAATCCAGCCGTAACATAAGCCTGCTGAATCGTGTTACAGATCCAGCGAGCAATAGTCTGCTTCGAAGCAGGCGCGCCAATCTTGTTGGCAGCATACAGGACAAACAGTGCCTCTGTTTTCCTAATTCTAGTCGTCCTGGCTACATACATTTTTAAGGCCCTGACAACATCCAGGGACATGGAATCCTCCAAGTCACTCGTAGCCACAGGCACCATTATAGGTTGGTTCATATGAAATGAAGACACCACCTTGGGTAAAAATTGAGGACGAGTCCTCAATTCCGCTCTATCCACATGAAAAATCAAGTAAGGGCTTTTGTAAGACAAGGCCGCCAATTCTGACACACGCCTCGCAGATGCCAAGGCTAACAACATGACCACCTTCCAGGTGAGAAATTTTAACTCCACCGTTTTAAGGGGTTCAAACCAGTGTGATTTAAGGAACTGCAACACCACGTTCAGGTCCCATGGTGCCACTGGGGGCACAAAAGGATGCTGGATGTGCAGTACTCCTTTTACAAAAGTCTGGACTTCTGGAAGAAAAGCCAATTCCTTCTGAAAGAATATTGACAAAGCCGAAATCTGTACTTTAACAGAGCCTAACTTTAGGCCCATATCCACTCCTGTCTGTAGGAAGTGGAGAAAACGACCCAGATGGAAATCTTCCGTAGGAGCATTCTTGGTTTCACACCAAGAGACATATTTCCGCCAGATACGGTGATAATGTTTTGACGTCACCTCCTTCCTAGTCTTTATTAGAGTAGGTATGACCTCCTCCGGAATACCCTTCTCCGCTAGGATCCGGCGTTCAACCGCCATGCCGTCAAACGTAACCGTGGTAAGTCTTGGAACAGACAGGGCCCCTGCTGTAACAGGTCCTCTCTTAGAGGAAGAGGCCAAGGATCTTCTGTGAGCATCTCCTGAAGAGTGAGTACCAGGCCCTTCGAGGCCAGTCTGGAACAATGAGTATTGTCTGTACTCTTTTACGTCTTATGATCCTCAACACTTTTGTGATGAGAGGAAGCGGAGGAAACACATAGACCGACTGGAACACCCATGGCGTTATCAGAGCGTCTACTGCTATTGCCTGAGGGTCCCGGGACCTGGCACAATACCTCCAAAGCTTCTTGTTGAGGCGTGACGCCATCATGTTTATTTGAGGAACTCCCCAGAGACCCGTTATCTCTGCAAAGACTTCTTGATGAAGTCCCCACTCTCCTGGATGGAGATCGTGTCTGCTGAGGAAGTCTGCTTCCCAGTTGTCCACTCCCGGAATGAAGACAGCTGACAGAGCGCTTACGTGATTTTCCGCCCAGCGAAGAATCCTGGTGGCTTCCGCCATCACGACTCTGCTTCTTGTCCCGCCTCGGCGGTTCACATGAGCTACTGCTGTGACATTGTCTGATTGAATCAGAACCGGTAGGTTGCGATGAAGATTCTCCGCTTGTCGAAGGCCGTTGTATATGGCCCTTAGCTCCAACACGTTGATGTGTAGACAGGACTCCTGGTCTGACCATAGTCCCTGAAAATTTTTCCTTGGGTGACTGCTCCCCTTCCTCGGAGGCTCGCGTCCGTGGTTACCAGGATCCAGTCCTGAATGCCGAACCTGCGACCCTCTAGAACAGGGCTGGCCAAACCGGTCCTCGAGATCTACCAACAGTACATGTTTTCCAGGCCTCCTGGAGATCTGTAGAATTGTCAGTTAGGAATGAATGCAGCACATCTTAATTAGTAATGACTACACCTGTGTACTAGCTAGGTGGTCTGGAAAATGTGAACTGTTGGTAGATCTCGAGGACTGGTTTGGCCAGCCCTGCTCTAGAAGGTGAGCACTTTGTAGCCACCATAGAAGAGACATCCTGGCCCTGGGAGACAGTGTTATTTTTTGATGTAATTGTAGATGGGACCCGGACCATTTGTCCAGAAGATCCCATTGAAACGTCCTTGCATGGAACCTGCCGAAGGGAGTGGGCTCGTAAGTTGCCACCATTTTCCCCAGAACCCGAGTGCATTGATGAGCTGACACTCTTTTCGGCCTTAGTAGTTCTCGGACCATGTTCTGGAGGTCCTGGACTTTTTCCAACGGGAGGAAAACTTTCTTTTGTTCCGTGTCCAGTATCATGCCTAGGAACGGTAGTCGAGTTGTCGGAACCAACTGTGACTTTGGTAGATTGAGAATCCACCCATGTTGTTGAAGCACTCTCTGAGAGAGTGACACGTTCTCCAGTAATTGCTCTCTTGATCTCGCTTTTATCAGGAGATCGTCCAAGTATGGGATAATTGTGACTCCTCGCTTGCGCAGGATCACCATCATTTCCGCCATTATCTTGGTGAAAATCCTCGGGGCCGTGGACAGCCCAAACGGCAACGTCTGAAACTGATAATGACAATCCTGTACCGCGAAACTCAGGTACTCCTGATGAGAGGGATATATGGGGACATGAAGGTAAGCATCCTTTATGTCCAGTGACACCATAAAATTCCCCCCTTCCAGGCAGGCTATCACCGCTCGGAGCGATTCCATCTTGAATTTGAATCTTTTCAGGTACAGGTTCAGGGATTTTAGGTTTAAAATAGGCCTTACCGAACCATCCGGCTTCGGAACCACAAATAGGGTTGAATAATACCCTTTTCCCTGTTGGCTCAGGGGAACCCTGATAATCACTCGCTGTTGACACAGCATTTGAATTGCAGCTAGCACTACTTCCCGCTCTGTGGTAGAAGCTGGTAAGGCAGACTTGAAAAACGGCGTGGGAGCACCTCTTCGAATTCCAGCTTGTAGCCCTGGGAGACTATTTCTATCCCCCAAGGGTCCACGTCTGACTGAACCCAGACTTGGCTAAATAGTCGAAGGCGTGCCCCCACCTGTGCGGACTCCCGCAGGGGAGCCCCAGCATCATGCGGTAGACTTAGCGGAAGCCGGGGAGGACTTCTGCTCTTGGGAACCAGCCGCAGCAGGTGTCCTCTTGCCTCTACCCTTACCTCTGGCGAGGAAAGAGGAGCCCCGACCTCTTCTGGATCTATGCGAACGAAAGGACTGCATCTGATATTGTGGGGGTTTCTTTTGCTGTTGGGGAACAAAAGGTAAAAAGGTTGCGGTAGCTGTAGAGATCAGGTCCGCGAGGCCGTCCCCAAACAATACATCACCTTTGTAAGGTAAAACCTCCATATGCCTTTTTGAGTCTTCTTCCCCCATCCAATACTTTTTGTCACCCTGGGGTGCAATCTTGCTTCATCATAGTCGACACTGGAATCAGAGTCCGTGTCGGTATCTGTGTCCCTTATTTGTGAGAAGGGACGTTTCTGAGACCCCGACGGGTCTTGTGAGTCGATATAATCCGTAGATTGATTACCTGGCGACGCACTGGACTCTGCTTTGTCCAGTCTATTATGCAGTGAAGCTACACTAGCATTTAACATATGCCACATATCCATCCAATCCTGAGTCGGCACCGCCGACTGAGACACACCACTCATCTGTTCCACCTCCTCTTTGGATAAGCCTTCTGTTTCAGACATGCCGACACACGTACCGACACCCCACACACACTGGGATATAACTATAAGGGGACAATTCCCTAAAGAAGGCCCTTTGGAGAGACAGAGAGAGAGTATGCCAGCACACACCAGCGCCAACTTACCCAGGAAAAAAAAAAAACCCAGATAGCGCTTTTATATATATATATAAATGTATATAGATTTCCCCACTCACTGCGCCTTAATTATGTGCCCCCCTCTCTTTTTTTCAGCCCTCTGATGCTCAGCAGGGGAGAGTCCGGGGAGCCAGCGTTCTCTGCAGCCTCTGTGGAGAAAATGGCGCTGGTTAGTCCCCGCTCGTGAATTTGAAAAAAATGGCGGGGATCCGTAGTTTACTGCCTCCGCAGCCTAACAACATACATTTTTGCCTAAAACGAGGTTTATTGCTGCCCAGGGCGCCCCCCCTGCGTCCTGCACCCATCAGTGCCATGTGTGTGTAAGTGTGGGAGCAATGGCGCGCAGCTTCCTGCTGCGCGCTTACCTCATGAAGAGCTGAAGTCTTCTGCCGCCTGATGTCTTCTTATGTCTGACATACTCACCCGGCTTCTTTTTTCCGGCATCTGTGAGGAGGATGGCGCTGCGGCTCCGGGACGAACCCCAGGGTGAGACCTGTGTTCCGACTCCCTCTGGAGCTAATGGTGTCCAGTAGCCTAAGAAGCAGAGCCCTTAACTCCTAAGAAGTGGGTCTGCTTCTCTCCCCTCAGTCCCACGATGCAGGGAGTCTGTTGCCAGCAGAGCTCCCTGAAAATAAAAAACCTAACAAAATTCTTTTTACAGAAAACTCAGGAGAGCTAACTGTAATGCACCCTATCTCCTCTGGGCACAAGATCTAACTGAGGTCTGGAGGAGGGGCATAGAGGGAGGAGCCAGTGCACACCATAATAGAAAGTTCTTTTAGGTGCCCATGTCTCCTGCGGAGCCCGTCTATACCCCATGGTCCTTACAGAGTCCCCAGCATCCTCTAGGACGTAAGAGAAAATAGCTTTAGGGCGCTGTACTGAATGTGGCTCTTAATAAGTGTTTATAAGCAGCCAAATGGGAAAAAGAGGTATGTCAGCCTCTTAGAAATGGAACAAATATTCCCAATGGGCGCTTAATACATGTGTACAACCAAATTATAAACACAATTTATTCACATACTGTACAATAATATTAGTGACCTCCCGGAGGGGGTTTGCAGTTACAATGTATACAAGTAAAGAGAACTAGTATAAAATACACAATTAAAAATCGCACCAATGATATAAAAATTCCTCCAACATATACAATACACTGATGTTTTATAAGGGAACCTGCATTGTAAATCACCTCCAATGAGAGTGTAACAGGAATATGTAATATATTAGCAGGTGGATTCTATCCAAACGGCGGAGACTCGCAGTCCTTGTGCAGCTAGTCTCAACTCTTAAAGATGGTCTCTATGTGAGGGGGCTCCTTATGAATCAGCAGCACGCAGGGCTCCAAACACAGTATGTGAAAACGTAGCTAGTTGATAGGCACAACCGGAAACCACCTATGGCCGTGGTATGTAGCAGTGCCTTAGCAATCGGGGGTGCAATGACCCGTGTCTCTGGGTACTGCACCACCGGAATCCACACACGGCGGTGATATGTAGCCGTCGCTTACCGGTCAAGGATGCAGTAGCCCGTGTGAGTGTGTGTGAAGACCGCACACAGCAGTGGAGCGGCACACACTGGTGAAAGACTTTTACGGTGATGGCGGTGATAGGATCCACAACCCGCTGGGGCCCACACAGGGGACCTATACCACACAGGGCAGCAGTGCACGGTGATGGGTGGTGATGTTCAATGTCCCGCAGTACCGGGAAGACAAAGCTGTAACCCACTGGTCGGCGGTGTGGCTGTAGCAGAGTAGATGTGAAGTCTAGCCACCACCGTAGGTAATTCCCGGTTGTGCCGATCAACTAGTACGGATGGTGTAATGGTTAGCATTACTGCCTCACAGCACTGAGGTCATGGGTTCAATTCCCATCATGGCCCTAACTGTGCGGAGTTTGTATATTCTCCCCGTACTTGCGTGGGTTTCCTCCCACAATCCAAAAATATACTGGTAGGTTAATTGGCTCCCAACAAAATTAACTCTAACGTGAATGTGTCTACATGTGATAGGGAATATAGATTGTAAGCTCCACTGTGGCTGATGTGAATGGGCAAATATTCTCTGTACAGCGCTGCGGAATATGTGTGCGCTATATAAATAACTGGTAATAATAATAACTAGCTACATTTTCACATACTGTGTTTGGAGCCCTGCTTGCTGCTGATTCATAGGGAGCCCCCTTCACATAGAGACAATCTTTAAGAGTTGAGACTAGCTGCACAAGGACTGCAAGTCTCCGCCGTTTGGATACAATCCACCTGCTAATATATTACATATTCCTGTTACACTCTCATTGGAGGTGATTTACAGTGCAAGTTCCCTTATAAAACAACATCAGTGTATTATATATGTTGGAGGAATTTTTCATATCATTGGTGCTTTTTTAAATTGTGTGTTTTATAACTAGTTATCTTTACTTGTATAAATCGTAACTGCAAACCCACGCCAGGAGGTCACTAATATTATTGTATGTGAATAAATTGTGTTTTCATTTTACAATGTGGTTGTACACATACATTATTAAGCACCCATTGGGAATAGTTGTTCCTTGCTCCAAATACAGTCCTCTGATGGGTCCTTTAATAAATCCAGCCCTATTTGCAAAAAGAGTGGGGGACCTAGGGGAAGGTAGTTTAAAGAGTAAGTCCACCTTTTCTGTTTCAATTACATGGTTGGAGACTGAGCAGAATTAAGCATAATCCTTAAGAAACCACCCTCTTAGCAGTAGTCTGCTGCCAAAGAAGTGTTTCATAACCTTTATTTCTGTAACCTGTATTATCTTAGCACACACACCACAGTAACACCCTCTGTGTCTTTACCTTCATTAAATCTGGAGTTGCAGAACTAAAGCTTTCATTTAAAAAAAATATATATATTTTTTACAAAAAATAGGATTTTAATAACCTACTGGTAAATCCTTTTCTCGTAGTCCATAAGGGATATTGGGGAGACTTAGTACGATGGGCTATAGACTGAGTCCAAAGGAGCCAGTGCACTTTCAATTTCTTTACTGGGTGTGCTGGCTCCTCCCCTCTATGCCCCCTCCTACAGGCTGTTATAGGTAAAACAGTGCCCGAAGGAGAAAGGACATAGATGAGATAAGGAACATGACAACAAAGAGTGGCGAGATTTAATACCAGCACACCACGAACATACAACAACCAGCAACAGCTGAACAGGTAACCACAACAGCGAACCTGCAGAAAAATCAACGCACGGAGACGGGCGCCCAATATCCCTTATGGACTATGAGAAAAGGATTTACCGGTAGGTAATTAAAATCCTATATTCTCTAGCATCCATAAGGGATATTGGGGAGACTTAATATGATGGGGACGTCCCAAAGCTTCCAGAGTGGGCGGGAATGTGCAGAGACTGCTGCAGCACCACCTTCCCAAACTGGGTATCCTCTTTGGCCAGGGTATCAAACTTGAACTTCACAAAGGTGTTCTTCCCCGACCAGGCAGCAGCTCGGCATAGTTGCAAGGCCGAGACTCCTAGGGCAGCCATCCAGGAAGAGCCCACAGATCTTGTAGAGTGGGTTTCAGAGACTTAGGAACAGGTAAGGCTGCCGACACATAGGCCTGTTGGATAGTAAGCCTAAGCCAACGAGCAATGGACTGCTTCGAAGCAGGACAACCCTTTTCTGCGCATGATAGAGCACGAACAAGGAATCCGTCTTTCTTATCCGAGCCGTCCGCTTGACATAGATCTTCAAAGCTCGCACCGCATCCAATGCATCTGGAGGAGCATAAGTGTCAGAACTGGACGGAACCACAAAAGGTTGATTCAGGTGAAACGCAAAGACAACCTTCAGCAGGAACTGCTGCCTAGTCCTGAGCTCTGCTCTGTCCTCATAAAAGACCAAGTATGGACTTTTACACGATAAGGCCCCCAATTCTGAGACAAACCTAGCAGAAGCCAGGGACAGTAACATCACTGTCTTCCACATGAGGTACTTGTCTTCTACCATCATCAGAGGCTCAAACCAGGAGGACTGTAGAAATTCCAACACCACATTCAAATCCCAGGGCGCCGTAGGCGGCACAAAAGGAGGATGTATGTGGAGTACCAATTGCAAGAAGGTCTGAACTTCTGGCACGAGTGCCCATTTCTTCTGGAAGAAAATGGAGAGAGCTGAAATCTGGACCTTAATGGAACCCAGACGCAAGCCCTTATCCACACCAGCCTGCAGGAAACATAAGAAACGTCCCAAGTGGAACTCTGCAGGTGAATACGTGCGTTCCTCGCACCAAGAGACATATCTTCTCCAAATAGGATAGTGTTTTGATGTCAAAGGTTCCCTGGCCTGAACCATGGTAGCAATAACCTTTTTGGAAAGGGGCTTGTGAGCTAGGACGTTCCGCTCAACTTCCATGCCGTCAAACGAAGTCGCCGTAAGTCTAGGTAGATGAACGGTCCTTGAAGATCGCTTCCTAGTGGTAGAGGCCAAGGGTCTTCAATGGACATGTCCAGAAGATCCACATACCACACCCTCCGAGGCCAATCCGGGGAAATCAGAATTGCCTGGACTCCTTGATTTCCGATTCGCTTGAGGACCCTTGGGAGCAACGGAATCGGAGGAAACAGGTAGACCAGACGGTAAGGCCAAGGTGACGTCAGTGCGTCCACTGCCCTCGCCTGAGGGTCCGTGGTTCTAGAGCAATACCAGTGAAGCTTCTTGTTGAGACGAGAAGCCATCATGTCTATCTGCGGGCAGCCCCACCGGTAAATCTGCTGGAACACCTGATGGTGGAGTCTCCACTCTCCCGGGTGGAGGTTGTGACTACTGAGAAAGTCCGCTTCCCAGTTAGTTTCAACACCCGGAATGAAGATTGCCGACATTGCTCTCGCATTTCTTTCCACCCAGAGGAATATCTTTGACACCTCTCGCATGCAGGCTCTGTTTTTTGTCCCTCCTTGCCGATTGATGTATGCCACTGCAGTGGCATTGTCCGACTGAACTTGGATTGTGTGATTCTTGAGCAGAGGAGAGGCCAGAAGCAGAGCATTCTAGATCGCCCGAAGTTCCAAAATGTTGATTGGAAGGAGGGCTTTGTGGGCTGACCACCTGACCTGGAACTGTGCCCCTTGGGTGACAGCACCCCATCCTCGCAGACTCGCATCCGTCGTGAGGAGGGTCCAATCCTGAATACAGAAACTCCGGCCTTCCAGGAGATTGGAGGACTGCAGCCACCACAGAAGGGAAATCCTGGCCTGAGGTGACAGCCAAATCATCTGGTGCATCTGTAGATGTGATCTAGACCACTTGCTCAGGAGATCCAATTGAAATGTTCTGGCATGGAACCTCCCATATTGGATCACCTCATAGGAGGCGACCATCTTCCCCAACAATCTGATGCAAAGATGGATGAATACATGAGCAGGTCAGAGCACAATGCGGACCATCTCCTGAAGTGTTCTCGCCTTGTCCTCTGGGAGGAACACCTTCTGGGACACCGCATCAAGTAACATCCCCAAGAACAGGAGCCGCTGAGTCGGTTCCAGGTGGGACTTCTGTAGATTGAGAATCCACCCATGGCGTGACAGAAGTTGGATAGTGTGGTCCATATGGAGCAATAAAAGCTCCCTGGATCTTGCTTTTATCAGAAGATCATCCAGGTAAAGGGACAACATTGACCCCCTGGACCCGAAGTTAGAACATCATCTCTGCCATCACCTTCGTAAATACCCCCGGAGCTGTGAATAGGCCAAAGGGTAGTGTCTGGAACTGGTAGTGCTCATCCAGTAGGGTAAAATTCAGAAAAGCCTAATGAGGTGGCCAAATTGGAATATGAAGGTAGGCGTCCTTGATATCCAGGGAAACCAGGAACTCCTGTTCTTCCAGACCCGCAATCACTGCCCTCAGAGATTCCATTTTGAACTTGAAAACCTCTAGGTAAGGATTTAAGGACTTTAGATTCAAAATGGGCCGTACGGAGCGTCCGGCTTTGGAACCACAAACAGGTTGGAGTAATAACCCCTGCCTCATTGTTGTATCGGTACTGGAACAATGATGTAGGACTGGACCAACTTTCGGATGGCTTGTTGCAACGTAGCTTGCGTATCCTCCAAAGCTGGTAGGCTTGATTTGAAAAATCGTTGTGGAAGAGCACCGTCGAACTCCAGCGTGTAGCCCTGAGAAATGTCCCTTACCCAGGTATCCTGGCAGGAGTTTTCACAGATGCGGCTGAAGTGATGCAGTTGGGCTCTCACCTCGAGATCTCCTCAGGGTAGGTGGGAACGGTCATGCTGAGGACTTAGTGGAAGCAGAACTGGTGCTGTTCCTGAGAACCGGTGGTTGCAGGTCTTTTTGACTTACCTCTGGTGCCTCTATTTGCATTGGAGGCACCTCTGGTCCTAGAACGAAATCTGTTAGACCGAAAGGACTGAACAGACGGCCCCGGGTAGGAACGCCTAGCCGGCGGGGCCCCAGAGGGGAAATGTGGATTTCCCAGCAGTGACTTTGGAAATCCATGTATCCAACTCAACCCCAAAGAACCATGGCATGGGTCATCCAGCAACATGCTATGACCGGGCTCTGCAATATACCTGCTGCCATGTAAATAGATTTGAGTGTAGTCTCTATCTTTCTGTCCCCAGGATACTTCACAGTAAAGGAGCTCGGGGCAGGCAGCACCACCTTTTTAATAAGTCAAGAGACTGATACGTCAACGCCTGGTGGTTCGTCACAGAATTTCCTACCGTCAAGAGCAAATGGGAAAGTGTGCAAAAACTTTTTTGACACTTGGAATTTTTTGTCTGGATTTTTGTCAACTCATCTTGGTCACCTAACTCTGCAGAATCGGGGAAATATACGGTAGGAGAAATACAGTTACCAACGGTAACTTCTTACTATAAGGCCACAGGATAACAATGGGATATGATGAAGCAATGCACCAATCGGTCAAAGCTTTTCTGGCCTCCCAGCATGCAACGTGACCATCCATATATCTCTGCCTCCTTGCTCAGGCAAATCAGTTGTATTCCAAAGCTCAAGGCAGGAGCATCAGATAGCCCTAATCAGGCGATAAGAACACACATGCACACCCTTCCGTACAAGGAAGAGGTTGGTGAGTAAAAGGATCCTCAAATCAGGTGCGTCAGGGTGGGATCCCTGTGGACTTAGGAGAAATAACGTTATAAACGGTAAGTTCTTACCATAACGTATATTTCTCTGGCAGGGTCCACAGGTTATCCACAGGATAACAACGGGATTTTCCAAAGCAATTTAGTGGTGGGGACGCTCCTGATTGGATAGGAGAATCCTTCGCCCGAATTCAGCGTCATGAGAGGCAAAGGTATCCAAGGCATAATGTCTAATGACTGTGTTAATGGAAGACCATGTGGCTGCCTTACATATCTGTTCTGCTGAAGCACCACGTTGTGCTGCCCATGATGGACCTACCTTACGAGTAGAGTGAGCTGAGACATTAGCCAGAACAGGGAGATCAGCCTGAGAATATGCTTCTGAAATAGTCATCCGAATCAATCTTGCCAGCGTCTGCTCATCAGCAGGTCATCCTCTCTTGTGAAATCCGTAGAATGAAGAGAGAATCTGTCTTTCTGATGGCACTGGTATGATCCACGTAGATCCTTAATGCACGGACTACGTCCAGCGATGAATCTCCAGCAGAAAGGCCCGGTACCTGGGAAGCCGGGACTACAATTTCTTTATTAAGGTGGAATTTAGACACCACCACCTTCGGAAGATACCCAGATCTAATTCTGAGATCTGCTTTATCTTGAATAAAAAATCACAAATGGGGAACGACATGATAATGCCCCTAAATCAGATACTCTTCTAGCTGACGCCATAGCCAGTAGAAAGAGAACTTCAGCTGTCAACCATTTAAGATCCGCTTTATTAAATGGTTCAAACGGGGCAACTTGAAGGGCTTTCAGGACTAGACTAAAGTCCCAAGGCACTGTAGGAGGAACAAAAGGAGGTTGAATGCACAGCATTCCCTGGAACAAGTACGCACATCCTGTAAATTGGCAATTTTGTTTTGGAACCATACAGTCAATGCCGACACTTGCACTCTCAAGGAAGCCACCTTCAAACCTTTATCCATTCCTGCCTAAAGGAATGCTAAGACCCTGGAAACTCTGAAAGACTTCGGGTCCATTTTGCGTTCACTGCACCAATGAATATAGGTTTGCCATATTTGGTGACAAATGCGAGCCGAGGAAGGTTCCTTGCTCTGAGCATAGTTTGAACTACCTGTTGTGAGAATCCTCTTGACTTCAGGATAGAGGTTCCAAGAGCCATGCTGTCAAAGACAGTCGATCCAGATGTCTGTGATAACAAGGACCCTGCATCAGTAGATCTGGGAAGTTGAGGGAGCAGAAGTGGAACAGCCATCGACATCCTCTGCAGATCTGTGTACCAATGTCTTCTGGGCCATGCCGGAACTATTAGTATCACGGCACCTTTCCCTTGCTTTATCTTTCTCACTACCCTGAGTAATAGGGTGATTGGAGGAAACACATAAGCCAGATGAAAGTCCCATCTCACCGACAGGGCATCCACAAAGATCGCTCTGGGATCCTTTGTTCTTGACCCGTATGCGAGAACTTTGTTGTTCAGACGGGACGCCATGAGGTCTATCTCTGGCAACCCCCGCTTGTCTACTAGAGTCTGGAAGTCCTCCGGGTGTAGAGACCATTCATGTGCCTAAATGGCGTGTCGACTGAGAAATTCTGCTTCCCAGTTTAGGACTCCTGGAACGAACACTGCGGACAAGGCTGGATGATGAAGTTCTGCCCACATTAGTATGCGACTTACCTCCATCGCTTTTCGGCTGCGAGTTCCTCCCTGATGGTTGAGGTACAATACTGCCGTTGCCTTGTCCGAGAGGATCTAGACTGGTTTTCCCCGAAGAATGTCCTTTGCCTGAATCAGTGCCATGTATATGGCCCGAAGTTCCAATATGTTTATTGACAGGCAACTTTCTTCCCTGGTCCATTGCCCTTGAAAACACAACCTTCCTGACACTGCTCCCCAGCTCTGGAGACTGATATCCAAAGGGGTCTCCCCTTGTCCAGATGGGATGTCTGTAGCCACCAGGCTAATGACCTTCTTACTTCTATCGTAAGAGACATGGTCTGTGTTTTTATCGTCTGTTGCAACCCATTCCATTTGGCAAGAATCAGACCCTGCAAAGGCCTCGAGTGGAATTGTGCATACTCCACCATATCGAATGTTGACACCATCAAACCCATCACGCGCATTGCTGCGTGAATGGATACCTTTTGACTGTGTAACAAGTCCTAAATCCTTGACTGGACCTTGGATATCTTGTTCAGAGGTAAACTGACTCTCTGAAGAGCTGAATCCAGTACAGCCCCCAAGTGAGTCATCCGTTGTGACGGAACCAGAGACAATTTTGCCCAGTTTATGAGCCACCAGTGGTTCTACAGACCGTTATTGCTTGTTGCAGATGACATAAGAGCAAATCCTGCGTCTGTGCCAGGATTAAAAGATTGTCAAGGTATGGAAAAATTCTTATCCCCTGATAGCGGAGATAAACTGCCATTACCACCATAATCTTGGTAAATACTCTGGGAGCTGTGGCTAACCCAAAAGGTAGGGCCTGGAACTAAAAATGCTGTTGGAGGATAACGAACCTGAGATAGTACTGATGGCACAGTGCTATAGGAATCTGTAGGTAAGCATCCTGTATATCCAGGGATACCATATAATCCCGATTCCATGGCCAAAATGATGGAACGTAACGTCTCCATGTGAAACAGAGGTACCAAAATGTATTTGTTTAGTACTTTGAGATTGAGAATGGGCCGAAAAGACCCATTTGGCTTCTGAACTAAAAACAGGTTGGAGTAAAAACCCTGTTACCGTTGTACAGGAGGAACTGAAATGACTACTCCTGAATGAAGCAATTTCTCAACTGCCTCTTACAAAGCCCTGGCCTTCGTCTCTACCCGAGACGGGCTGGTACAAAAAAAAAACCTTAGCGGTGGGTGCTTCTTGAAGGCAAAAGCATAACCTAGAGATACTGCTTCCTGCACCCAGGCATCTGTTGTAGACTGCTGCCAGATCTGTGCAAACTGAAGAAGTCGGCCCCCCATCCTGAGGTCCTCCAGGTACAGGCCCGCACCATCAGGCTGATGGTTTATTATGTCTTCCCAACCGGTCCTCTGGTAGCCCAATGCTCTTTAGTCTTACCATACTTGTTGTATTGGGCCTGCTTGCCATCACTTTTTCCTTTAGCTTTTCCTTGAGACCGAAAGGGACAAAACTTTAGGTTTGAAATTGTATGTGGAAGGAAACTTGACTTTCTTGGAGTTAGCTTCTGACTCCAGAATATCTGTCAATTCTTTACCAAAAAGAATATCTCCAGAAAAAATAAGAATTTACTTACCGATAATTCTATTTCTCATAGTCCGTAGTGGATGCTGGGGACTCCGAAAGGACCATGGGGAATAGCGGCTCCGCAGGAGACTGGGCACAAAGTAAAAGCTTTAGGACTAGCTGGTGTGCACTGGCTCCTCCCCCTATGACCCTCCTCCAAGCCTCAGTTAGGATACTGTGCCCGGACGAGCGTACACAATAAGGAAGGATTTTGAATCCCGGGTAAGACTCATTACCAGCCACACCAATCACACCGTACAACTTGTGATCTGAACCCAGTTAACAGCATGATAACAGAAGGAGCCTCTGAAAAGATGGCTCACAACAACAATAACCCGATTTTTGTAACAATAACTATGTACAAGTAATGCAGACAATCCGCACTTGGGATGGGCGCCCAGCATCCACTACGGACTATGAGAAATAGAATTATCGGTAAGTAAATTCTTATTTTCTCTAACGTCCTAGTGGATGCTGGGGACTCCGAAAGGACCATGGGGATTATACCAAAGCTCCCAAACGGGCGGGAGAGTGCGGATGACTCTGCAGCACCGAATGAGAGAACTCCAGGTCCTCCTCAGCCAGGGTATCAAATTTGTAGAATTTAGCAAACGTGTTTGCCCCTGACCAAGTAGCTGCTCGGCAAAGTTGTAAAGCTGAGACCCCTCGGGCAGCCGCCCAAGATGAGCCCACTTTCCGTGTGGAATGGGCTTTTATAGATTTTGGCTGTGGCAGGCCTGCCACAGAATGTGCAAGCTGAATTGTACTACAAATCCAACGAGCAATCGTCTGCTTAGAAGCAGGAGCACCCAGCTTGTTGGGTGCATACAGGATAAACAGCGAGTCAGATTTTCTGACTCCAGCCGTCCTGGAAACATATATTTTCAGGGCCCTGACTACGTCCAGCAACTTGGAATCCTCCAAGTCCCTAGTAGCCGCAGGCACCACGATAGGTTGGTTTAAGTGAAATGCTGAAACCACCTTAGGGAGAAATTGAGGACGAGTCCTCAATTCTGCCCTGTCCGTATGAAAAATTAGGTAAGGGCTTTTATAGGATAAAGCCGCCAATTCTGATACACGCCTGGCTGAAGCCAGGGCTAACAGCATTACCACTTTCCAAGTGAGATACTTCAAGTCCACAGTGGTGAGTGGTTCAAACCAATGTGACTTTAGGAATCCCAACACTACATTGAGATCCCAAGGTGCCACTGGAGGCACAAAAGGAGGCTGTATATGCAGTACTCCCTTGACAAACGTCTGAACTTCAGGTACAGAAGCTAGTTCTTTTTGGAAGAATATCGACAGGGCCGAAATTTGAACCTTAATGGACCCTAATTTGAGGCCCATAGACAGTCCTGTTTGCAGGAAATGCAGGAATCGACCCAGTTGAAATTCCTCCGTAGGGGCCTTCCTGGCCTCGCACCACGCAACATATTTACGCCAAATACGGTGATAATGTTGTACGGTTACATCCTTCCTGGCTTTGATCAGGGTAGGGATGACTTCATCCGGAATGCCTTTTTCCTTCAGGATCCGGCGTTCAACCGCCATGCCGTCAAACGCAGCCGCGGTAAGTCTTGGAACAGACATGGTCCCTGCTGGAGCAGGTCCTGTCTTAGAGGTAGAGGCCACGGGTCTTCCGTGAGCATCTCTTGAATTTCCGGGTACCAAGTCCTTCTTGGCCAATCCGGAGCCACGAGTATAGTCTTTACTCCTCTCCTTCTTATGATTCTCAGTACTTTTGGTATGAGAGGAAGAGGAGGGAACACATACACTGACCGGTACACCCACGGTGTTACCAGAGCGTCCACAGCTATTGCCTGAGGGTCCCTTGACCTGGAACAATATCTGTCCAGTTTTTTGTTGAGGCGAGACGCCATCATGTCCACCTTTGGTTTTTCCCAACGGTTTACAATCATGTGGAAGACTTCCGGGTGAAGTCCCCACTCCCCCGAGTGAAGATCGTGTCTGCTGAGGAAGTCTGCTTCCCAGTTGTCCACTCCCGGAATGAACACTGCTGACAGTGCTATCACATGATTTTCCGCCCAGCGAAGAATCCTTGCCACTTCCATCATTGCCCTCCTGCTTCTTGTGCCGCTCCTGTCTGTTTACGTGGCGACTGCCGTGATGTTGTCCGACTGGATCAATACTGGCTGACCCTGAAGCAGAGGCCTTGCCTGACTTAGGGCATTGTAAATGGCCCTTAGTTCCAGGATATTTATGTGAAGTGACGTTTCCATGCTTGACCACAAGCCCTGGAAATTTTTTCCCTGTGTGACTGCTCCCCAGCCTCTCAGGCTGGCATCCGTGGTCACCAGGACCCAATCCTGAATGCCGAATCTGCGGCCCTCTAGGAGATGAGCACTCTGTAACCACCACAGGAGAGACACCCTTGTCCTTGGAGACAGGGTTATCCGCTGATGCATTTGAAGATGCGATCCGGACCATTTGTCTAGCAGATCCAACTGAAAAGTTCTTGCGTGGAATCTGCCGAATGGAATCGCTTCGTAAGAAGCCACCATCTTTCCCAGGACCCTTGTGCACTGATGCACTGACACCTGGCCTGGTCTTAGGAGTTTCCTGACTAGGTCGGATAACTCCCTGGCTTTCTCTTCCGGGAGAAACACCTTTTTCTGTACTGTGTCCAGAATCATCCCTAGGAACAGCAGACGTGTCGTCGGAATCAGCTGCGATTTTGGAATATTTAGAATCCATCCGTGCTGTCGTAGTACTATTTGCGATAGTGCTACTCCGACCTCTAACTGTTCTCTGGACCGTGCCCTTATCAGGAGATCGTCCAAGTAAGGGATAATTAAGACGCCTTTTCTTCGAAGAAGAATCATCATTTCGGCCATTACCTTGGTAAAGACCCGGGGTGCCGTGGACAATCCAAACGGCAGCGTCTGAAACTGATAGTGACAGTTCTGTACCACAAACCTGAGGTACCCTTGGTGAGAAGGGCAAATTGGGACATGGAGGTAAGCATCCTTGATGTCCAGAGACACCATGTAGTCCCCTTCTTCCAGGTTCGCTATCACTGCTCTGAGTGACTCCATCTTGAACTTGAACCTTTTTATGTAAGTGTTCAAGGTTTTCAGATTTAAAATGGGTCTCACCGAGCCGTCCGGCTTCGGTACCACAAACAGCGTGGAGTAATACCCCTTTCCCTGTTGTAGGAGGGGTACCTTGATTATCACTTGCTGGGAATACAGCTTGTGAATGGCTTCCAATACCGCCTCCCTGTCGGGGGTAGACGTTGGTAAAGCAGACTTCAAGAACCGGCGAGGGGGAGACGTCTCGAATTCCAATTTGTACCCCTGCAGGATCCAGGGGTCCACTTGCGAGTGAGCCCACTGCGCGCTGAAATTCTTGAGACGGGCCCCCACCGTGCCTGAGTCCGCTTGTAAGGCCCCAGCATCATGCTGAGGACTTGGCAGAAGCGGGGGAGGGCTTCTGGTCGTGGGAAGAAGCTGTCTGTTGTAGTCTTTTTCCCCTTCCTCTGCCCCGGGGCAGATATGAGTGGCCTTTTGCCCGCTTGCCCTTATGGGGACGAAAGGACTGAGCCTGAAAAGGCGGTATCTTTTTCTGCTGCGAGGTGACTTGGGGTAAAAAGGTGGATTTCCCAGCCGTTGCCGTGGCCACCAGGTCCGATAGACCGCCCCCAAATAACTCCTCCCCTTTATACGGCAATACTTCCATATGCCGTTTGGAATCCGCATCCCCTGACCACTGTCGCGTCCATAATCCTCTTCTGGCAGAAATGGACATCGCACTTACTCTTGATGCCAGAGTGCAAATGTCTCTCTGTGCATCTCGCATATATAGGAATGCATCCTTTAAATGCTCTATAGTCAATAATATATTGTCCCTGTCCAGGGTATCAATATTTTCAGTCAGGGAATCCGACCAAGCCACTCCAGCACTGCACATCCAGGCTGAGGCGATTGCTGGTCGCAGTATAAGTATGTGTGTATATACTTTAAGGATATTTTCCAGCCTCCTATCTGCTGGCTCCTTAAGGGCGGCCGTTTCTGGAGACGGTAACGCCACTTGTTTTGATAAGCGTGTGAGCGCCTTATCCACCCTAGGGGGTGTTTCCCAACGAGCCCTAACCTCTGGTGGGAAGGGATATAGTGCCAATAATTTTTTAGAAATTAGCAGTTTTCTGTCGGGGGTAACCCACGCTTCATCACACACTTCATTCAATTCATCTGATTCAGGAAAAACTACGGGTAGTTTTTTCACACCCCACATAATACCCCTTTTTGTGGTACTTGCAGTATCAGAGATGTGCAAAACCTCCTTCATTGCCGTGATCATGTAACGTGTGGCCCTACTGGAAAATACGTTTGTTTCTTCACCGTCGACACTGGAGTCAGTGTCTGTGTCTGGGTCCGTGTCGACCCACTGAGGTAACGGGCGTTTAATAGCCCCTGACGGTGTTTGAGACGCCTGGACAGGCACTAACTGAGCTGCCGGCTGTCTCATGTCGTCAACAGTTTTCTGTAATGTGCCGACACTGTCACGTAATTCCTTAATTACGGCCATCCATTCAGGTGTCGACTCCCTAGGGGGTGACATCACCATTATAGGCAATTGCTCCGCCTCCACATCATTTTCCTCCTCATACATGTCGACACACACGTACCGACACCCAGCACACACACAGGGAATGCTCTGATAGAGGACAGGACCCACTTAGCCCTTTGGGGAGACAGAGGGAGAGTTTGCCAGCACACACCAGAGCGCTATATATGTATAGGGACAACCTTACAATAAGTGTCTATCCCTTATAGCTGCTTATATCTGTTATTTTGCCAAATAAGTGCCCCCCTCTCTTTTTTACCCTGTTTCTGTAGGATGCAGGGGAGATTCTGGGAGCCTTCCTACCAGCGGAGCTGTGTGGGAAAAATGGCGCTGTGTGCTGAGGAGATAGGCCCCGCCCCCTTCACGGCGGGCTCTTCTCCCGCTTTTTTCTGGAAAACTGGCAGGGGTTAAATACATCCATATAGCCCAGGAGCTATATGTGATGTATTTTTCGCCAACTAAGGTAAATTCATTGCTTCCCAGGACGCCCCCCCCCCAGCGTCCTGCACCCTCAGTGACCGGAGTGTGAAGTGTGCTGAGAGCAATGGCGCACAGCTGCAGTGCTGTGCGCTACCTTATGAAGACAGGAAAGTCTTCTGCCGCCGATTTATGGACCTTCTTCTTGCTTCAGCATCTGTAAGGGGGCCGGCGGCGCGGCTCCGGGACCCATCCATGGCTGGGCCTGTGATCGTCCCTCTGGAGCTAATGTCCAGTAGCCTAAGAAACCCAATCCACTCTGCACGCAGGTGAGTTCGTTTCTCTCCCCTAAGTCCCTCGATGCAGTGAGCCTGTTGCCAGCAGGTCTCACTGAAAATAAAAAACCTATTTAAACTTTTACTCTAAGCAGCTCAGGAGAGCCACCTAGATTGCACCCTTCTCGTTCGGGCACAAAATCTAACTGGGGCTTGGAGGAGGGTCATAGGGGGAGGAGCCAGTGCACACCAGCTAGTCCTAAAGCTTTTACTTTGTGCCCAGTCTCCTGCGGAGCCGCTATTCCCCATGGTCCTTTCGGAGTCCCCAGCATCCACTAGGACGTTAGAGAAAGGTAACAATTCCAAAACCTTTTTAGAGTCTGAATCAGCTTTCCACATACGTAGCCAAACTGCTCCGTGAGCAACTATTGTTGAAGCTGATGCCCTGGAGGCAATAGTACCCATATCCAATGCTGCTTCTTCCAGGAACATTGCAAGCCTGTTTTATATGTGCTATATATGATTTCTGCGCTCTAGAAGCTATAGAAAAATCCCCCTCTAATGCCTTAGCCCAGGCAGCCACTGCCTTTGCCATCCAAACTGAAGCTATGGTTGGCCTTAGGACTGCCCCAGACAGGGAAAAAATGTTTTTTCGAAAACAATCCACTCTCCTATCCGTGACATCAATTAATGATGTGTAAGGGAAAGGTAATGTAGATTTTTGCACTAATTGAATTACATGCGTATTTACTTTAGGAGCCACCTCCCTTTTTAAACAATCCCCAGCTGAAAAAGGATAACTGGAATTCCATTTCTTAGGAATTCTAAACTTATTGGGCATAGCCTAAGCCTCTTCAATAATTTCCGTCAGCTGATCTGACCCTGGAAACGCAGTCTTAACTGTTTTGGGACGTTTAAACACAGGTGCCTTGGTTTTTAACACAGACTCTGCCGAATCCTCTAAGGATAGAATGGCTTTCATTGCTTTAATTAACTCAGCTATATCCACTGAGCTGAGACCTTCCTCCTCCTCTTCGTATGCCGAAGTAGAATTAATTGAGCTTTCATCTTCCAATGAATCCTCATTTGAATCATGTGTAGCCTGTGAGGATGAAGATTTACTTACCACCGGTTTATCAGCTTGTTTCTTTTGAGAAGCTGCTGCTGGAAGTGATACACCATAGGTGGGGAGCTGCATGTAAGGGTTAATAGTGTAACCTATCCCTGGTACAGGAGTTGTCTTAGCAAACATAGCCCAAGGTGGATCCATCTGTACCTGAATCTGCCTTGTATTTTTCATTAACCCCTGATGAAAGCTAAAACAATTTTCACACAAACCATCCTGAACCAGATCCTGAGAGGATAACACATTTTTGCAAGACAAACATATGAGTGTTGGTGTTGCTGTGAGTGTACCTTCCTCACATTTGCTGCTCTTAGACATAAATAATTAACACTTCAACAGTCTACTACACAATTTGTGACTGTAATCACTTTAAATTTCCTAAAGTGATATACAATCCGACCCTACCCATGCACCGGCATTGAGGATCGGAATAAACAAACTGATAGAAATATAGTAAAGTCAGCAATCACACTAGCAGTCACATGTTATACATTAGTATATTAAGCAATATGAGCACATCATCAACTACATTTTAAGTATGTAGGAGAACATATTACTGCACCATGTTTAAAACAGATCTAACGTATTCAGACGCAAATGTGAAAGAAATCGTAAATGTAGACTCATATGCAATAGGCACTTATCTAACTATTCATACTCAAAAAGGTGGATAGAGACTTAGTGCTGTATTACCCATACTCAGAGTGGGATACAGGGAAACTCACCTCACTTCCAGGACCGATCAATACGTTAGCGAATGCTGAGTGGATCCAGATGCTACTAGTGTACACTGCCGCTCCATGAACCTATAGTGAACACAGACGCACCAGTCACACAGCTGCCTATGCTGCGACTGGGTCCCTACGTATACAGCGTCTGAGACGAAAGCGGGAAACAGTTCATGGCGGGAAACTCGGAGGAAACTGGTCATGAACCGGGGGGAGGGGCGACCAGGAGAGAGTGTCTGACTCCACACTGCTGACATCAACCCTAGGGATCACAGCCTCATACTAATCCTGGAGCCTCTGATACCTAAGGCCTAGCGCTGGTGCAACCTAGGTGGCAGCCGCGTCAGCGACTGGTGGACTCCTTCCCAAAACAGTGCAGCTGCCTTACCTTATCCCCGTGCTCCGGCCACAGCCTGGTAACATCTGTTGGACCTGCTAGTATATCCGACACAGACACCCGCCGAAGCAGCACTGTACTCATGGGTAAGCATGGTCACGACCTGGAGGACAGTTGTTGAAGCTAATCTAATCTAAGGTACGTATAAGACGCTCTTAAGAAAGATCACTCAAAAAAATAAAAATAAAGCTTAGGGCTGCTAAGAACCAGCAGCCCTCTGACCATGGTCTGGCTCCTGCCGCAGCAAACAAAAAACCTGATTTGCCTGAGCAAGGAGGCGGGGATATGTGGATGCTGGGAGGCCGGAAAAGCTTTGACCGTTTGGTGCAAATCCGCTGTCACTTCATCATATCCCATTGTTATCCTGTGGATAACCTATGGACCCTGCCGGAGAAAGTGACATTTGGCATGTTTTGTGTAAAGAAAAATGACTGCTGTGATGCAGCGTCCTCTTGAGGAAGCTTTAACACGTCCCGTGTAGCCAGAATGAGGGATTCAATACCCTGAGCAGAATTAGGATCCACACTAATGGGATCTAAGTCCTCCCCATCCTCCTGTATAGCCTCCGCTGAATCAAAGAGTAGAGCAGGTAAACCACACTTTTGTGGACCTGCATGAGAGATGGAGGGCTGTGTAACATCTGCCATAGCAGCAAAGTCTGCAACAGGCTATTGTAGTAGCGGAGTTTTCTGAACATTAGAAGTGAGTTGTGATGACATATCAGACATCATAGTTTTAAGGGGTATCTTCTGTATGCCGGCGGTCGGGCTCCCGGCGCTCAGTATACCGGCGCCGGGAGCCCGACAGCCGGCATACCGACACTTATTTTCCCTCGTGGGGGTCCACGACCCCCATAGAGGGAGAATAAAATAGTGTGGTGCGCGTAGCGAGCCCGCAAGGGGCTCATTTGCGCTCGCCACGCTGTCGGTAAGCCGGCGGTCGGGCTCCCGGCGCCGGGATGCTGGTCGCCGGGAGCCCGACCGCCGGCCAGCCGTAGTGAACCCGTTTTAAGAGCCCCTAGGCAGGGGGCTCTGAACCCTCTCCCCCAGCCCCTTCACCAAGTTGTGAAGATTGGTTGCATTGATCACATGAAAGAATCTAGTGTGGCAAACACTACAGTTTGTGTTTACCCATCTTTACAGCAATCTCAATTACATACACACAAACAGTAAATAGGATTTTAATTACCTACCAGTAAATCCTTTTACCGTAGTCCATAGAGGATGCTGGGGTCCCTATAAGTACCATGGGGTATAGACGGGTCCACTAGGAGCCATTGGCACTTTAAGAGTTTGAGTGTGTGGGCTGGCTCCTCCCTCTATGCCCCTGCTACCAGACTCAGTCTAGAAACTGTGCCCGAGGAGACAGACAACTTCGAGTGAAGGATTATACACAGAGTGCCGAGATTCACACCAGCTCACACATACAAGGCAAACCAAGCTAACTAGCTTGAAACACAGCAATGACTGAAACATTACTTACCAAGTAACAAAGCAGTACTCAACTAAAAACAAAGTTGTACTGAACAAGATAACCACTGCAGGAAAACGAAGCGATGGGCTTGCGCCCAGCATCCTCTATGGACTGCGAGAGAAGCATTTACCGGTAGGTAATTAAAATCCTATTTTCTCTTACGGCCTAGAGGATGCTGGGGTCCACATTAGTACCATGGGGATGTACCAAAGCTCCCAGAAAAGGAGAGAGAACGCGGAGGATCCTGCAGAACCAATTGACCAAACGTAAGGTCCTCAGAGGCCAAAGTATCAAACTTGTAGAACTTTGCGAACGTGTTCAACCCCGATCAAGTAGCTGCCCGGCAGAGTTGCAAAGCAGAGACGCCCCGGCCAGCTGCCCAGGAAGAACCCACCTTACGAGTAGAGTGGGCCTTAACAGACATAGGACACGGCAAGCTTGCCATAGAATACGCATGCTGGATAGTGACCCTGATCCAGCGAGATATCGTCTGTTTAGAACCAGGACACCCAATTGTCTTGGGATCATACAGGACAAACAGAGAGTCCGATTTTCTGTGACGAGCAGTCCTCCTCACATATATCTTTAGAGCCCTTACAACATCTAAGGACTTGGATGAAATTGAGGAGTCAGTCGCAACTGGCACCACAATAGGTGGTTGATATGAAATGCTGACACAACCTTCGGAAGAAACTGCTGACGTGTCTGAAGCTCAGCTCTATCTTCATTGAAGATCAAATATGAGCTTTTACATGACGAAGCCCCCAACTCCGACACACGTCTAGCAGAAGCTAAGGCCAACAAAGTGACAGCCTTCCACGTGAGACACTTGACCTCAACCTCCTGTAAAGGTTCAAACCAGTCCGACTGGAGGAACTGCAACACCACGTTAAGATCCCAGGGTGCCGTAGGCGGTACAAAGGGAGGTTGGATGAGCAGAACGTCAAAAATAAAAAAAAGTCTGAACCTCAGGGAGGGCAGCCAACAGTTTCTGGAAGAAAATGGATAGGGCTGAAGTTTGGACCTATATGGATCCCAAACTCAGGCCCATATCCACACCTGCTTGCAGGAAGAGGAGAAAACGTACTAGTTGAAACTCCACCGTAGGAAACTTCTTAGACTCACACCAAGATACATATTTTTTTCCAAGTACGATAGTAATGTTTAGACGTTACTCCTTTCCTAGCCTGAATCAGGGTAGGAATAACCTTGTTCGGAATGCCCTTCCAAGCTAGTATCTGGCGTTAAACCTCCATGCCGTCAAACGCAGCCGCGGTAAGTCTTGATAGGCGAAGGGCCCATGCTGCAGCAGGTTCTCCCGAAGAGGAAGAGGCCTCGGCTCTTCTAGCAGTAGATCCAGAAGATCCGCGTACCAAGACCTTCTTGGCCAGTCTGGAGCAATGAGGATTGCTTGTACCCTTGTTCTCCTTATGAGCTTTAGCACTCTTGGAATGAGTGGAAGTGGTGGGAACACGTACACAGACTGGAAAACCCACAGAGTCACTAGGGCATCCACTGCTTGCGAGTTCCTCGACCTGGACCATTAACACCGAAGTGTCTTGTTGAGACGAGAGGCCAACATGTCTATTTGAGGTACACCACAAAGATCTGTTACCTCCTTGAACACCTCCGGATGCAGACCCCACTCTCCTGTATGGAGATTGTGTCTACTGAGGAAGTCCGCTTCCCAGCTGTCTACTCCCGGAATGAAGATTGCCGACAGCGCCAACGCGTGTTTTTCGGCCAAGAGGATGATTCTTGATACCTGACATTGCAGCTCTGCTCTTCGTTCCGCCCTGTCGGTTTATGTAAGCCACTGTCATTACATTGTCCGACAGCATTTGAATGGCCCGATTTCTCAGAAGATGGGCCGCTTGGAGAAGACCGTTGTAGACGGCCTCCCTTGAGTGACTGCGCCCCAGCGGCTTGCATCCATGGTTAGAAGGATCCAGTCCTGAATCCCGAACCTGCAGCCCTCCAGAAGGTGAGGCAGTTGCAACCAGAGGAGTGAAATCCCGGACTTTGGCGACAGACGTATTCTCTGGTGCATATGCAGATGGGATCCTGACCACTTGTCCAGGAGATCCAGTTGGAAGGACAGACCATGAAACCTCCCATACTGCAGAGCCTCGTAAGAAGCCACCATCTTTCCAAGAAGGCGAATGCACTGATGAACCAACACCCGGGCTGGCTTCAGGACATCCCAGACCATTGTTTGTATCACCAAAACTTTTTCCTCTGGAAGAAATACCCTCTGCATTTCCGAGTCGAGGATCATTCCCAGAAAGGACAACCTCCTGGTTGGTTCCAAATGTGATTTTGGAAGATTCAGGATCCAACAGTGTTCCATGAGCAGGTGGGTCGTGAGAAGAATGGACTGCAACAGCTTCTCCCTGGACGATGCCTTTATCAGCAGATCATCCAGATATGGAATTATGTTCACCCCTGTCTGCGGAGGAGAACAATCTTTTCCGCTATCACCTTGGTTAATACCCTTGGTGATGTGGAGAGGCCGAACGGCAGGGCCTGGAACTGATAGTGACAGTCCAACAGTGCGAATCGGAGATAAGCTTGATCAAGCAGCCGAATCGGAAGCTGGAGTTACGCATCCTTGATATCCAGGGATACCAGGAATTTCCCCTCCTCCAGACCCAATATCACCGCCCTTAGAGACTACATTTTCAACTTTAACTCCCTCAGAAAGGGGTTTAGTGATTTTAAGTTCAGAATGGGCCTGAACAAACCATCCGGTTTTGGTACCACGAAAAGGTTCCAATATTAACCCATGTTTTACATCTGTGGAGGAACCAGTACAATAACCTGCGCTTCCACCAACTTCTGAATGGCACCCTGAAGGATAGCCCGGTCTGCTGCAAAAGCTGGCAAGCCTGATTTAAAGAACCAGTGAGGAGGGAGATCTTGAAATTCCAGTCAGTTTCCCTGGGACACAATATGTTTTGAGTCTCGCCCACACCGGCCCTACCTCCAAGCCGCGCGGTCCACAGTCATGCAGAGGACTTTGGCGTAGCCGATGCATGTTTCTGTTCTTAGGATCCCACAGCAGCAGGTTCTTGGGTTTTGGTTGACCTTCTCTAAAGGAGGTGTTGGACGGTTTGGCCTTTCTTGCTTTAGTAACCTGAAAGGACTGTGAAGCAGCTGAAGAAAAAGGCCTCTTCATAGCAGGTGCAGCTGAGGGGAGAAAAGGGGACTTACCTGCTGTAGCAGTGGATATCCATGCATCCAACGCTTCCCCAAATAGAGCCTGACCTCTGTAGGGTAGGGTCTCCACACCTTTCCTGGATTCCGCGTCAGCAGACTGTCAAAGTCAGAAAAATATCCCCATACACGCTGCCATATTTGCACCTCACGCTGGTCCGCGCTGCGCATGCGTGCGCTTTCCCGTGATAGCGCATACCCGCTGATGCGTGCACCCGCTCGCATCGGTATGCGTATTTACGGTAAGGAGTATGTAGTCGTAGCGTGCGACCCAATCGTTACATATTTCCACAATTAATGTAGTTTGTAGATCATGGTCCCTTTGATAGATTCTGAAAGTTTGGTTAATATAGAATGTCCCTGAACGGAGGAATCCCTCTTTGTATTGTAGGAAGGGTCTAACAGGAGTCATACAGTAGTGTTTGGTACCCATCGGAAGAGTATTTAAATAACAATATTCCGGTGTTGGTTTGGAGCGTATTAATCGCTCGTGCGGATAGTTATGGACATAAGAAGTTTATGTCCATTTCTATTATTTACGCATACTCAGGTATGCGGCGGGAAACCTAGTTTCCCACCCACCTGAGCTGTTTGAAATCGTCACAGCCCACCTGTATGAATCACCCTATGACCTTTTGTTATAATGCGAAGCCGAATTCCTGCGTCCAATGGACAATGAGGTTGTAGGGACCATTAGATTGCATTGTGTGAGTAGCATAAAAGACGGGCCTGTGGCATCCAGCTTTCACTTCTCATCAAACGGTTCTCATTGCTGACAATCGGGAAGCTGGATGTCCAGAGGCGCATGCGATCATACCCTTTGTGCGTAAGTTTTTCTCCGTAATCATATTGTCTTACTGTGAGCCAATCTCTCTCTCTCCGTCTCTCTCTCTCTCTCTCTTCTCTTTCTCTCGTATCTCCCATTGACTAGTATTGTATTGTATTAGATCAGCATAGTATTGTATTGTATTTCTTGTATAGTTATTCGGTTAGGAAGTCTCTGTTATATTGTAGTGTATCATTTGTACTGTGATTCCTTTTTACAAGTATATTAGTTATAATACAGTTAATAGGCTTTGGACCCTAAACCAGTATCCGTGTATTTCCTATAGTTTTAAGTGTTCACTTGAGCGTCGGTGACGCTCAAGCAGCTTTGTAGTTAGTCAGGTTACACAAGGTTGCACTTACACCCTGTATTCACATTAAGGTATTCTGTGTATTTCATTGATAAAAGGTTTAGACATAAAGGTATAGCGTTGTGAGCGTCTGCGCCGCTGGTGATCTCCTCGTGGTCTCGAGCGTCCGCTACGCCATAGCGAATCATTACTCTAGTCATCACCAATAACGTGCTGTCCTGTGATCACTGGGCCGTGAGCGAACGTGACGCTTGAGCGTCTCGCCTACGGCTAAGCGATCGTTACGCAACTAGCGTACCCTTACGGTACTTCTTAAGTAAACAGCGTACTGTGTTCTTAGACTTCATTAAGGGTTGTTTATACGACAAAGGAATTTAACATTATCAATTGGGGACTCGTCCTGTCCTTCTCATATCTGCACTAGGTAGATCAGCAGACATTATCCCCCAGCAAAGGGTGGGAGGTTGTCTCGCAGTGCTGATGGGATAAGCGTCTGCTTCGCTTAGATAAAGAGTGCTGAAGGAACCCGGGAACCGGAAGTAAGAACAAAACGCTTGTGTCTTTTAAAACTGTTTATTTCTCTTCTGTCTTGCGTATACACGCACGCATACATATATATCTGCATTTCTTTTTCAATTTCGTATATCACTATTCCTGTTTGCCAATTTTTTATAGTTGATAGAAAGTGCTAAAAAAAGATTTGCTGTTATTTCATAGTAGAGGTAATAGTTAAAGTATAGACCAACACACGGCTTGTCTGGGAGATAAGGCAGTCAGTGTGGTGTGCGGTAGATGATCAGGGATCATCTACATTGATAAAAGTAGAAATTGTGTTACGGTGGATCTTTTGTTTTGCGTACACGTGTCTCTAACAAAGACTAGCGTACGCAATCCAAAGGCAGACGCACGCAGCGTACATTACGCAACGTAGCGTCCGGTTACGCCCACGTAGCTCAAGTCACGATAAGCGATAATTAGCGCAAAGCGGTAGATAACGCGACGCGGTAAATAACGCAAGTCTATTTTTGGAAAATTTGAAATTTAGTTTAACAGATCCTGCTCCTAATTGGTAACACAGCTGGGCTAAAGGAAGAAAATTTCTGCGCAGAAATAGATATAGAAACGAAAGTGTACATGTGTTGAGTGAGTGTGTTTTTATTACATAAGTTTATATAACTTAGAGGTTGAACCAAAAAGAAATCGGGTAGGACATACGTGTAAGTGACATATACGGTGGCTAAGGAGGCATCCTTGGTTAAATAAAATATGAGCATTAGAGTATAGCGGACCAGTATACAAGACCAGGAGGTCAGACCAGGAGGTCGTACAGAACAAGACCAGGAGGTCACAAGGTACAAGAAGGTCCGCTATAAAGGTACAAGAAGCACAACCCCGGGGGTTGGTGCTAAAACCCATATAGGCCATTGGAAGCTCTGGCTGAAGGAATTCGCAGCCGCAATTTTCGATTCCATTGATCTCTCAGTACATAACAGGTAGTGCTTATGTACTGAACGATTGTACCGCACGTAATTGTGTGCAGTAGTTAGTAATCTGACCTAATACCATTAGAGTAAAGTGGTCACAAACGCTATTTGTACATTCTGACGTGATTTGTGTAATTTTTTATTTTTAAAGGGAAGTTCGCTGGTCACTCAGGAACTATCTAACAACCCCACCTTTACTGGAAAGAGTAAGTGTCCTGCGGGTAACCCTCATATGTTCCAGTAAACAGAAGGTTTCTGGTAGGGCCCTGTATCGAGTACGCCAGCACCATATCGGTGTGATCAGGTCGTATTGGTCGAGGTGGGCGAGTGAGTGGGGTACTCGGTAAACCGCCACCGCCGGCCTATTTTGAATAATTTGGTTTGCTGTAAGGGTTCGCTGAAGACCGTGATATAAAGATCAAAGGAGTAGTAAGCAACACCTGCAGATTATGGGGGCCAATTGTTCAGGTAGGGGGCGATCAACCTCGGTTCGGGTTGATTCAGAGAACCGACCAGTCGGGTCGGCAAGGTACATCATGTGTGAAAAATACGGAAGTCACACAGAGGTTTTATGTGATGAATGGGAGAGAATGACTGTACAAGACAGGGAGAAATTCCCAAGAATAGGTAGCTTCAGTCCAGAAGTGTTACAAAATTTAAGGAGGAGGATATGTCTCATAAAATCAACAAAGAGACGAATTCAGCATCATGATTATTTACAGTTATGGCACCAGGAAGGTGAGATACAGAGAGGTTTGGCTCTGGCGGCGGGATCTGGGGCAGTCAGGAGACTGATAGCCACAGCCCCGCCACCACCATACATAGCAGGAGAGAAGTTGATTACGGAGAGAAACGCACTGGGTTGTAAAACACAAACACTTAGTAACCCTGTAAATGTTAGTTAATGATGTTAACCAAGTAACTCATGCAAGTATTAACCCGTGCAAGTTGTACCCTGTTTTGAACTTTCCTCAGGAGTGTGATCAAGAAGACGATCCAGCAACAATTTCAGCTCTCTCTCTAGCGGCCACCATAGCAGAGACCACAGTAGGCACAGCAACACCCACGAGATTAGCGAAGGCCCCTAGCGGAGGGATAGGTGAGGTCGTGTCAACGGGTAAGTACGGCACCATGCATTATACCGAAACAATTTCACCACAAGTTGTAGAATCTACACAGAATAAGGTTGTTAGAGTTAACCCTGTTAGAGTAATAGCAGTTCCCAATGGGAAAACAGATGTATCAGGAGCCACTCCCATAAGGAACATTGCCATGTACACTCCATTTTCCCGAATGGAATTAAGAACAATAGTGTCTGAATTTCCTGACCCCAGGAAAGACTTAGTTGCTAGCCAAAAATACATCAGGGATCTAGGTAACACTGTAGAACCCAACAACAAGGATTGGCAGATACTGCTAAGAGCTTGTTTACCTTCAAATGTCGACTCAGTTCAATTCTTAGCGGATTGTGGACTAGATAAAGATGTACCACTTTCAGATGTGTACAACAAAGATAACGTAAAAAGGATAAATTTACAGCTAAAGGAGTTTTCCCAGTAATAGAGCGCTTGCTACAACAGGGCATTCTAGTAAGAACGTCCAGCACAGCAAATAGTCCCATCTTCCCTGTTAAAAAGAGTGGGGGGAGGGGTTACAGGCTAGTGCAGGATCTAAGGGGGATTAACAAAATAGTTGAGAGTCAGTTCCCCGTAGTGCCAAATCCAGCTGTCATCCTAATGCAAATTCCTCCCACTGCCAAATTTTTCACTGTTATTGACCTCTGCTCCGCATTCTTTTCGGTACCTCTGCACCCTGACAGCCAATATTTGTTTGCATTCACATACAGAGGAGTCCAATACACGTGGACTCGGTTACCCCAAGGTTTCATAGACAGTCCAAGTATATTTTCTCAGGCTTTGCATGATTGTTTACAGTCTTTCCAACCGGAGAGTGGATCAGTATTGATACAGTATGTAGATGATTTACTGCTGTGTTCAGATTCGCTGGAAGCTTCCCTGAAGGATACGAAACAGCTCCTGTTTCATCTTTCAGACACAGGACATAAGGTTTCCAAAGACAAGTTGCAATTATACCAAACTAAAGTAAAATATTTGGGACACTGTCTAACACAAGGACTGAGACACCTGACCGCTGATAGAATCCAAGCCATTAGAGACATGACACTGCCACAAACCCAGCAACAGATCAGGACGTTTTTAGGAATGTGTGGGTATTGCCGTAATTGGATCCCAGGGTTTTCCATATTGGCGTTACCTTTGCAGGAAATGGTCTCCTCAAACAAACCTGATAGGATCTCGCATACAGACGAATCCGAAACAGCATTTGAGAGACTCAAACAGTGCCTAACGCAGGCGCCAGCACTAGGTATGCCAGACTATGGGAAACCCTTTGAACTATACGGAACAGAAAGTGCTGGTTGCGCAGCAGGTGTACTAACCCAAAAACACGGTGATGCCAGCAGGCCAGTTGCATACTACAGCGCTCAGCTAGACACGGTAGCGCGATCCCTTCCCACATGCTTGCGTAGCGTTGCGGCGATAGCATTGCTAGTGACAAAAAGCGAAGATGTCGTGCTAGGCCACAACCTCACAATCCATACACCACATGCAGTATCTGCCTTATTGAATTCTGCCCAAACCAGACACGTCTCATCAGCAAGGTTTACAAGATGGGAATTGGCATTAATGGCCCCAGTAAACATCACCATAAGGAGATGCAGCGCATTAAATCCTGCAACATTTCTCCCAGGTGTGCCTGGTCAGACACAAAGGGTGGAAGGTGAGAGTGATGGGGAAGGAGGATTTAATACAAAGGAAGATGCACATGATTGTATGGAATATTTGACCCAAAATTTTACCGCAAGGCCTGACATCAGTGACAATCCACTGGAAGATGCAGAACTCACGTTCTACACTGACGGTAGTTGTCATAGACAGTCAGACTCGGGAGACTTGTGTACTGGATACGCAGTCGTAGATGACCAAGACACCATAGAAGCGGAACCGCTAGGTCCACCTCACTCAGCCCAGGTTGCTGAACTGGTCGCCCTAACCAGAGCATGTGAATTGGCTAAGGGTAAGTCAGCCAATATCTACACCGATTCTAGATACGCCTTCGGGGTAGTACATGATTTCGGAGCCCTATGGCGCCTCAGAAATTTCATGACGGCAGCTGGTACACCGATAGCGCATGCAGCTTATATAAAAAGGCTTCTAACAGCGATACAGGAACCCGACAGAGTGGCTGTTATCAAATGTAAAGCACATACATATAGTCAAGACCCAGTGTCACTTGGTAACAGCCGAGCAGACGAAGCAGCTAAGCTTGCAGCTGCTACCCCCATACAGACAGACACCACACAACTGATGGTATTTAATACCATCAACACACAGAAGTTGTGTGAGATGCAGAATTTGTGTTCCACACAGGAAAGAGCAGTCTGGAAGGCAAAGGGATATGGCCAGGAGTCCTCAGGGCTCTGGACGGATGGACATGGTAAACCAGTGGCCCCCAGAGCATATCTTCCATGTCTGGCTGAAGCAGCTCATGGGTTGACTCATCTAGGCAAGGAGGGAATGTGCAAATTGGTAAGAGCATACTGGTGCGCCCCAGGATTCTCCTCTCATGCGGGTAAAAGAGCAATGTCATGCCTTACCTGTCTGAGAAAGAATATTGGAAAAGCAATACCTACAGAACCATCCCATATCCCACCTGCCGGCGGCCCTTTCCAGGTAATACAAATTGACTTCATTCAATTACCCCCATGTCGAAATTTGAAATATGTACTTGTTTGTATAGATGTTTTCTCGAATTGGGTCGAAGCATTTCCAGCAGCTACAAATACCGCTATGTTTACAGCTAAAAAAATTGTACAGGAATTTGTATGTAGATATGGTATCCCTAGAATCATTGAAAGTGATAGGGGTACCCATTTTACCGGTGATGTCTTTCAAGGAATGTGTAAATTAATGGGTATTGATAGCAAGCTGCACACTCCGTACCGTCCACAGGCGAGTGCGAAGGTCGAAAGAGTGAACAGCACTATTAAAAATAAATTGAGTAAAGTAATGGCAGAGACAGGATTGACGTGGCCAGAAGCTTTACCCATTGTTTTGTATAGCATCAGAACCACTCCCAGGTCCCCTCTTAACCTGTCCCCTTTTGAAATTCTGTTTGGTCGACAACCGCATGTCATGATTAACCCTCAGGATGATTTGAAATGTAACAATGAAGTAACTGTAAAATACTTGATTAACATGAGTAAGCAGTTGAGGAATCAAAATGATAATCTGAAGTTGGTGATTCCTGATTTACCAGATAGTAATTGTCATGACATTGAACCTGGGGATTATGTAATGATACGAAATTTTCTACGCTCAGGTTGTCTTATTGATAGATGGGAAGGACCATACCAGGTCTTATTGACTAGCACCACAGCATTGAAGGTTGCTGAGAGAGAGACTTGGGTCCATTCATCCCACTGCAAAAAGGTTGCTGATCCAGAGAAGTCCCGTGATAAGGAACAGACGGTAGAGGTTGTATCACTGGAGTGTCTGTTCCAGGAGGACTGAGGCGGCACCTGAGCCTTGAAGACCGAAAGCAGCTGTCGACTCCCCAATCCCTTTTATTATTTTTCTCCACTTCCCATCCCCTCTCCCTTGAAATTTCTTTTTCCCCCTTCTCATTCTTCTCCATTTCCTCCTCAAAGATGGACTTGCCCCAAGAGACTGTGATCCGGATTTTCCTGTTAACCATGATGTTGACTAGAGCAGTCTGTTCCGGCGAGAGTACCATGGAGGTCGAGAGAGGTTCTGGAATGGGTTCCGATTATGATGATGGAGGCGTAGTTTTCCAAGATCAACCAAACCAACAAGCAAAGGCGAGTATCAGAAAACGATCCGATAGAAGAAATTGGGATGGATTATTAGCTGAAGAAAACTGTATCTGTAGGCTCTGTGACAATTTGATTGAGGATGGGTGCATAAAGAAATGCCAATCCAGTTTTAATATCCATATGGACCGGCATCCATTGAGTGACTATCACTCCTTAGTGGGTAACGTATTAAACCAAACAGATTGTTGGGTATGCTCTCAAGTACCTCAGGGTCATAGCAAATCAGGGCTAGTACCATTTCCTTTAACGTTAGGGGAGGTACTTGAGTTAAGTGGTGGGAGACCGGTGGACCGGAGGTTTAATATCTCCAGCCCTCCTAGTTTGAAGCTTCACCAATACCATGTGGATAGGTCCCTCTTATGTTTTAATATCTCCAATCCCCGTAAGCCGGGAAATTGGGAAGTGTCATGGAGCAACCTTACCATGACCTTTTCACACAGAGCAGATAGAATGCCTACAGATACAGAGCTTGTACGCCACATAGCCAGTAGAGGAAAATCTTTCCGGTATCGATATACCTTAGGAAATAGGATTACGAGAGTTGGAGAAGTATCACCAGGATACTGTGCACATATCGTACAAACTGATACATGCATTAAGCAGATGGAAGAATTAGGGTCAGGAGATTTCACCTGGAAGGTGTGTAATATGGTAATGTCTTTCTCCGTCCCATATGTTCTCCCCGATGATGCATATTTCATATGTGGGAGAAAGGCGTACAAGTGGCTTGCCCCAAACTCTGAAGGATTGTGTTATATTGGAAAAGTATTGCCTGAAGTGATGACTATAACACATGACAAAATGAAGGACATACACCGTGGTGCCCAAGCTCCTTATACTCACACTCATTACGAGCACCGAGTTAAAAGACAACTGTCAGAAAGGTTAGAGCATCCGGCCTCTGATCTTATCCATGAATCCACCGGGATTCAGGTTCTGGTAGCGTTAGATTTCACTCGCACCGCTCGAGGAGTGATGAATTATAGATACATTTCCGCACTCGCCAATTTGTTAGATAATATCACTGAAATGTATGATGACACGTTCAGATACACTGGAAGAGAACTTCAAGCTTATAAAACAGAACTAGTTCAGCATAGGATGGTTCTTAATTATCTTACAGCAGTAACAGGCGGATATTGTGTTACATTGGCAACACAGTACGGCATAAAGTGTTGCACGTATATCACAAATAGCACCGAGGATCCGGTAGAGGTCATAGACCAAAAGATGGACGATATTCTCCAATTAAAATGGGAATTTCGCCGAAAACACAATCTCACCCTTGCCGCTGTAGGTAATGAGCTGACTAGTTGGGTGTCATGGTTGAACCCGCGAAATTGGTTCTCCGGTTTAGGAGACTGGGCTCAAGGAGTCATAATGGATGTTGGAAAGTTTCTCCTAGGTATCTTAGGTGTTGTTATATCTATTGGATTGATATTTAGATGCGGGCAGGCTTTAATGAGGTGCAAACAAAGTACAAAAGTGATGAGCTTGAGGAGTGAGGAAACCGTAATTAACCTGGATTTGATTTATGACCCAATGATAGAAACCAGGATGTGATGAAAAATGCGATTATACGGTCCGTTTCTTTCACCTGTTTTTCTGCTTTTCCCCAAGATACAAAGACCCCCTTGGACGAGGAAGTTGACGAGACGCTATACAGACAACAGACAAGCACCAAAGATGAAGTTTTGACCACTTGAGAAATGGACATTTGATGAACTTTGCCATGGATCCCCAGTTTCCCTAGTATTTTTAAACTCACGCTAGCCCAACATTTTTTGTAAATCTGATGGCACTGACAAAGCTATTTGCTCATGCCCAAGGAGCAATACAGCGCAAAGAAGACGACTCTCAACAGATACCGAACAAAACTTCAACAACAGAAGTACATTTCCCTGACATAGAATACCCCCGCATTTACCGTAATTATGTCTTTTCTTCATTTCTACAACCCTCAGGTAATGACACACATAGTATAGGGAATACAGGCACAGATATCAGCAATCACATATTCCCCCATTCATGTATCATCAACTAAAATGTGCTCCCCATTTTGTTCAAAAGCCGAAAAGAGCTCGGTAAAGTTTGACAGCCCATCCACAGACCTGTACCACGGGATAAGAAGGAATTCAAATGTATACTTCGCAATACCTCGAAGCTTGATTTACCACACGTACGGCACGATGATACATGACCCTCCAAACATGGACTCATACACACATGCTTCTGCTTTCTCACTAGGTCATACCCTCTTCACACCTACTCCTCTCTTCTTCCTTACCCAACCATGGAAATGAATTAACCCGACTTATATTTTTCTCCTTATTGAAATGTTTTGAAGGTGGCAGTTATTATTGACTGCCAAAGGGTGGACTGTCAAAGTCAGAAAAATATCCCCATACACGCTGCCATATTTGCACCTCACGCTGGTCCGCGCTGCGCATGCGTGCGCTTTCCCGTGATAGCGCATACCCGCTGATGCGTGCACCCGCTCGCATCGGTATGCGTATTTACGGTAAGGAGTATGTAGTCGTAGCGTGCGACCCAATCGTTACATATTTCCACAATTAATGTAGTTTGTAGATCATGGTCCCTTTGATAGATTCTGAAAGTTTGGTTAATATAGAATGTCCCTGAACGGAGGAATCCCTCTTTGTATTGTAGGAAGGGTCTAACAGGAGTCATACAGTAGTGTTTGGTACCCATCGGAAGAGTATTTAAATAACAATATTCCGGTGTTGGTTTGGAGCGTATTAATCGCTCGTGCGGATAGTTATGGACATAAGAAGTTTATGTCCATTTCTATTATTTACGCATACTCAGGTATGCGGCGGGAAACCTAGTTTCCCACCCACCTGAGCTGTTTGAAATCGTCACAGCCCACCTGTATGAATCACCCTATGACCTTTTGTTATAATGCGAAGCCGAATTCCTGCGTCCAATGGACAATGAGGTTGTAGGGACCATTAGATTGCATTGTGTGAGTAGCATAAAAGACGGGCCTGTGGCATCCAGCTTTCACTTCTCATCAAACGGTTCTCATTGCTGACAATCGGGAAGCTGGATGTCCAGAGGCGCATGCGATCATACCCTTTGTGCGTAAGTTTTTCTCCGTAATCATATTGTCTTACTGTGAGCCAATCTCTCTCTCTCCGTCTCTCTCTCTCTCTCTTCTCTTTCTCTCGTATCTCCCATTGACTAGTATTGTATTGTATTAGATCAGCATAGTATTGTATTGTATTTCTTGTATAGTTATTCGGTTAGGAAGTCTCTGTTATATTGTAGTGTATCATTTGTACTGTGATTCCTTTTTACAAGTATATTAGTTATAATACAGTTAATAGGCTTTGGACCCTAAACCAGTATCCGTGTATTTCCTATAGTTTTAAGTGTTCACTTGAGCGTCGGTGACGCTCAAGCAGCTTTGTAGTTAGTCAGGTTACACAAGGTTGCACTTACACCCTGTATTCACATTAAGGTATTCTGTGTATTTCATTGATAAAAGGTTTAGACATAAAGGTATAGCGTTGTGAGCGTCTGCGCCGCTGGTGATCTCCTCGTGGTCTCGAGCGTCCGCTACGCCATAGCGAATCATTACTCTAGTCATCACCAATAACGTGCTGTCCTGTGATCACTGGGCCGTGAGCGAACGTGACGCTTGAGCGTCTCGCCTACGGCTAAGCGATCGTTACGCAACTAGCGTACCCTTACGGTACTTCTTAAGTAAACAGCGTACTGTGTTCTTAGACTTCATTAAGGGTTGTTTATACGACAAAGGAATTTAACATTATCAAGACCACTGGCACACCACAGTCCGCTGCGAGCGGAGACAGACATGAAAGAAATTCCTGCAGTCATTGAACCCAGGTCCTTCATGGATTCCACCATAAATCCTGCGGAATCCTGAATGTTACGTAAAAACAAATAAATAGTCACTTATCCATTGTATCCAAATCCTCAAGTAAAGTGCCGTGCCTGACCACTTTGCTATAGCTTTGGAAATCCATGCACAGGCAATAGCAGGACGTAGTATCGCCCCTGAAGCAGTGTATATGGATTTGAGCGTAGCATCAACTTTACGATCAGCTGGCTCATTTAAGGCGGTAGATCCTGTAACCGGCAAAACCATCTTTTTTGAGAGTCTGGATACAGATGCGTCCACTATGGGGGTGGGTTTTCCCATTTTTTTTCTATCCTCCGGAAAGGGGAAAGCAAGCAGAACCCTTTTATAGATCTGGAATCTTTTCTCCGGGTTTTTCCACGCTTTTTCAAAGATAGCATTCAATTCTTTGGACGCAGGGAAGGTTAGCAAAGCTTTCTTACTGTCTGAAGTAAGCCTCCTCAACCTGCTCAGGTGTTGTATCAGTAATATTCAACACATCCCTTCATAGCCTCTATCATCAACTGCACCCCTTTAGCAAGCGATGTGGACCCCCTGAGCACATCCCCATCACCGTCTGCCATATCAGAGTCGGTATCTGTGTCATCGTGCATAATCTGGGCAAGAGCACATTTATGGGAACCTACAGAGGGAGTCCCTGAGGTAACAGAACTGGACCAAACTGCCATAGAGTTCTGTAAAACCTGAGTTGCAATGTCCCTAGAGATAGCTACATTGAGACTCCAAACACTCCACACACACACACACGGGAGATTAGACAGAGTTTCACCCCCAAGGATAGCAAGAGAGACACAGAGATTGGAGCCAACTCACACACAGCGCTTATAAGATAAAGGACACACCTCATAAGCGCCCATTGTGTACTGTAATAGGACACACAGACTAATTTACCGCCTCTCCCCCTTCTACAACCCCCTGGTACCGCACAGGATAGCTGGAGTTGCTTGGAGGGACAGCTCTGTCAGCGTCTGTGTACAGGAACTGCAGGCAGGAAAATGGCGCTGAACGCTGCTGGGTCAGCTGAGAAGCTCCGCCCCTCAAAGATGGCGCATCTTCCTGCACAAAATCTTTATACTGGCTTGAGGATTCCATTGCTAGGCGGGGGATTCTGTCCCGTGTCCGTCTGTGTACGGAGGATTCTGACGCTAGCCTGGGGATTCAGTCTCCGGTTATCGTCTGTGACCAGTGTAGGGTATTTAGACGCTGGCAAAGGACGTCCCTCAAAGCGCCAACACTGTGTGCCGCTGAGCCTTCCCGGAACACAGCCATTCAGAGCTGCGCTCCTACCCTTGTGCCGCCATATCTCGCTATCTTCTGGATCTGTAAGGGGGTGGCGGCATGCTGCGGGAGTGAGCGGTCGCCTAACGATCATCACCCTCAGGAGCTCAGTGTCCTGTCAGCGGAGGTAGTGGCTCAGACCCCGCAGGCCGGGCACTATGCCCCCCCCCCCTCCCCCCCCCCTTAGTCCTACGAAGCAGGGAGGCTGTTGCCAGCAGCCTCCCTGTAAAATAATACACTCTAAAAATAAACTTTACTAGGGAAACTCTGGAGAGCTCCCCTAGCTGTTACCGGCTCCTCCAGGCACATTTTCTAAACAGTCTGGTAGGAGGGGCATAGAGGGAGGAGCCAGCCCACACTATTAAACTCTTAAAGTGCCAATGGTTCCTAGTGGACCAGTGTATACCCCATGGTACCAATGTGGACCCCAGCATCCTCTAGGACGTAAGACAAATACTGATCAAGCCTGCGCTTACTGTATGTGAGAGGAGACATACAGAGGGAGACACCAGCACACCCCTAGCTGTACAGCCCCAGTGAGGCTGTCAGCTAATTATATTACAGTGAAACACTAGTAAATTCTGTCCTGTAGAGGACCCAGACTGTGTACAACAGCGGCTCTCCCCCTCTGCTACACCCTGTAAGTTTTCCGCGTGTCCTGGGAGTCAGGAAGAGCTGTGTGCCGATTGCTGCTGCAGTAAGCAGAGGAAGGCGCTAAAATGCCTCTGGTCCCGCTCTGAGGTAGCTCTGCCACCCCAATGGCGCCGGAGCTACAGCATTTTTTATACTGGCAACTAGGGAGGACAATCCCGGGCCATTTTTTTCAATCCCGGGTATCGGGATTGAAAAATGGTCAATCCCGGGATTGGCTTTCAACTGTTTCCGGCCATCCCCCACGCCCCTCCCCACCTGCCCTGCAGACATTAAAAAAGTACAAACCTGCACAGCGGGTAAGCTGGGTAGGAGGAGGCGGCGGGGAAGTGCAGGGAGACGGTGGTTGAGTGCAGGGAAGCCGGGAGGAGGTGGTGGGTAAGTGCAGGAGGAGCCGGCGGGTAAGTGTAGGGGGAGGAGGCAGCGGGTGAATACCGCCGTACCTCCTGCTCTGCGGCTGCTGACAGCGCAGCGTGACCTCACAGTCCCAGGTCACGCTGCGCAGGGGGAGCCGAGAGGAGGGAGCCGGGCAGCGTCTGAGCGTCCTGTGGACGCTCAACGCTGATCCCTCAATCCCCGGTATTGGAGCTTCCAATCCCGGGATTGAATCCCGGCCGTTTTTGGGCCTAAATCCTGGGATCCCGCCGATCCCGAGATTGGCCTCCCTACTGGCAATGTCTCCAATGATGCTTAAAAACATTGCACCAGTGCTAGTTTAAGCCATCTTGAGCCAGTTTACATGGGGGGCTCTAGCGGGTCCCCCCCAGGAGGTTCCAGTATGCCGCGCCCGCATTCAGCTGCACTTTGAACCGTGGGACCCCCCCTAGCGGAGCTCCCGGCTTGTACTCACCACAGACGTCACCTTCAGGCTAGTGTTAGGGGTGTGCGGCGTGCTGCGATTGTGACAGCCAAGGTGCAGTGCCCTGCTGAACAAAACCTCTCAGGACGGTGGTCCTGCAGCGGGGAAGCTGCTCTGCACCTCGCAAGGCTGGTGACAGTAACCCACCCCAACTCCCACGGTGCAGGTATGCTGTTGCCCAAACGGCATACCGAAAATAATAAAAGTTTAAAAGAAACTGAAGAAAACTTTCTGGAGTTGCAGAGATGTGCAACCTCTGAGGGGATTTTTTTGTAAACTGCCTGTGGGAGGAGGCATAGAGGGGAGGAGCCAGCATACCTAGGGAAGAAATTTAAATTTGGACCGCGTTTTTATCCCATCGTACTAAGTCTCCCCAATATCCCTTATGGATGCTAGAGAAAAATGGTTATTTACTTAAATCTTCCAATATATGATGCCAAAACAATATCACCTCTCGTAGACAAATTACATCAGTACATGGTACAGTATTTGCATATATGTGGAACTTCTGATTTTGAACAAAGCATCGCAGACATTCACCAACCCATGTTTTATTAAGCAAAAAAGATAAATTAAACATTTTTCATAATTAATGCTTCGATTAAAAGTCCTAGATAGAATTAGCTGAAATTAAATTAGCCAGTCTCTTACAAGCAGAAAGCTATTGAATAAAACAGTATAAGGTAAAACATTAAAGTCCAAGATTGGTATTTACAACATACTCTAAATAACAGTTCCCATACAAAATTCTGACAGTGATAATGATCACAATTCCGTAAATTAAAATCACATGAAAAATAAATTTTTTTTACTTTTAATATTGTATAGGATGAAAACACAGGCAACAAAGCAGCAGTCACTGACTCAAGTGCATTGAGTACCCCTCTCCAGCACTGGGAGTTACATACTAGTTACAGCAAGCCAATGAAATGGATGCGAAAAATAAAATATCTGAAAGCTTAAAATAAAATTGTGTAACAATGTGAAAGGTTTATTATTGCATTAAATACAAGTACATGGAGGAGCAGCAGTTTTCTGTATTACTCTCTGTGCCATAAAGCATCTGGTGGCAGTTATTAATAGAGTGGGGGCAAAAAAAATCATTTAACTACACTTTTTAATGTAAATCAGTGAAAACAGTAATATGATGGCAAATATAAATGTTAGAAACATGGTGGCATTTATCTAGCAATCTACCACGTGTTGCTATTCTGGCATCAACACCAAATGGTCGACATGGAAATGGTCGACACCTGAAAAGGTCAACATCAGTTTGGCTGTCACAATGTTTCTTTCAGCATGTGGATCTGCAATTAGTGCGCCGCTTCCGCTCGCCATGCTTCAGGCAAGGGTCCACGTGGATAGTAAAGTATGATAAAGTCCTGAAAATGGAGAGAGAGAAAAAAAAAAAAACCTAAAAAAAACAAACCCTCATGTCGACCTTTTCATGTGCCGACTGTTGTCAGGTCAACCACATGGTGTCAACCTATCATCCGGATGCCGCTTGGAGTGCGCAGCTTGGTTGCCTGCAAATATGGCGCTTTGTTCCCTGTAGTAAATGCAGTCAATTTGTTACTTTTTCGGACTCTTACCACACAACAGAACAAGGAGTGTTCGTGGGATGTAAAGTATTGTAAATATGCAGATTACAGACATCACTTTCAGTACATGGTAAATGAACCCTTTAATACCCTTTTCCACACATTTTCAAAACAAAGCAACAGGGTAGTTTCATGGCTGCACACCGCTGTGTATAAAAGGTCTACCGGTTCATATACATCAGCATAAAGCATTCACTATGAAGTGAAGTTCTGTGAACGCAACCTGATCCAATGTCATTTCTTTATGCACATTGGATTAGGCATAAGACTGCATTCTACATGGTTATTAGTGTACTGTATTAATGTGCTGTAATGTCTGGGTGTACATGTTGTACATACACAAAGCAAGAACCAATGTATGAAGACAAAACAGATGCAGCGTTCTTATTCCATTTAAGGATTACTAACATTGCATATTGCTCAATCATCTAAGGATAGCAAATTGAGAAGGTTTAGGGGTATATGCAATTGCGGTCGAATTCCCGAAAATGTCGAAAAACGGGACATTTTCGCCAAAAAAAAAAAATTCGACAATGCAATTCAGTACTTTCCGTCAAAAAAAACGGACTTTCCAAATTCGACTTTTTGAAATTCGACATTTGTCAAATTCGACATTTCTGCAATGGTACAAATGCGGCAATTCGCCAAAAGTATATTCAATTGAAGTTTGGAAATTCGACAATAGTGCTTTTAGACAGTAAATTCGTCATTTTCAATCCGCCACACTTTGGTGGCGGAATCTAATAAAAAAAATTTAAAACATGTTTTTTTGTGTGTCTTTTTTTGTTGGTAATAGCATATCTATTTATATTACAAGGGATTAGGTACTTGGTTTGTCTATTTTGGAGGCACAAGTATTATTTATATATTTTTAAAAATATTATTATTTTTTTTTAAATGGAATGGTAAAAATCCGAAAAAAAATTGCGTGGGGTCCCCCCTCCTAAGCATAACCAGCCTCGGGCTCTTCGAGCCGGTCCTGGTTCTAAAAATCCGGGGGGAAAAATGACAGGGGCTCCCCCGTATTTTTAAAACCAGCACCGGGCTCTGCGCCTGGTGATGGTGCAAAAAATACGGGGTACAAAAAGAGTAGGGGTCCCCAGTATTTTTTACACCAGCATCGGGCTCCACTAGCTGGACAGATAATGCCACAGCCGGGGGTCACTATTATACAGCGCCCGTGGCATTAAATATCCAACTAGTCACCCCTGGCCGGGGTACCCTGGGGGAGTGGGGACCCCTTCAATCAAGGGGTCCCCCCCCCAGCCACCCAAGGGCCAGGGGTGAAGCCCGAGGCTGTCCCCCCCCCCCATCCAAGGGCTGCGGATGGGGGGCTGATAGCCTTGAGAAAATTGAAAGAATATTGTTTTTTCCCAGTAGTACTACAAGTCCCAGCAAGCCTCCCCCGCAAGCTGGTACTTGGAGAACCACAAGTACCAGCATGCGGGAGAAAAACGGGCCCGCTGGTACCTGTAGTTCTACTAGAAAAAAAAATACCCAAATAAAAACAGGACACGCACACCGTGAGAGTAAAAGTTTATTTCACACATGTCGACACACACATACTTACCTATGTTCACTTGTCCAAGTAGAATCCACGTGTACCTGTGAATAAAATTATACTCACCTCAATCCAGTGTCCAGATTATAATCCACGTACTTGACAAAAAATAAAAATGAACACCCGAACCAGGCGGACTGAAAGGGGTCCCATGTTTACACATGGGACCCCTTTCCCCGAATGCAGAGACCCCCCGTGACTGCTGTCACAGAAAGGTCTCTTAAACCAATTAGGAAGCGCTACTTCGTGGCACTCTCCTGATTGGCTGTATGCGCGTCTGCTGTCAGACAGCGCATCGCACAGCTCCCTCCATTAGTTTCAATGGTGG